>NC_050519.1:11660407-11738000 GCF_002922805.2 Oryzias melastigma
CAGAACCGGTAAAAGCACAAGGAAGTATGTGGCTATTTAATATAATTCACAGAGGGTTTTGATTTCATCCCGCAGGTATGTGCTCAGCACTCCGGGGATCAGAAGGACTCTTTTGTGCGAACTCGCCACAGACGGAAAAATAAAAAAAAGCCTTGAACCCCCCCCTCCACCTTCGACTGCTCCTTTCCTTACTTACTACATTTCTCTCCCTCCACCTTTACTTATCCTCTTAATCTCTTGATTTTAATGAAGGAAAAAAAGGCTCAATTGTGAGTAATAGGAGCACAACACTACATTTGAGGTAACGCTTTCTTACTGACTCGAAGCGGAATGAGATGTTTTGGAAAGCTCGGTCCAGTTTGAAAGCCTGAGACCGAGTCACTTTCCATCGTTAACAAAAATAGCATCGAAGCTGCTCTCGTAGCCACAGATCTGATGTTCCCCCAACATCTGGAAAAGACATCCTTTTTGCCACACTCATTATTAAAAGTCATGCTTGCAAAAACACATGAGTTCTATGCTAACACCACTTTTGGCACATCATAAGATGATTTCAGCACTTGCTTTGCTGCTATGTGAAGTGAGATGTCTAGCCTTTAAGTGGCGTGCAGGAGTATTTGTATAGGTTAAAATGATCCATTGAAATCAAATGGAAAACTGAAATTATTTCATAATGTTAAGTCAACTTTTATGTCACATTTCTTCTCTGGATTCCATTTTTTATGGCTTTCTTTCCTCTTGTTGTGTTTTCCATTATTCATTTGATTTCTTCTCCTCTTTTTATTTTCCCCAAGAATCTTTCAATAAATGCTGACGTTTTATTAAAAAAAAAAAATACCATTGCCCTTTTCATGCGAATCAGGACCTGTGGCATGGCAGAGCTCCTGTTTTTCAATCATGTCTTCTTTCCACTCACCTCCTGGATGCCAGCCACTTCTTTCTGCTGCGGTTAAGAAGCAAAAGCAGCCAAGTGATGCAGAGACGTGTGTTTCCCATTAGCAGACAGTTTCCTCCGCTCTGCACCCTGCCCACATCCAGCCTGGCCTTTGGTGGTGATGGGTCTGACGAGACTGTAAGCCTTTCACTATACATTCAGAGAGATGGTATGTAATTATTGAAGAGAAATACTTGAGAAAATAAACCTTAAAATAGCATTTCTGAGTATACTTTATGTTCAAATCATTGTTAATCAGCAAAAAAATGCAGTTTGTAGCTGTGTCTTTTAATAGAGAGAACTTTCATCTCCATGTTTCATAATCTCGTTTCCATGATAGCAACCAGCGATTTGCAGGCCGTCCCTAGCAGGCTGAACAGGAACTCAGGAGAACAGAAGGATGCCATTGTACTAAAGGAGTGATTTGGTAGGTAAATGGCAGGTGTCTGGTCAGTCTCACTTCACATGCAGGCTCTTTGTCGTCCCACAAAGCGAAAAATGTGTCCAGGTCAGGGAGGCACATCATGCTTAGTTTAACTGGAAAAAAGTTGAGACACGCTTCTATGGGGTAAGATAGACTACAATTACTGATTGTGTAAACCATGCAAGAACGGATTGTTTTTTAGACCCCAAAGTGGTGGAAAACAGACCAAAGGGAGTTGCAGACATGTCACACCTCTCACTAGGTGTAAAGAAATTAGTTGATAACAGGACAATAACATAACAAAAACAGCTAAGCTAACTTGGAGCTTAAGTATGCTAACTGGTAGCCAACTGTTGCAGTGGTAAAAACAAATAAAAAAAATAAGAAGTCTGTAGGATTACAATACCTAACTCTCTTTCTGTTTCTAAATTTTCTTTCTTTTTAACTAAGACTACGGTTGTCTGCCTGTTAGCATACTTTAGCTCAGAGTTAGCTTAGCTGTTTTTCTTATTTCCATCCATTTTCTTAACCCGCTATCCCTTTTGGGGTCATGGTCCGGGTGTGATGGGCGAAGGCAAGGGTACATCTGGACAGGTCCAGGAGCTGGAGCGGGCGCGCCTGCCCCACCTGTCCCAGGAAAAAACTGCTCGGCTAAGCGGGGACCGCCTATGCTAACATGCCGCTGCTAACCGGTGTTGTTCCAAGATACATTCCCCCTGCCAAAACGATGCCTGAGACTGGGGAAGCAAATTCTGATAGGGGAAACGTACCTTGACACAACACTGGCACCGGTGAGCAGACAGCAGAACGGCAGCAGCAGGGAGACGGGGATCCCTCTGCCGCCTGCTCTGACGTTTTCATTTTCTTTCATCATTCTCTTGTTGACATCACTGTTAATATATTTTCTTTTTTCCAGTAGAGCTAGAGAATTTTCCTGCCAGGAGATCACTAACATTCTAAAAAGTTTAATTCTGTTGTAGTTTTATGAATGAGTCGCAATATTCATGCGCACTCAGTTGATTCCGTGTTCCAGCACTCGATGTTTAGGCCTGTGACCTCTTGACGTACTTTTGACAATTTGTTAACAGGAGAAATTCGTATTCAAGACACGGAAAAGTAGTATTCGAAATATACATGTTAAACGTTCATATTCCTATTTTTTCCTGTAAAGTGGTCCATAAAATATTAATTTGTGAAAACTATCTTACCCCATAAGCTTCTCTCAACAATGCTTTTGTTTCTCAGAGAGCATCTGAAAACATATATGCACTGCACATCTGTAAATGCACTCATCTAGTTGGACATCAGTGATGGAAACGGTTGGGCTAAAACTTTCTAACATCACCGTCTGTTGAATCTCACATCTCCATGGAAATGTTGTGACAACAAAGGCTGCTCTGCACCTGCGAGGGCCTCTCTGTTTTTCTACTCTACGCCGCTCGCCTCCATCTGTGCAAGTGCACTTGGCCTAAGCAGATTAAAGCGAAATTCATCAAAGTGTAATTGGAAGGAGAGTTGAGGAGGTTGTGGTGGCCAGGAAATAATTGAACAATGGTGAGTTTAGGGCAGGAAGGAGAAGAAAAGGTGGAGGACTCTCTGGGGAGAAAGCAGTTGGAGTGTGGAGTCTGTTGTGGAGATGAACCTCATATTGACTGACCTCATGCTGAAGACTTTCACTTCTTTGTCTGAGGCCAGCTAACGTTATTGTAGTAAGGTCAATTAGTCAGCCGGCTTTTGTGAGGGCACATTGTGTTCAGCTGCAGGGCAGAACACTAAAGAGTTGGGCACAAGTGGGAGGTAGAGTCTCTAAATTTCTAAATGGGCACTTAAAACGGTAAAATAACTCTGTATTGTCATCGTCCTTATTTTAAGGTTTGCACTATAGAAACCTGTCCAACTTTAGACTATTTTGCAGCCTATGGTTTGCTGCATTTTCATCACTGAACCATGCATGAGCAGCAGCACAGATTTCCAACTTGTGATGAAAAGGAAAGACTCTTTACATTTCTTTCCTTCAAAATGTTTTTCACGGCAGCTCAAGCGTAATCAAGAGGAGCTCCGCTCCCACCAGCATGCTGTACTGGTCAGACACGTGTTCTTAAACATACAACTCACTGCAGTGACATCCGCATGCCTGGACAAATCTGCCGTTTCTTTACCTTTGTAGGTACTTGCAGACCATTACCAAACATTGTTCATTCTCTGCCATTCATCAGCAGTCAGCTGGTTTGACTGCTGAAGCGACTGAGACTTAATCATCCTTGTCGTGTTTTAGTCAGGCACTCAAGCGCTGCGTTCATGTCAACGATTCCTTCAAAAGATGGTCTGCTCTAAACAAACTCAAAAATAAAACACCTTTGTTACATTTCTAGTCTCGGTGTGAAGGTGATAACACTCTTAATGATGTCATGAAACATTTCTGCTGAGTTTCCCTCCTTGAATATTTCATCTGCCAATCATTTTCTGAAAAAGCCAGACATTTGTGCACTACTGTGTTTGAAAAAAGTTGTCAGGACCTTTCACAGTCCGAAGAAGACAAAGCGAGAGCAGCTGCTGGGTCTCTCACTTTGACCTACCCCTGTGGCGTTGAAAGGAAACAAACCCTCAATAGCGCCGGACTGAAGAAACACGGGCTTCGTGGTCAAAGGTGGTAGAAACATACAATCACTCCCGCATTCGTGTGGCGGCTCGATTGTTCCTCACACATCCTGACCATCATGGTCCATCCACGGTACAGTAGAGCTGTGAAGCCGTAGGGGCTCACAGCTGTGAGCTGACTCCACATTCAGACACTTTTTTTTTAACGTTAACTTAAATGTTTTCCTACACCCCTTATATGTAAATGACAATTTCCAAATTGCTTCTGGGTCTGAAGACACAGGATTATAAATCATGTGGTGACGGCTGTCTGGTGTGGAATGAAAAGCTGCAGTAAAGAGACAACACATGTGGTTTTTATAGGAGTCCAGTCTTCCTTCGCTTCTGTAAAACTTCCATACTCTTATGCCATTAGTTTAATGACTGGGATATGTCTGAAAGAGGCTATTTAGAACATTATACCCAAAGGAAAAATCATTTCTAACTGTTCCATTTGACGGTCTGTTCTGAATGACTGTTATTTTGCATTGTTTTCTGCACAGCTAAAGATGTCACCCATTCAGTTGTTCCTTCCTTATAATACATAGTCATAAATCATCCACAAACTCTTGCATATTACAACTTAAGTCTGCAGGTGCATGAAAGGAATGCAAAGAAAAGCAGGGATAAGATATAAAAAAACAAAAAAGACGAGTCATTGCTGCTTCGATGAAGTTGGAACTTTATGCTCTGTGGGTTTGTTGAAATCATGCCCCTTATGAGGGAAAATATGTGGCGGTTTAGTGAAGGATAGACCCACCCACCCTTTTTTCCACTTCATTAGACTAACTTTCTATCTTTGCTTGGTCTCTTTAGCCTTTGTGTTGGTAAAAATTCAAATCCAGCGGGGCTGTTTTTCTTCCTCATTGCAATAGAAACACCTCCCTCCGCTTTGGTCCATTCCTCACCTCTGACTCCTCCATCGGAGCTGCCCGGTTCTATTTTTTTACAACGTATGGAAGATGCATTTAGCCTGTGGTTTCTTGAGAAGCGATGGGTTCGTTAGTGGTGAGGCTGAGGGTGGGATGGGGACGTCTAGTATAGCTCTGATGCTCAGTGGGCTTTATTCAGGGCTGATGTGGACTTTCCACTGAGGTGAACCCACTGACCTAGGGTGCTTATATGGGTGCTCCACTGCAGGACCCGCACCCTCAGGCCACGGCACCCACACAGGCACGCGGCGTCAGCCTGCCCCGCGGGTGTCCCTGTTTTGTTAGTCTTGTGTGGTGAGTGTGCTGCAGTAAGCATAGAAAAACCCAGCAGCGCTCATGCCAGCCTCTGCAGACCCGCGGAACGTCTAACTGGACGGAGGTTTGCAGAGTTGGACTTCATTAGACAGACCACACACTTTAACTGGCCAAGCTTTAGTTTTTAGAGACAAAAGGAAAGTACTTTTTTTTTTGCTATCTAAGAGTTCAGATAATATTTTAGCAACATGTTTATGTTTTTGGCTGATTTGCTATCTACTGGGGTTTAGCAACAGGCTAATGCTTTTGACTAATTTAGTTTACTGTGGAATTTTAGACTAGTATTTAGGCAACACGCTAAATATTTTTGCAAAATTGGCATGTATTAGGGATATTTAAGCAATTTTACTAAAAAAAACTCTGAAATTTAGGGTCAACGTCAGCGCTCTTTCATCCTTTTTTTAATGAAATTTCAGTCTTTTAGCAAATTTGACATTTTGTAAATAGCTTTTGCATTTTCAGTAAATCCCTTCAGCAGAGTAAGTTGCATCACCATTTTCAGCAAAAAGCTTCAGCATCTTCAGCAACTACTTTCAACAAAAAGCATTTACACTATAGCTTTATCACAGGTATGCAGTTTTTCTAGTTTTAATTCATTTTTATGCTCCCCTGCTCACAGTTTTTGTGACATTTGGCAACTAAAACAAACCAAACCAAAACCTTGAACACATGTTCCTCCTATCTGATGAAAAACTACAGGGTGTAACGTTCTTAACTGTCCCTTTTCCTTTAATTTATTGTTGATTTTTTTTTTAGTAGTACTTTGATTAATCACCATTTTTAATTATTTTTTTGTTTCTGCATTATATTTAATTAAATAAAGAGACAGATTTACTATATTTTTGTTACGATACTAATCTACAATCAAGGTATAAATTATATGTAGTCATGTCCACCCAATATGGATATCTTTGTTGATAAATGGCTTTTCTTCTGGTCCGTTTGAGTATTAGCCTTTATTTAGTAAAACCTGGTCTGTTCAATTTGAGCTCAAACAAACTGATTTATAAAGACTTCCAGACGGATCCTGACCCATAAACAATCTGTTTGTTTACCCTTATGGGTCAGGTTTAGAAACCAGCTCTCTAATGATGACATAGTTTACTAAAATCAACTTATTTTTGGTCTGCTTCTCATTTTCTGTGTCACTACAAATCAGCCCCCAGACACCTGTGACTGTCCAGACTCTAAGCGGACAGGATTAACAGATCAACATGTTGTGTGTTTGAGAGCAATAAGTCACTCTGGACACACACCAGTTTCCTCTATGGGTTGCTGATGATTGGAGAAAAACGGGTGTTTGTTTGCCGGAAGCGGATGGTCCACGCCGAGGTCAGAGTTCAACTGGCATCAGTCCATCTGGGTATTGAGGAAACAGAAGGTTGAAGCTCTTTAAAGTTACAGATTTCTTGTATCATCAGATGACTTGTAATATGAAAAAGCAGTTTTTAAAGCCTTAAAAAATAAACATTAAAGCGACGGCATTCCAGTCTGAGACTTACATATACATCAAATGCTCACTGCGATGACAAGGACGACAAAATCTCTGGCTTTCATCACCCTCCACTTGCCTCACTGAGGTATACACATACAAACACTTTGGTGTCTCAGTGCGGTGACATCCCATAACTTTAGTTTATCTCCATCTCCTCCTGATCCTGAATTAAAAAACATTTGCAGATCTTTTTTTTTTTTTCTTTTTTTGGTTTTGCTTGCATACATAACACCTTAATTTGAGGCTGCACAGGAGCTCCAGCCACAAACAATGTGGATTCTGCAGATGTGTTTACAGAGCACGTCTGTGATGCAAGCAGTTGGAAAGTTATGCAGGATGTGTACACAGCAGCGCCTGACGAATGTCTGCTGGGTCTTAAGGGATGTATTGAGGGTTTGGATGCTTGACCCAAGGCTTTGGTAAAGTTCATTGACGTCTTTTGTCTTTAGTAGAAAAAAAATGTACCTCTACTATTTTATTTGAACTGATTCCAACACTATAGTAAAATAAATGGTGATAAATTTGATAAAAAATGCTTTCCCTAATAATTCATCTTTTGGAGGGATGTTATATTGGTCAGTTTTTCTTCAGATACAGATGATTTGAGCTGTCACCTTTTTCACTTAATGTGTGATCAGACATGATGGAGAAAATTCAGGTGCCTTTAAAAAAATCTTTATAATTATCAATTGACAGTGATAATTAGCTGTTAAATAAGAACAAAGTTACCTGATCTGAACTTTTACTCTGCTTTCCCTTCTGGCAGTGATAGACAAACAGCGTTTTTGTCAAACGGGTAATATTTTGTTTACCATATGCTCCTTTTGCTGTGTTAACAGAAGCTTTGCTGATTTGGCAGGATCCTGTTAAGTGAGAAATATTGTTTTAATTACAGCGAAGAAGAGCAGAGTAAGCTATATCCCGTCACAGGGACTATTCACAGTGTTTCTCATGCACCTCTTAACATGAGCATTTGTCCCTTCGCTGAAAGTCAGATGGTTTTTGTTCTAATACTGTTTTATATAAACAAGGTCTTATTTTTTGTCCTAAAGCTTGAGGGTAATTGTGTTCCTGCTATTATACAGTCATTTGCTGAGCAATTCAGGTAATCTGTTGAACTTCTAAAAATAGAGGAGCAGCAGCAGATATGGATGTAGATATTTAGCTTGTTTTTTTCCATTTACAAGACAAATCTATAAATTAGTTTTTGGTCTAAACTTGTTTCCTTTATGTTTTTAAGTATTTTATTTTAGAACGAGACATCATGTGAAAGCAAAAAAGTCTAAAATTGGGATTTGCCAAAATATTTATTTAAAGGTAGGTTGTTGTTTTACAGTAACATATCTAGAATAGAACTTTATTACCGAAATATTGATTTGTTACCTTCACTCTCTAAAAAAAAACAGCAGATAATAAATAAAACAAAAGAATAAAAAATATGTTTTTCACATGTTCTTGTAGCCTTTTTCTGATTATGTTGAACATGTGTAAAGAAAATTATACTGAACATTCATTTCTGAGTATTTCTAATAGCTAACTGGAGGAAAGATTAG
Source organism: Oryzias melastigma (assembly GCF_002922805.2). Taxonomy (NCBI): domain Eukaryota; kingdom Metazoa; phylum Chordata; class Actinopteri; order Beloniformes; family Adrianichthyidae; genus Oryzias; species Oryzias melastigma. The sequence goes on from NC_050519.1 coordinate 11,668,698, forward strand.
ATAGGGTCCTGCTTTCTGCAGCAAGACTGTCTATTACTATGTGTTGTGTATTATTATACAAAGGAATTCCATCATAAAGCTTATGTTTATTTGTTTAAAGACAAGAAATGCAAAAAAGTTTTAACTAAAGTGAAAAAGGAAATTTCCATTCAGCTGGAATTCCTGAAATTGTCACAATAACAAATGGATAAAAACTAAACCAAAATAAAGTAAAAAGAAAGAAAACCTCTGCACTGACAATTACTTTTTATTTATTTGCCTTTTTATATTAAAGTTCTGTATATACGATAATTTGCTGCAGGGGTTTGTAATACAGAGAATGTTTATCCTGACGTGCTTCATCTCCGATCACTGGATGTGATTCGGTTGAACAAAAGCTCCAGGCTCAAGCTAGCAGTTTCTTCTAACCGCCGTATGGAGCTTATTTGGATTTCACTAATCTGCTATGCTTTATTATGGAACAGTCTGCAGCAACATGTGCTTATAACTTAAACCTTTTTTACACTCCTCTCACCCTCGATAACCCCATCCTCCACCGAGTCCACACCTTGTTTTTAAAATACCACTTTACTGATTTGCCTATGCTTTTCTGAATAGATCCGATTCAGCCCTCCTACGCACCGTCCCTCCATACCTGTGAAATGAGACACACACTTTTGTGTCGTTCCAGGGGTGCTGTGCAGTTCTTTTTAGGCTCTTTTTAATGCCATCACTCTGTGTTGATACACAAACATGTTAAAGCTGGAGATCCACTCAAATGCCCCCCTTTAGAACCCATCAGTCTTTCCAAAGATGGATAAACTTATCAGTACATGTGGTCCTGCTTAGATGTAGCAAAAACACTTGTGAGTTTCACTCACATTTCATGTACGCACCTAGTTTGCAGCTTTCACTGCATAATTTTTTTAAATTTTATAAAATCTGGGGACTTTTTTGTTGTCTATTTTTTGTTTTTGCAACTATTTATTCAGTTTTTACATGCAGTTGTTAAGTGTTTGTCTATAATAGCAAAAAAAAACATTTATAAAATTGTTAGTCTTTCTTTACAGGAACAAAACTGAATAAAGTCAACACTTAAAGCACAAAAACGTGAACTAAAATATATTGATGTTTTTTTTAAGTTCTTTTTTTATTCATTTGGAGGTTTTATTATCATTTTGTATTGTATGCACCACTTCAAACGTTCAATACCAAGTCAAAAACTTAAGGCGTAACCAGAAAATGATTAGATTTTTGTAATATAAACTTCAGAAACGGTCCAACGGTCACAGTATGGATCCTGAAAGTTTTTGTAGGGTGGAGGCCTTTCATGCACAGACCCAAATTTAAGCCCATCGTTCACCTCTGTTCTCCATTACAAATCTGTCATTCGCTAATATCCTTTTCCAGTAAATATTAAGGAATGACAATCTGAATTATTCCACCGGAGAAATGACTGAAAGCTACAAATGAAAGCTTCGAGTGGGAGAAAATCTCTGCACTACATTTGTTTCTATATCTCATAAACGTCTGAACAGCACGTGAAATGAATTGCATGTGTGCCTGTATATGCACGCTGCCAGCAGCTAACCAAAGTCAAATTCTTCCTATGCTTTCTTTCCTGTTTTTCCTCTTCTCTGACTTCTCATCTTTCCCTTCTCAAGCTCTTTTTTTTTTTTTTTTTTTTTTGCTTGAGCAGCATCTTGGCCATCTGCTGGTACAGTCTGGCAGCTGTGTGGCATGAGAGAAACCAGTGGCACACACCAACCCTTCATGTGTTGTTAGAACTGCCGAAAGATTTAGACAGAGGGAAGGTGGAATGTGTGGCAGGAGGGTTTGACAGAGTGCTGCCGGGAAGTGTGCAAGGAGGCCAAAAAGCCGGCGAAAAAGAATCTGCCTGCAAAAACAAAGTGGTGCTGTCTTTTATTCATTCCGTTCTCCATTTTTCTTTCTAAACTAGAGGAAAACCAGAAAATCGACTATGTATAAAATGCGATTGGAGACATTTTAATCAAGAAAATCCCCTTTTTACAGTAACTATAAATTCTTAAATTACTGGAGGAAATATTTTGGTATTTTTTGCAGAGGATAAAGAGAGGTCACACTAAGGTCAGCAGTTCTGGAGAAAAAATACTTGTATTGTTCACTATGTTATAAGTTCATCCCCTTAAAGACGATGAAAATGATGTTTTTGGAGTTATTAACATCTTCTTGTAGCATTCTACTAATGATGGAGGACAATTATTCAGATAATTAAGCTTAAAATTGCATTTGATTGTTGATTTCTTTATTTAAATTACTGTGAATTAGGAACAGATGAAAAAATGCTGTTGGAAAAAGTTTATAGAAAGGATGTTGGGCCACCAGCTCCCTGTTCTGCTCTATCTTTAAGCGTCCATTCTTCGTTTTCCTCATCTGAGCTGAAATCTGGCTCAAAACTGTTGGGCTTTGTAGCTCCAATACTGCTCGCCATTTTTGCTGCAGCGGTAATCTTATGTTAGGGGCTGTAAGCTAGCAGGAGAGAGTGTAAACATGTGGATAACGGTAGGTAGGGTTAGGCGTTCCCCACAATTTAAATTAAAAAAAAACTGCATTATCATAATTAAAAGAGCAGTTGGGGCGCTTTCAAAATAGATCAAAACCAACACCAAAAAATTGTTAAGAGTTACACATATCCAACTTTTCAAGATTGTATTTTTTACCTGGATTCATTGTGCATTGTTTTCCTCGTTATTATCGTTAACTCAATACTTATATAGCTTGTAAATGAGTGTCAAGGAATTGGGAAAATAATGGGTCCAGCATGAGAGTTAGGGCGTTTTTATGTGTTTGTGTTGTTCGCATGGGATATTGCACAACAGCTCCAAGCTATGGGTAATATTTCCGTACTTTTCCCCAACTGTGTTCATCCTTCATCAATCCTTTGCCAGGATCCCATCTATAAAAAAAACATGGGTGGTCAGGCACTTTCAAATGTGGACTCACACACAATGCTCACCTATTAAGCTCAGAGCGGCAGGTCATTAACTGTGGTTAAACCCAAGGGCTAAGTTAAAATAAGGGGTTTTATATCATAGTTTAACTGCCTCTAACTCACTGCTGGTTGGAGTTTGTGATGGAATAGGCCTGTACAGCATTGTTTTCCTTTTTTTTAACAGTTTATATTGTAAAAAAATATTTTTATCATTGTGTTTCTCTTCTTGCCCCTGTTTTTGAGTCACTAGTATTTATGTGACAGCTTTTTATCACTGCTCCTTTGTGTATTCGTGTATCCCTGCATAATTGATTGCGTATTTATTTCTGCTTTTTCACAAACCCTTCTGCAAATGCTGCTGTCCTTGAATGTGCACGCTGGAGGCTGAAAACAACACATTAAGAAACATTTCCCGCATTTCTTCCTAATATCATCATCTTTTTCCACATAGAAAATTTTCTACAGAGAAATAAGGACAACTGTAGCCAAACTATATTTTTAATATTCATTTAATGATAATTTTACTTTTATTCCGTTTATACAAATAAATTCACATTAAAAAAAACATCAAAATATCAACAGTTTCCCAAAGTAAACAGGGAAATTTAACAGTCACATCAAAAATACTTGAGGTTGTCCTCAATGTTTTCTATTTTACAATAAGTTTATATTCCAGTTGCATTTCTGAGTTTGAAGTTATTTTCTTTGTATGGTAATTAGAAACTGTGTGGTTTTGGGGGGTTTTGAGGAGTTCTTGGAATTTGAATATATTCAGAAAGCGACTGATAGTAACTTTATGCACAAGACTAGCTTGATCGCGGAGATGTAAACACACACACTTTTAGACACATAGAATTCCTTTTACCCCATTTTCCCGCCAGTTTTGAAGATGTGGATCACATCACTCCATCAAACCATTTTCCGACTGCAAGTCTTGTTGCACCTCTAGAGGCACTGTGAAGTTGTGCAAGTGAGCAAAAGCACAACCTTTTTTAATTAAAACAAAAGTGCATTACACCAAGATCACAAACTATTGGTTTTACATGTTTTCAGCCAAATAAAGAAGCAAAAAAAAGTGTAATCAATAAATAAAGCCATAAAAGATTAGGTTTTCCTCATTTCTAGTTATCTAAGCATTTACTGTAAAGTATATAAACATGACAGCACTGGATGGTGAGCTGAGCTCAGTCAAATGACTCCCTTTGTACCTCGTTGTAATCTCTGCTTTTGTGAAGGCAAAGCCCGCCAAGGGCTTCAGCGGAGAGAAGGGGATTTAGTCTCGACTCAGACCAGACTCACTTGGACTTAGACTGTCTGATAATATCCAGGAAAAGCCTTTCAACTCACCTTACTGGTACCAAATGGGTTTTAATCTTTAAAGATTTTAATCTGAATTTTTCTTGGCTCTTGTATTTAAAAAAAAAAAAAAAAAAAAACAGAAATTAGAAGTGCGGGTAAGTCTGAAGGTTTATCATTTACAATTTTACACAGTAAAAAAAACATATTTTACACTATATTACAGAAAACATAGCTTTCGATCTGAACATTTACAACAGTTTTTTTTCTCCTTTGCTCAACTTCATTTGGTATCTCAAAGATAATTCACAGCATTCATTGATCCCTTTTGGGGTAGCACAAGATTTACTGGACACTGCAGAGACACTCGACGGAAAGCTTTTATCTACACAGCCAACAAATCCAATTTGAGCACAATTGCAGTACATATAAAGGGGGAATTGTGTCTCATAATCCTTAGTGTGCTACGGCATTTGACCATCAGTCCCAGCCTCATGACATAAAAACTGAATTTAATTCTGTATATTATTTAAGTACTGTAGAGGCACTTTGGGGAATTTCAAAGACAAACTTTCTTTAAAACTCTTTCTAATATCTGCTAGGATGACCAAAGTGTATTAAATATTGTCCAAATTCTCCTTTGCTAATGGTGATATTGTGCCTTACAATTTCAAGCAATCTCCTGTACTCCACTAGGAGGATCACAGCTAAAAAAAGTTCTTTGTGTCCTCAGATCTAGCTGTCAAAAGTAGGGAGGCTTGTGTGAAGGCTTAATGTTGTTCGAGGCACAGTGGTCTTGTAGAAGCAGCACATATTCAAGGCCGCCATTTTGAACAGCAGGTTCGGGGTTCATGTGTTGTGGCTGCTTTTGAGGCAACGCTCCATTGTCTAAGCCAGCTTTGACTCCATCCAGCTCGAGTTGGGACGGCTCACAGTGCAAGTCCATGTGCCCTTTGCCTTTCTTCCAGCGGATATAGCAGACCACTCCGATGGCTATTGCTATCAGCACCAAGACAAGTAAGATGGCAGTTGCTGGCACCAGAGCGGGAGGCGTAACAGAGGGAGAAGACTCATCAGTTGTGGAAAAATTCTGTGTTGGATTGTGTTCTCTGTTTGTGCGGCCTTTAGTGCAGACGCGGTCTGTGCCAGTAGGTTCACCAAATGGACTGACACATATAGAGTAGACGGAATCTGGAATTAGGCCTCTGAGCGTGTACTCAGAGATAGATTTTGGAAGGCTGAGCTCTCTTGGTCTTTGGTCTGAACCAGACAGGTTGCTGTAAGTTATGCGAATCCCATTGAGATAGGGACGCAGTTCGATGTAACGGTGGAGGTTCAGACAGATTGAGGTTCTGGTTGGTTGACATAGAGTGATGTCATGTTCGTCTGCGATGACTGTTGCCCTGGGAGATTCTGGTTCAGGTGGTGAAGGCAAAGAAGGATTTTGGATTTCACAATACATTCCAGATGTTCCATATGGACAGGTACATTCTACTTGTCCATGCTCATGAAGGTGGCAAGTACCGCCGTTTAAACAGGTTTGAGGAGGGCAGAAATGCTCCTTGCTTTTGTCCAAGCTTTTGGTGCTGGGGGAGCCAGTGACAAAGGGTGGTGTACTGTCATCTGGGTTGGCAATAGCCTTGTGTATTTTACCAGCTTTAGTAGTGGTTGGCAAAGTAGTGACAGGAACAGAAGTGGTTGTAGTTGTACTTTTGACAGTAGTGGTAGTGACTGTAGTTGTACTTGGGCATCCAAAGTCACTGTACTTCATTGTTTTTAATATTTTTCTAGCGTGGCTTAGAGGGAAATGGCAGCGGGTTTCTTCTGTTTTTCCCAGGGCGATGCCTTGATCGGTTAGCCATTTTGGGAACCAAGCTAAACTGCAGATGCAATTGAAGGGATTTTGAGCCGCTCTGAGCTTTCTGAGGTTGGGCAAAAGAAGAGGAAACTCTTCAGGGAGGCCGTGTAAACCAAGGCTGCTGATATCCAAGTCATTCAGCTCCTTGAGATTCTGCAGGTCCTCAGGCTTTAGAGGGTTCATTGGGTTTCCAGCTATGTTGAGGGACAACAACCCAGGGATTTCCTTTACGCCTGATGGAACAGATGTGAAATGGTTTCCTGAAATGTCAAGCTCATGGAGATTCTTTAAATGTCCCAGGAGATGGTCATTCACTCTGTTAAGTCCCACGCTAGCCAATTTGAGGGACTCCAAGTTGGGTGTTTCAAGGTGTGAAGGGCTCAAAGTTTGTAAGAGGTTATAACTGAGGTCCAGAAGTAACAGTTGGGGCATTGAGAACCTAACTGGGGTTTTCATCAAGTTGTTTTGCAGCTTGAGTTCAAGCAGGTTTTCTAGGCCATCAAAGGCTGCTGGATGGATGGTCGTGATGTGATTACTGTACAAATAGAGACGTTCTAGCTTGGCCAAACCATGAAAGCAGTCCTCAGAAATGTGGGGTATCTGGTTGGATGACAAGTCCAGGTTTTTCAGAGAGGTCAACGGTTCAAACACTCTATCAGGAAGTTGTTTCAACTTATTTTGGCTTAGGTCAAGCAATTCCAAGTTGTTCAAATTGTTAAAATTCTCATATTTGATGACTTCAATCCCGTTGTTGAACAAGTAGAGTTTCCTTATGGCTGGAGGAATATCCTTGGGAAAGTCAGGGGAGTATCTTTGGTAACAAAATATGGAGTCTGGAATTGGGCAGGAGCAGTATTCTGGGCACTCGCTGGAAAAAATGGCGTTTGGAATGGTGAGAAGGAGCGTGAACGAACACAGAAAGATCTTCATGGTGCAAGAATGTCTTCTCTCCTTGCTTGACCTAAAAAAAAAGAACAAATAAAAATGTAATTAAAACAAATGTTTTTGAAAAGCATGAGATAATGTGAGAAAAGAATGAATCTAATCAACAAGTTATAGCTATTGCAGGATTTAAAACCAAATTTCTGTAAATATTCATAAACAAGAACCTCTTCTACAGTTTGACTGACTTTTGTAAGAAGGTTGGCGCTTTTCATTCTAAGAGAGAACACTCTAATGTCAGGACTTTGAAGGATAGTAGAAAGAAGGGGAGGGGAATGGTTGAGAGATAAAGAAGACACCAGTTAAGAAAAAGTCCAACTGTGTAAATTTATCATCAGCTGTCAAGTAAGGTGGCCTTGAAGAAAGAGGCAACAGGGGTATTTGTTGCTCATCTTTAGCCAAGTATGTAGAAGTATTCATAATCAGAGACTTCTGTATTTCATGTCATGCCTATAAGTTGAAAAATGGTGATGTATGGGGAAAGATCTGGCCGCAGATCTCTCTTAAATGATTTCTTGACATTTATGATGTTGCTTCTTTAAGCCCTGTATGTTGGCCAACTGGAGGGTCTCGTCTTTAACGCCTTAAATGGTTCAGTTCTTGATCTCTTAGGCACACAAACAACAAAGCCAAGTATGTGTGAGCCACACTTTTACGTAGATGAAGAACACACTAGAGTCCAGGATGCCAGAATACTGAATGCTTTATCTTAATCGCTCCTTTTTCAGTGTGTGAACTTCTTAAAGGTATTCAAACTTGCATTTCAGTAATCAATTCAAAAAGTTGGACAACATGATAGGATTTAAGTTTATAGGCATCATAGAAATATTGTTTTCTTCTTGATGTTTTTAAAAAGGGGGGTTGAAAACACTACTAGAAGTAAAGGAACTTGTTGAAATTGTAACTTTTTTCCCCCTTTCCTGCCTTCCTCCAGGTCTTATTTAAACAAAGCAGCTCACTTGTTTCCACTGTGCGCCTGTGGTTAACTGCTTGAAAGCACCGCCCATCTGCAGTAGCAGCACAGATCCTCTCGGAATATCTTTAGCTTATGGAAAACCTTGCTGAAAAATTAACGACTGAGTGCCAGAGGTGAGGTTGCTGTTAACCCACAATTTATACTCGAGGCCTGGGGGAGGAGGCGAAGTCATGTTAACTCATTAGTAATTTACAGACCTCTGCAAGGTTATGGTTGGCTGGGGAGAAATCCAAACTGAGAGTAGTATATTTGCTTTTGGGGCAAATAAAATGGTAATCATTGATAAAGACGTAGACGGTGCTGATTCATGGAAGTCCTAAACCTGGGAGTGTTCAAAGGGGACAAACTGAAAAGATTGTCATACTGTATATAGAAAGACAGAAAATAAAAGGATTTGGGGAAATAAACAGGAGGTGGAAGAATCAAACAACAGCTGGACTGTTTGCAGATGGTTTCAGATTTTTCTATCCTGTTGAAAGTAGCAGAAGAAATGCTAGGTCATCTTAAAGTGCAACTTTGGAACTAAAAAGAAACTTTCTACCTGGCAAAGCCACCTAAAGCTGAGCTGAAACGTTCAATAACTTCAAGGGAGTTTGGAAAAGTGAGTAAGCCAAGCAGCTAAAAGTGAATATTTTTCTTAGAATCTCTTAGTATTGCTGCTCCATGGGGCAGATTGTTTATTTGAGCGGGTCTCATCTCTGACTGGGCCTGGACCATTTAATAACTCAGCGGAGAGGAGAGAGACAGTGGTGGAGGTAGACGGGGAGGGATTCAGCCATCGAATATTGCAAGATCACAGATAAAAGTGGAACTTGAGAGGGCTGAGTCCACTGTTTTCTTTCTATCTGGATGCAAGCGACTAGTGCGGATCGGTTACAAAGATAAGACACAGCTGCGCTGTCACAGTTCTACGGATCCAAGTTGTACTTTCGTGTTGACTGACTGCTGTGAGTGCAGGATGGGGGGGTATAGAGATAGGAGACACACAAGTCTTGTAATCCTGCACAAAAAAGAATGCCCCCTCCCTTCTTGCCTTCCTCCTTTCTTGTGTTGTAATTTCCTTTTTGCTCCCCTGTGCACTTGAGACATTCCAGCAGCTGAGGTTGAAAATGCCAGCTTGGCATTTCCAGATTAACGGCAAGATTTAATGAGATTTCTAAACCGACAAAGATTCAAGAAACCCCACAGAATCTTCAATTTGTTAATCATAAATGTTTTGCTTTGCACAGTGCTAAGTGATCAACATTATAGTGCTTTGATAAGAAAATTAAGAGGCATAAAGAGCGTGATTACTCAAAACTCCAACAGGGTAACTGCAAAGATAAGAGCTATTTTCTCTCATCAGGGGCAATAGGGGTGAATAAAGTTTAGTTTTGGAAGCTTTAGGAATTAAGTCCCAGCAGCTTGAGTCAATAGTTTTTGTCTCCTCAGCTGCAGGGCAACAGCAAGGGGTACCAACAATGTCCGGAGAAGTTGCTGAGGCAGAAATTAAGAGTTCATGGTGGCAGCCGATGTTTAGAGATAAACATCTTCAGTGGGAGTCAACCTAATTTTCTCGGGAATCTATCCTTGTATAGCAAGTAGTCGAGTATGATCTATGACAGTGAGGCTATGAAGGTTCATCACTTTTAACCATCAGCAGGGTCTGTGCCACCAGCTGGACTCAGTTACTCGCAATCCTGTGAGGTTATCTGTCATCGTGAGATGAGGTTCAGAGGAAAAGTAGGAGAAACGAGTAGAGAAACGTGCAAATCATCAGAGGACAAAGGCTGTCAGGGGTCAGAGCTCTGTGTCCCTCTCTGATCACTGGCGGGAGCCATATCCAGAGTACTGACTGCACTACATCTCCCAGCAACCCTGGCGCACAGTTCCTGGATACCGTTCAGCTGTCTCTCATTTGCCAATCACCCACAGGACACTTAAACACTACACAGAGCCTCACTCAGTGCGATGTGTTGTTTGTGCCACCCTGTCTGCATTACTGAGTGTTTCTACCTGGACCTGATCTTCTGTGTACCTGACCCTGCTTTATCTCTGGTTGCTTGCTGCCTGCCCTGACCCTCACCTGGACTCAGACCACCCCAGTCTCTTCTTGGATGATCCCATGCTCATGACTGACCTCTGCCTGCCTGACTCTGATTTAACTTTGTGAACTTTTAGCTGTGTTTAGTTCCTGTCTGTGCTAATAAACCTGCTGCACGTGGAACCAGCTGTCTGCCCGTTTGTGACAGACGTTACCTGAGAAGCATTAATCGGCAACCGTCAAATTTCTTAACGGATGGTTGTTGGTATGCATGCAACACTGGAGAATTCCTTCTATGGATTGAGGCAGTGGATTGCTGGTTTGCTACCTCCCAGCTTGCTGTACCTGTTAAACTACATTAGCATAAGCAAACACAGACGGACGGAAGCATGAGGAGAATGATGCTTTAGTGTCTTGTAATTTGCAAGAATGGGATGCTCCGCATACCTGTTAACTGACTTCTCTTGGGGGAAAAAACATGTTGAAATTAAAAAAAAAAATTTTAAACTGAAATTAAAGCTGATCTAAAAACCAATTAATTTTTAAACCATCCGTGTAAATAACGATTAACTATAAAGACGTTGTAAAGTTGCAGCTGAGCAACTTGATAGAAGCAGATGGAGATGGCACTCGTAAACACACATCCTTCGCAAAGCCTTCAATTAATCAAAAAAAAAAAAGCAAAGAAGGGGTTCTTAATGAAAACGACACATTATAGTTTTATGTGGTTTCTGTAGATGAAAATGGAGGAAGAGCAACACTCTCTGGACTGAGTTGTCCAGAGAAAGTTTCCAACTGAATTCAATTGGAAACTTGAAGAGCTTCAGCATTAATGCATATCTGTGTGCTTTTATTCCGTGGTGCATGGTTTATCTAGAATTATTAATAAACTCACAAAGAGCTAAAGTTTAAAGAAGAAACAAAGCCTCTCCACAAGCAAGGCGTAGGGCGACTCCTTGAAGTCAAAGGTCAGGCTCAGATTAGTGTTTCCACTTCTGCTTAATACTCTGTGTCTTCTGTTGTAACTTGTGCTCCAGACAACACAGATAAGCAACCCTGTTCGACATGTATACACACCTGGCTCCAGTTACATACAAATACACCTGAGTCGCGTTGGTCCCTCGTCTGAACAACAGGTGCTTTCACCTTCGCTGCAGGACAGCACGAAACCCGAAACCTCTGAAGTGTGTCTGAGTAAACGATGCGACTCGTGCCAAAAAGAGACGGCAGACAAAAGAGGAAAGGAAGCCGACAGCGGTGGGCTACCTGGCAGCCAAACCAGACTGGAGTTTGGTTTTTAGCAGCATGTGTGTAGTCTGCTTCAGCCTCCTCTGAGCTTTCCAGCAAAAAAAAAAAAAAGTCATGGAGATCCAAACGGAAATTTGGGCTACTTCCTTCTGTGTTATTGCTGAAGGATAAGACGCAGTTTAGCAGACACTAGATGCAATTTTGATTTTATCGCAGCGTTCAGGAGGGGGGTCACAGGATGCCCCTGCAGTCTTCTTTCCTCTGTTTTTTGTCTTGACGCACAGTGTCCACTTGTTTTGTCTTAGTTCTGACATAAGTCTTTCGTCAGTGCACCCTACCCTTTGACCTTTAGGGGACAGAACCTTGCTGTCGCGTTTTCTTTCATAAAGGCACACTTCTGTCTGAGGTCCAGACCACAGGACACTCGTGTTACAATCGGCACAAAGGGTTCCAGTGCGCTGCTGACAGCCCCAGCTTTGATCTGTTTTCTCAAGCGGTGTTTACACCAACAGCTTTTGTCAGTTTTCTGCCGCGTGTCTCTTACTCATCCCTTTCAGTCAGACACAACAACAAACCACAGCGTTGCCGAGGTCATAGTCGACTGAGGCCAAAAAACTCAACCACACCAGGAAATAGAAAATGGGACATTTTAGTTTCACAGATCCATGTCAAATAATATCCACACTCCCTTCCAGAATGAAAACGTCATTGTAGTTTTATTTAACCAGTTCCATAGAACTGCTGGTACAAACACCTAATGCAAACACCTGACAGGAAACTGTGGGCAACTCAACAATACACCTTTGAGTCCTCAAACAACTTAAGAGAGCCAGGCCCTGAGCGGCAATGGGACAGGGTATTGTTTGCTCAGCGTTTGTATATTTGGACTTTAAAGTGACTAGACGAACCAGTTTTGTCAGTCAGCCACAAGCCTACAGTAACACGCGCACGCCGACAGTCTGCCGTCCCGCATGACACTCATTCCAGTTCTGACAAGATTAGACTGCTGGGTTTTCATTTGGAAACCACGATCCTTATCTACCTGTGATGGAGCATGAATGCTTCTTTCTTTTGCTCTACTGTAGGTAAACCGTTCATTGTGTGTGTGTTTTTTTAATTTTTATGGTGCTAACTGAATTGGGTGAAAGGTGAGTGTCAACAGTAGAAGCAGTCCATCAGAGGACTATTCATTATCACGGGTTTTTTTGACGATATAGTACTTTGGATTCAAAGAAGTGGGCTTTTCTGTGCTTTTGGCAGGATCGATTGGTCCCGCTGATCGTCTTTGTCTTGACAAAGCTATTACTGGAATCCAATGAAGGCAAATCTCCTCCACGAGCCACAACGACCCAGCAAGGCCTTGCTCATTAGGTTTGACAGCTCAGGGCAAAGTGTGGTGGTAATCAGGAACGTATGGCAGCTCTAGCACCGACAGGGAAACTTGTTTACCCTGATGAATGCATTTACACATCAGACACCTGCACATTCTAAGGAGAACTGGACTGATTATTCCCTTCCCCCTCGTGTTTTAAACAGGAAGTACCTGCTCGTCCCAGCCAGTCAAAATCCCATAGACTTGTATTGAAAAATAAATAGCTATCACTCAGTCATTCTGTCATTCTTGCTCTGGTGTCTCTTTTCAACATGTTCTTGCCAAACCTATTTTTTTTTTCAATATTTTTTAGTTATTCCAGTTATAAACAACCAGAAGGTTCAATAAGAGGATGTGGTGCCAGCTGGCCCCCACCTTAAACATTTGAAGCGTTTGATTGACAGATTCTCGGACTAATCACTAATCACTGCTTACTAATGTCGTCTGGTCCCAAAATCGCAAAATTGCGTAAAAATGGCGACTGAATTGGCTTCATTTCATTGGAACCCGAGGTAACAGTCTTGTTTTGTCATCTCTATTCATGTCAATGAGTTTGACCCTTTGGTTCAAAGTTGAGATTTAAATCTCAGTTTTAGTTCCTTCACTTTTGGTCAGTTTCAAGAAAAAAAGTTTCCAGGATGTCCGTGTTTATTGGTTGTGACCGTCTGACAACAAACCTTAATTTCAAGGAAACCATTGTATCTGTTTTTCAGGCCCCCGCCCCACATCCACTTCTTAAGAATTTTAGTTTGAGATTCATCTTGTGCTCTGTAGTTTTTCCTAAAAAAAAAAAAAAAAGGAGAGATGTACCACACACTAGATAAATGTGAACTGTAGATCACTGCTGCTGATTACAGTGTCACAAAGGAATTTATTGTGAAACGATTGCCTGTGCTGGTCTTGTGCCAGCATTGGGGGGGGGGGGTCGCTTGGCAAGCCAGAAGTCAGGCAGAAAACTCCCCCAGCGTTGACATGCCTCCCCTATATGGCCTCAGGTACCCTGTGATTACCTTCTCAAACAAGACGAATGTTTTGTTTGTTAACATGTTCATTCAAGGGACTTTTTCACTCTTGTCAAAATGAAACTCCATTTTTGTTGTAGGACATCTTTATTTTACTGAAACTAAATTTGTTGTCTGAAAATGACTGTAGAGTTTGGTTTTATAAGAGCTAAAGGGTGTTTAAAGACCATCAGAACTGACCTATTACAGTTTGCCTGCAGCTGCGGTGCGTTGCATAAATATTCCTCATATTAGTCCCAAACAAAGACGAGGGGGAAAGGAAGTGAGAAGGGCAGTGATGCAAGAGGAGGAATAAACATGTGAGCCCACTTTTCCCTTTAGGGTGTCATTAGGCAGAATTCAGGACTTCCATCTGCTGACTGCACCTCTGCCTGACTGCCTGCTGCAAGCATTTTATATCAAACCATCAACACAAAAACATAAAAAAATAAAGTCTGTCCATGTTGTGATATTGTCAAATCCAATAAAGATGATCATATATATTTCTATATCTGCTGGGTAAGCCCATTCAAAAATCACAGAGGGTCTCTTTATGTGGTTTATAGCTCAGATCTGTACTTTTTGCCATACATGATGTGTATATTTTCAGGTTAAGTAGACATAACAACTCTTTCAGTGTTACAACAGAACTAGTGTTAACAGTGAGCCATTGTCTGCATGGCAGATCATTTACAGAAAGCAGATACACAAAATCTGAGGAATGTGGGCACAAGTTATACCTTAAAAAAATCAATAGCAGGAGAACTGCCCTACTCACTCTTCCTTTGTCTTCCTAGCTGAGGGTAGAACTGGGATGAATAAGTAGAGGAGGATCAAGGCAAATAGCAAGAATAGGTATGTGCGTCTAGAGGCCAGAATGTGCATCAGTGCATCTTTCTGTCACACTGAAGTGATAGATAGCCCTACACCCAGGCAAAGAAGGACGGTGAAGGGTCACGAGGGGTGTGTACTGACGATCAGTCATTCCCTGACAACCAACCATGAATAAAAACTCAAATATTTATCAATGCATGCTGCATCCTTGCTTCGGTTAAATTAGAGTTTGAACTGGAGTGTCAAATTGTATTGAAATTTCATGGGCGATAATACCAAGAATCTAAAAACATACACTCGAGACAGAAACAATTCTACATCCCAAATGTGGGAATAATAGTCTCTAATTTTGAAAATTCCCTGCTACTTCCTTAAACAGCCTGCGTGTGCAGCACTTTGATTTATGTTTTATCTGTGAACCGAAAGTCTTGATAACCAGTGAACATGATAAATAAAGCACTAATGGAATGTTGTTTATAATTCTGAAGGCAAATATTTAAACTTTCCAAATGGAAAAATGCGCTTTTGCTAAAGTCTTTTTGATGTTAAATATTTCCAAGTGTTTATTAAGTACTTAACTTACTACTGACACTTTAATTAAACCTGAATGTACACGTTTCACCTACCCAATGAAGATGCTTCCTCCTTCGCTCCCACTCCAGCCTCTCAGTGGTATCCTTTCCCTGGAAGGAACACAGAAGTTCCACCTGTTATTTATATATGTTGCAATTTTCTTGGTCTCACTTCGCTGGAATCCAGCCACGCTGTCACGGACTGACTAAAACCGGAAGCATTTTTTTTTCTCTCTTTTTAATTTGTCAGATTCCAGCTTTTTTTTTTTTCTTTTTTTTTTGGCTGTTGCACGCAGAACAACGACAGGTCATGTGGCGACAAAAAAGAATGAAAGAGCTTAGAGGAAAGAATGCAGGCCAACGACTCTCCACTCTGTCATCACCTCGTCTTGAGTTTATCAGTCCATCAGCAGCTGCCTGAAAATTTGTAAAAGATAAAAGCAGTTCGTTGCGTTGAAGTTATTGTCTCATCTGTGGACAGTCTGTTGAATGTAGCACAGTTTCGATCAAAACTGTTTTTATTCATGTTTTCCTCATTTCCAGCTTTTAATTTTATGTGACATCAGCTGCTCTGCGCAAACTTTGTCTACAATAATTACCCAGCACCCATTATCCATAACAGAAACTCTCAATGCTTAACACTCTTTTATCCCTTTCAAGCTTTTACGGGGTTCTGGGCTTATAAACGTTTGTTGGTTTTATAGTAAAATGCAACACAAAGCGACCTCTTTGTAAATATATTTTATTAGCCAGGGAGAGCTCGCTCCAATGGTTTTTCTGGTTGCAGAGTTTACGTTTAATGAGTCGTCATCAAGCTGGTTCGTTTTATTTATTCATTTTTAGCATCGCAGATGAGATGTGGACTTTGTTGTATCAACGTCTCAAACATGAGAAGCATGTATGAGGCTTTAACTGCGTGTCACCTGACTTGTTTTGGTATTTTTTGTGTCTTGCTTTGTTGTAGTTCTGTCACTGTCTCTAACTCTTTGATTGGAGTATAAATGCAGTATTTACTCTAATCAAAATAGATGCAAATCATTTTTATAGTTGAGTTTCTTGAATAACTGCTCAGTCAACGGTTGTGTTGTGACGCCTCTGAATGCCACTTCTGTCCATTCGCACCTCCGTCTCAACGAGGCGCTGAGCTGTCGAAGCAATTCGATGCCGGTCAAATGTTTTCATGTAAGCAATAAAATCTTTTCCTGCGTCCTCACTGTTTTCTGCTGGAGTTTATCGCAGTCACATGTCATGACTTGTGGCACTGTCACAGCCGCCCTCCTGCCAGCTGCAGTGTTGACTGATGAGGATCATGGCGATCAGATACATGGGAACGCACAGATTTTAGCTCCAGGGCTGCATCTGGTTGGCACCACCAGCTAGCTGCGCAATCAGCAACTTGAAATCCACTTCAAGAAAAAGTGAGCCAGAGATTTAAAAAAAATAGAGAGTTTGTGGGACTTTCTGGAAAGTATTCCTGACGTTCTCGCTCAGCTTAAGGAAAACTGCCTGTTTCATGTCTTGCTTTTGTCCAACCGTTTAGGTGGGGGTGAGTGGAGCGAGCGTGCGCCCTTGGGTGGCTCATGCCCAGCTCGATCTGGTTCTGTCTCATCTCCTAATTACAGTGCTGGCCAGAAGTAATTACAACCTTAGATTAAGAGTCTTTTCTCTTTTTTTTACAGGCCCACTAAAATCCAGCAATTTGTGGTGGCTTTCTGGGATGAGCATCCTCCCTCTCCTCCTTCTCGTTCCCTCACTGCTTCACAGGAATTCGGGGGATTTTTTTTTTTGCTGATTTCCCATTGGGTTGGAGAGGGAATATAAATCCAAGTGTAAAGCCTGACTTGCATGGTGGCTGGCAAATTGGTCAGATCTGCTTGGAGCAGCCATGACTCCCCCTGATAAAACTTTGGGGAACGAATGAGTTTGGGCCACTCCAAAGATTTCGGAACCCCTTAGCATGTGTGTGTATATTTATGCAGGGTTTTGAAGTGGTTCTTCTGAACGCATCATTTGGCTGCATCGGCGAGCTC
Organism: Oryzias melastigma; assembly: GCF_002922805.2. Lineage (NCBI taxonomy): Eukaryota > Metazoa > Chordata > Actinopteri > Beloniformes > Adrianichthyidae > Oryzias > Oryzias melastigma. The sequence goes on from NC_050519.1 coordinate 11,685,803, forward strand.
TTCTTCAATTTAGCTTGGCAGGCGTACGGGCCGGGGTTTGCCTCCGCATACCGCTGGTTCAGCATTGGTGGTTTAGACCTTTGAAGCCAGGCGTTTCAGTCAAGACGCCTCTTAGGAGAAGCATCTCCAGCTTTTGATTGTCCACCAAACACAGCAATGCTGCAGCTTGGAGGGGGGTGTTGTGGTGAGGCCCTTCACTTTCACGTGGTCATCGTGAAAATATACAAGCTTGTTCCAACTTTCTGGCCTGTCAACTCTGCTGCCTCCGCTCGCCGCGTCCAGCTCCTCTCCTTTCCTTACACAGGCCTCCTCGCCTCAGGACCTGACTTTTAACCCTCTAATCCCCCGTCACGCAGTGAGTAGGATGCTGCTGGCAGTCCCCCTAATTGGCGTAAAACGGAGCTTTCGAGAGCAAAGAGCTCTCTCTCTGACAGCTCGGACACAAAGAGGAGGGAGCGTTCAAAATCTGCTGCAATAAGTAAAGCTGAGAGATGACGTCCAGCAGAACTTTTGAAGGTTCAAAAGCAACAGATGAAGTGCCACAGCCTGCAGCTGATTTAGACATCAGTTTTTCTGTCAAGCTCTTTGGCACAGATATCGAAATGCCAGCCTCGATTTGTCCAAATGGACGGCTTTCGACACCTCTGTACTTAACATTTCTAACACTTGCTTCCTTAGACAAACAAAAAAAGTCTGTTTCCATCTTACAGGAACTGTTGTTCGTCTAATATGTCAACAGACTGCAACAATTACATACGGTCAAAGGCACAGTAGCCCCGTCTGCAGCATAATGACAGCCTGTGAGGAAGCACACGGCCGTGAAACAAGCAATTGAAATGAGGTAATAGAGCAGCTATTGGGGTAGTTTGGTCTGCTTGTTTGCCCCCAGGACAGCAGGTGCTCAGGGCTGTTTGTTTGTGAAATAACATGTTCATCTGGTTGAAATAGGGAGAGTCTTTTCATGGATTAAGCTTGATTTCACCAAATTGGGATCATATTTATCACATTCTAACACATTAACGTGATAATATTTCACTTTTTTTAAAATGTTGCTGGAACACAGCCTAACTTTATTCCTTTTTATGACTACGAGGGTCAGCAGCTTGGATGTTTTGGCATAGAGAATCCATCAGAATGGGAAGCTCTGACAGTTACATGTAACTTTACTTTTAGGAAGAGTAATTACTCCAAACATGTTGAGTCATGTCACTTTATTGGATGTTAGTTTAGAGCTGGAGTAGGTCACTCAAAGATTTAATCTTCCAGGAATTTGACCTCATCCCTCACTGCTCTGCTGCACTTGATGAAGGAAACTGTCTAATTTCTCTGTTTACCTTTTCCTCATATCCCAGACTCTGTTCGATTCATCACTTCATACCTAAAAGCATGAGCTCAAGTAGTTCTGTGCGTGTTTTGGATTATAAAGCGATAATTTTATTTAGAATCATAAGTGTTTGATGGACATTTTTAATGTTGCTGTGTGGCAGCCTTTTGGCTGAAGCTTTTCTTGTGGGTTTTTCAGAAGTCAAATACATTTCCAAGCACATTGTTTTAATCAGAGGCTCACTCACGCGTGTGCTGATGTCACAGATTTATGGTTTTCCCTCCGTGATTTGTGCTGACCCAAAATGACCAGCTTTAAATATCTGACCTCTGTGACTTCTCTGCGTAAAAGGAGAGCATCAGGGATCGTGTCCTGTTGAACTCTCTGTTGTGGGACGCTCCCTTGGGTCGTTCCAAAAACAGCTGTCCGCTGCGGCCAGCACGGCTCGGTGCGGTCTAGACACTAGGCTCGGTCCTTGCAGGCTGCACGGCGTCCTGCGGTCCAACACCCGCCCGCCTCATTACCGCCCCGGCGGCTCCTTCTCCTCCGCGCACACGCTCGCATTACTTTTACGCACCGCCGAGGAACGCATTTCTTTTTTTTTTAACTGTGCCCATTTGGGGGATGTGAAACATTAGCGCCCACATCCCCAATAAACTTTTCTGCCTCCAGTGTTGCAGCATCCATTTAGTTAACATTTGACAGAGATGCTTTTTAAAGATAAAAATGTAGCATATTTTGCGCGCACTGCGCATTTATGTACAAGAATACACAAGACTTGACCAAGTCTGTTTTAGATTATTTTAATTTTTTCTGTAAAATGACTTGTCATGCGTAAAATCAACTTGGTAGAGCGTTCCATGATAAAGTTTTATAATTTTCCCGTTTCTGAACCCGATCTAATCTACCAGAATAACTAACTTTACGCGCGCCGCTCTTTAATCCACGGATGAACGCATTGAAAGTTTACAGTTTTTATAAAAAGGAGGTAAGTCTTACCCACAACTCCGGAGTAGTTGAGTCGTACTTTTATCCAAAACAAGACTACTTCACCGATGTGAATTCCAGACCTGGAAGTCCTCCGTGCGCGCTGACGGGCTGGTTGGCGCGCTCCACTACTTTTTTCAGAGTGAATTCTCAATCTTCCGAACAGTCCTCATCAACTCGCCGGTGAGGTACACCAGCCTCCACGTCAAGGAATGCGCGTAAGTGCCGACTCCCCGGACAAAAAGCGCTTTATTGGCGAGCTCAGAGCCGAGGCGCATGGGATGGGAGGGGCGAGCTCTGGCGCGCACTCCGTCACGGACTGAGCAGCAACAAGCAGCTCACCTTGTCGCTTGGCTGAGTGCAAAGGAGAGAAATTCCAGCCTCCTTACAGTTCACGATTTCCTAATTCTTACCTGCTTGACCTGTTTTGACAAGAGACGTGACAGGTTTTGGCTCCAGGAAATGTGCTACACTGGAGCTGCTGTTTCTTAGGATATTAGTTTGTTTTTTATTACTTAATAATGGGGTTCAAATGAAAGATTAAAGAGGGTTTGGTGTTAAAATAGGATGTTGGTTCATCGATGTGAGAACGGTTCCTCTTCCCAGTATTTGAAAGTTTTATGCTTCTTTAAGCTGAGGAAGCTATAACTGTTGGTCTATTTCAAGATACAGTAAGACTATAGCTCTGAGGAGGAGTGTCACCTCTCGTGTGTACTTTCAGGCGCATGTCACCGTATTTCAAGAAAGCCTGAAGCATCATCTTCTTCTCGTATACGTCGGATTCAATTGCACTTTGCTGCAGAGCATGTTTTCTGGAGGATAATTTACACCGTGCTAGGTTTGTCACTTTGACAACACGACTGAAAGAAATCGAGACTTCAAGATGATGATTAAGCATGCAGCCCTCCCCGTGACCCCTAGGTGGTCGTGTGCATCTTCTGGAACCACCCCCAACTTTCTGCACCCACTGAACAAGGGCTGCTTTAGTCCCTCTCGTTGAGCCGCATGCACTTTTTCTCCTGTTTGCTGGCTTTCTTCTGCTTTGCTCTCCTCCTGCCTTGGAGTTATTATCCTCGTAGCATCTGTGAGGCATTACAGCCAATTATGTGAATAAAGAAATTAATTCACGCATATCCTGCATTGTCCAGATGTTGCTCCTCGGTCTCTGCAACGACGGCATGTTACAGATGGAGAACTTAACTAAGGGAGGAAATAACTTTCGTTACTTTGTGAATGAAACTCTGTTCGAACTGCTGCTGCAGTGCTGATGCCTTCCAGGTGTACTGCAGGAGATTTATTTATCTCACTAGTTCAGCTTGTTGATTGTGATCGGGAACAGGGTCTCCAGTACTCTCTACTCCTGGTTCCTTCTTCTCCTAGAAGCAGTTTTGAGGTTTGCAGACCTTTACTGAGCCCAAATATGGAACAACTTTACTTAGAGGAAGACAATACAAGGAATACTCACTGAAGTTTGGCCTTGAAAACATAAAATAAGTAGATTATAGCTCATTTATATAGCCAATGTGAATTTATTTGCAAGTTACACACAGATTAATTGTAAGTTGATTAAAATGTTTATTGTAGTTTTGTTTTAATCCAAAATATACTGTTGGATTTGCCTCTTTTTGTCTCTCAAATTAAATATTTTACTCCCATTTTATTTAAAAAAAATAATGGATGCTATAGTTGTATATTTTGTAGAAAAATATATTTTTAAAGTTACTTTTTGCTTTATTCTTAAATGAATGTGAGTGTTTTTATTGGTTTCCAGCTAATCGGTATAAAATAGATTTTTTTTCCTCTTGTATCTATTCGATTGTTTTATCTAAAATAAAGGAAATTTGTTGAATGTTGCTTTGAATCCACGTCATTTGAGTCCGGAATTGTGTTGATGTAACTTTCTCCATATTTCTGTACTTCTACAGATTTTACAGGACATGAGTGCAGTTCGGTCAGAGGTGTAAATCACAGTCTAGTGGCTGCAGTGCCGTCACCACATTGGGCTCCTAATCACCACGGCTCAGTAAAAGATGGGAAGGCAGCACATAACACTGCCCAAGGGAGCCTATAAAACCCTGGAGTGGTGTGGAGCCAATTCCTGCCTGCTAATGGTTTAAAACCAGGCACTTAGTCATATCGCTCCATACTGTGAGGACACTGTTTTTTTAATGTCACTTTTTAATTTGTCTATCCCAGATTAGCACATTTTTTGTATGTTTTACACAAACTTCTTTTCTCAACTTGTGACATCTTTACCAAGTTAGTATTTGTCTAAAACACACTTCCTTGTACAAAAATACACCCACTTTTATTTATTTTTTTAATATCTTCCCTTGTCAGAGAAGAAAAACTTCTTTTTGACCAGCTTCAAGTCTTTTCTGCTTTGATTTTTCCCCACATCAGTTGTTCTCCAAGGGAGAACCACAAGTGACCACAACAACACAAACACAGTCCCACTGGACGCAGACCCTTCGGAGTCCTCTCTAAACACGGCCGTATGCTGAAACAATAGCGCGTCTGAGTTTAAAGCGTGTTTTCTTGTTCGCAGCATGTCTCCTTTAGGAACTCAAACAACAAAATTGTCTCTGAAAGACTGATGTGAATGAGTGAGAATGAGAGAAAGTTGAGGAGGAAGGTTTACCGCAGCACGACACACACTGTCAGTTGACACAACAAGAGCCTGAAAAACTGAACTTTGAATCAAGTTGATGCCAAAACCCCTTTGCTCCGAAAAACAAAAAATAAAGGAAGCATCAGATTTCTGGAAGTGGCTTGTGCAACACATTTTCAAGCTAAACAATATGGCTTTGCAACCCAAATATTTGTAGTAATGTCATAATTTTTCCACGAAGAAGCCCAAACAATACTTTTCTTTTTCTTAGACTTATTTTAGGAATGTTACATTGACGATTTTATTAAATATTTTCAGGCAAGGAGCAGATCGGGTTTAAATTTACACTGTTAAACTTGATCTGCGTGGAGATGAAAATGCAATAAATACTGTGACAATCACAAACAAATGCACTGAGGAAGAGAAGGGAGGTTTTCCTATTAGGAAGGCCTGGAAATCATTTTGGGATGAAGCTTTTATTCCTTCCATCCTGTTCTTCAGATGCTGAATAAAGTCGGCTCTTTGTATTCAACATGGATACAGACCCTCTCCAACACAATAAAATATCATGGAAAAGTGTATTCATTTCCACAATTCCACTCAAAAAAATAAACTTTCATAGAATATAGATTCAATCATAGAATATAGATTCAAATCCCACTGTTTGATTAATTTCAAGTATTTATTTGTTTATTTTTTTACATAAATTGGTAAAGGAAAGCGTGCCTTTCATTTCAATTTTTTTTTTTTTATTTCTTCAATCCAAAATCACCTCAGCAGTCTAGCAGAATGTTCTAGAGGACTTCATCAGTCCTTCTGCTATGGATTTGAATGAAGATGGAGATTTCATCTTCCAGCAGGAAATGGTAGCTGCCCAAACAATTGAAGTATTGAAGATGGACATATTATTTTGAAAATACTTTAATTGATTGACATGATGTGATCATAATATCTGTTTTTATTTTTTTGCCAAAACTGACAAGTAAATGGGGATTTCTCCACCATGTTCATGTTTTCTGAATTGTTATTTTTGTGGGGTTTTATGAGCTGGAACCCCAATTTATGTAACAATATACAAATACTTGAAATCGATTTGATATTCTATGAAAGTTTAATGTTTTTCAAAGGAAAAAATACAATTTTCCATGATTTTTTTGTATCTTTTGTCAAGTTATGTGTATGTATGTAAATAGAAAGGTGTATTATACTTCCATGCAAACCTTGATAACCCCGCGACGAACTTCAGGGGTTAATTAGAGGCTGTTGTGGAAACACGGAGTGAGTGATCAAAATATGGCCAATAAAGAGAGGAGTGATGTTAAAGCAGAAGTTGTCATTGTGTGTTTGAGAGTAAACACACATTCTAACAAGAAACACAACTCAAAAGTGATGTTGACTCTTCCCACCTACCTTCACTTACCAGATTTACCCATTATAAGTTATTGCACTGCTCATAAAGTTGTCTTCTTTAGAGGAACCTTTATTATATACAGCAAGTGACTATTTTATTATCTCTGTAGTCCTTCTTTTGTTAGTTAAACCCAAATAAGTTTTAGGTTCATCTCCATTATTTGTGGTAAATAAATCTTTATCTTTTATCTTGTTAATACTATTATTTTGTAACATTTATTAAAATGTAACTTCTTTCAAACACTCACTGCTAAACCGACCCCCAAAAATTCTTAAAATTTGACAAAACTATTTAAAGAATCTAAAATTAATCTGTTATTGGGGCAAGAAAAGCCCAATTCTGATTTTAAAAGATTCTTTTTTCTTCTATTTTGCTATTGAAAATGGTTTTGTGATACGATTGTTTTTTTTTTTGCAAGACAGAAAAGAATCTTTTTACTTTTCCAAGACTCCGTTTTGGCAGTACACTGAAGCTTTTTTTGGTCACCGTGAAGCGGCTGTGCACACAAAGACGGCCCTCGAAATTCTACGTCGGATTGTGGAGACTGCAGGAGCTGTTTGCTGCAGGAAGAGACAACAAATGCAGCGAGAGCTGTGGAGGTCAGACTAAAGGTCACCGAGGTTTACTAGTCCTGTCTCTGCACACACCAGCACCTCTCAATATTGATAGAGACAGACAACACTGTCTGGTCCAGAGATCCACAAACCGCTGAATTATTGTAAAGTTTTGCTTTTCTTTAATTAGCAGACTGAAACATGCATCCTTTCATTTATATTGTGACCGTAAAAGTTGAATTTTTCAGTGATTTAAGTGGTCAAAATCAATCAGCACATGTAACAGACTCTTTTCTTATCTCCAATCCTAGCTTTGAGTCATTCTCAATGTGCCCGCGGTATGCCAGGTATTGAGAAACAAACGAAAGATTACAGCTTAGTACTCTATGTGCATCATGACAGCACTGCACTGCAATGCAGTTCAGACCACACTGGGTCATGTTCCAGCTTGCATACAAATATTTTGTATATCGTGTCTCTGCATATGGGATTGATCTAGTTTAATATATGTTTTTCACAGCTGCACACACTCGTAAATACGTTCAGCAAGAATTTCATCTGTCATCAGCCCAGCAGTTACAATAAGGTGTTGTTTTCTTAAATTAACATTTCTAATTCCTATTTCAGTTAGTGCTCAGTGTTGTGCAAACTGTGTGGTCTCTTGCCTTAACTCTTCAACCTTTATCTGAAGCCCCTTTTCTGTTTTTTGGCAGTCACAGAGTAATTTGGCTCCGAAATGACCTACCTAGTTAAACAAAAGAAGTTTAACCCAAACAAAGACGTGGAGGCAGATAACAGGCCGGTGTCACACAGCACTGATAGCTGAGGGAGATGGATGTGAAGGTCCTGGCATTACCAGGAGGTTAAGTAGCTGATTCAACAAATGAGAATAACTTATTTATTTGTTCCAGAGCTGTGAATAAAATCATTTTCCTTTTTTTTTATGTCATCTTATGCACAGTCTTTTTAGCTATAAATTCAGCTTTTAGTGTCAAGCTTCAGAGGAATTTGAGCGTGCCGTGTTTACAAATTGCTCCGGCTTGTTGCGCTGGTGGAGGAGCGCGGTCAGCGCCTGGATGTGGGCTCGTAAATGTCAGGTCAGCGCTGCTTATTGTGAGGAGATGGCAGCTCAAAGCTTAAGGGAGATTGTGAGGCTCCACTGTTCTGTACCTGTGCAGTTTTAGATGCGTTTTATCAGTTTGTTTGCTCATAATCACGGCCTCTTTTTTGCCTGTATAGATAAAATGTTTTACAAAAAAAAAAGTCTTACAGCAGAACGATACATCTGATCAAGAAATTGCGTGTTTGAAGTCCATGCTGGCGGTTATCAGAGATGATCTGGTTGCTCCTCATCAAGGTTATCTCATGGAGGCTGCGTTGTCTCTAGTAACGGGTCTCCACTTTTTACATTTTTCCTCTCCATCCCATAACTCTCCCAGATGTTGCCCGAAAGGGCTCCAAAGCATTCTTATGATGACACTTGCAGACATGTGTGTGGACACGCATAACTGTTCAAATTTACAACACGTATGTGATAGTCATCTTATCTTTTTTACTTCTCTCTGCCTTTTTCGGTTTCTTTTTGTTCTCCTCGCTCCCTCACTCTTTCACCATCTCAACAATAAATCTGCTCCTTTCTTGGAAGTTTTTATTACTTTTCACTAAACTTATTCCTGTTTCAGTCATTAAAGTGGGTGATTTATGACGGGCCTCTTCAAAATAAAGCGTCGTTTTTTGTGGAGTTGTTTAACTTAGGACGAAGGCACATGAGGGATGAAGATTTTTCCCTTTTTTGTGCCTATTTTCATATCTTTGCCATAAATTATTTACTTTATATCCACTCTGAATGGACTCGTTCATAGATTTTCTCTTTTTTTTGTTATGTTTACAGTTTTTTAAAAGTGAAAACAAGTTGCATCCTTGTCGTGTGTCACAAACAGATGAGTGCGATCGACGGTGGAGACCCTGATAAACTCTGTTAAGTGACTGATAAAGCAGCACCGCAGAGTCAAAACATGTGTGAATGACGATGCCTGAAAGGCTCTCTGTTGAGCTCAATGTTTGTGTAGCTCCAGTCAAGCAGGAATGCAGAAAAAAAAGAAGTTGTTTTAGGGTTTATGTTTCCCTCTTTATTTTTCTCATCCCCTCTCTTTAGGTAACCCTCTCACACCTCGGCACACATGGACTTGAAGGAAAAACAAACACCAAACAGTCATGTTTTGTATCTATAAATCGCCAGATTTTTATGGTTATAGCATTTTTAATCATTCTTTCCTGGCTCTCCGTGAAGGAAAGTTTTATGCATACACTTTGGTATACGGTATAAAAATCTCGATCTTCAGAAGCCTTGCACCGTTTAGCTGGACGATACTTTTATAAGGCAGTAAGTCATTCATCGAGCCCGCTATTAGCGGATTGTATTTTTACAATCAATAACTGTGTGTTTCGGGTAACAGATCTTGACTTGTGGTTCTGTCGCAGTCGGAAAAATACACCAGCATGCATCTGGAATGGACTAGCTGTTAGATAAGCTGTTAGAATGCAATGCATAAAGTGGATTATATGAGAAAAAGTGAAGTTAATAGGAAAAATTCAGTTGTTTATCACAGAAATGTATGGCAAAATTAATTAAAAACAGAATATGAATAAAAGTTATGTAATATAAAGAAAAAAAACAGTTACATTTAACCCCATCAAGGGGTTAAAACTCACAAATTTGACTTAACAGAACCTCAAATGGACACTAAAGGTGTACAAAAACATTTATAACAGGCAAAAAATAAAAAAATAAAGTGACCAAAAAGTGACAAAAAGAGTGAAATAAAAGAACAAATCAAAATGTAATCAGAGGGACAAATGTTATAAGGCTAGGAGAGGAAAACATGAACCTTTGCACTAAAACCTACTTCTCTACCCAAACTATTGTTGCAGTTTGTGAGCTGAAACTTGTTAAATCGTGTATTTAATTGGAAGTTAAGTCTATGTTATGAAGAGCTAAACGTTATAATAATTATTATTTAAATTATAGAATCTAGTTTCGGTTCAAGTCAGCAGCACCGTAGACACATGGAGGAGGTTCACTGTGGTCTTGACCTGACCTCTTCATCCTCCGTGTCCCCCGCCATCATCTTCTTTCCTTAAACAGCCCAGGCTGTCGGGGGTTCCCAGGCCCCCAACGACAGGTCATTAAATGGTCATCTGGTTGAAGGCCTGAGGTTGACGTTTGTTCTAGAGCAGCACTTTCTAGAAACAGAAACACAGTCGAGCCGAACTGATGCAAACTGGAACAAACGTGCTAAAAATGTTCTGTTTTCCTGTCGTCAGCCTCCAAAATGTCTCACTCTCTGCACAATCTGCAAGTTTGTGTTTGATTGTCCCCCAGTGCTCTCCCTCCCTATAGCCTCCTATTTATCTCCTATGGACCCCAGCTTCGTCATGCCCACCCACATTGGAAAACAAGCACAGCCCCACCCAGTCCTGAGTGGAGAGCAAATGAGCCCCCCCGCCAGTTTACGAGCAGTGACCTGGCTGTTTCATTAGCCAGTCAGTCTGGACCCGTTTCCATGCATTTACAGGTTTACATGAGAGTTTTTCTATTTTTCAGTTTTGTTTGTTTGGTTTTTTTATACCAAAGAGAGCGACATTTACACTCTGTTATAGGATTTGTCCTACATTTAGTTGGTGCTTTATTGGTAAATGTCCCCAGCTTATTGAGGTTTAAGACATTTAAAACAATCAGATTGGACTTTTGTCCACCAACAATTTCTCCTTCTCTACTGTCAGACACTAGGTAGCATGTGGAAAGTTTGGGAGTGTGTGTGTATTGTACGAGTGTTCGCCGGGTCACTGCCGACCCGCTGACATGAGCCTCAGTCAGTTTAATTAAATCCTGAGCGCTCACATGCGCCCGTGCCTCTTTGCCGCTACATGTGCTTGTGTGTGACGGCCGCTTGACAGGGGCCCAATGAAGCAAGGAGAAAGGGGGGGGGCACGCAGGCACTTGGCAGCCCATCTGAGGGCCTCGTCACCGGGGCCCAGACGCGGCCACAGCTGCTCCTTCCGCTGACAATCTCAGCTTTTCTTCGCCTCTTAGGAACGCAGAGCGTCAGCTCTAATTCCCTTCTAATGAACTCCGGCTACTGAAGGTAGCTGGCCGGGCAGACCCAGGACACTTATTAAACATACAGAGTGGAAAAGAACACAAACTCTGTGGAAAAGGCGGATTGTAATGCGCTTCTCCGAGCTGTCACTGTGCAGCTGCGTAAGAAACCCAACAGCTTAGCCTGTTGCTACGTCAACACCAGACCGCTTTTGATTAAAAATGTAATTTTCAGGAGGAAAATCACACTTGTAGATAAGTAAAGTCTGCAAACATTCATCTTAAATTCAGATTTAATTAGATTACTTCAAAACTTTGATAATTTGTTTTAAAATGTTGTTTTATGTTAAAAAACAGTTTTAATCTAATTTAAATCATCTTTTATGTTTTTGAATTTTCCTCCTTTTTTTATTTTTTTTGGTTTAGATCCCCCAAAAGTAATCAATTTTTAAATGAAAGATGATCATTTGCGTTCGACTAAAACCCGCACATTTTTGCCGCCATGACGATCCTCCCAACACCTCCAAGCTCCTTTCACAACCACATTTAAAAGTGGATTAATCTGCAGCAGTCCTTCTATTGTTGAGGTTTGTCTGACACCCCCGGGCCCGCAGAGCGAGTGTGCATAAAACCATTAACTGTGTCAAAATCCTTCACACTGGAATAATAATCCTGAAACAGATGGATCGACTTTGAGCAAATAATGACGTCAGAGAAAGGACGAGTTTATTATGAGTTCATGTGAGGTTTTTTTAATCATGCGGTGTTTGTAAGAATATCTTAGAAGCATGGTTGTTCTGTAAAATGGGGACTTTTTGGTTTGTTTTACCCCTAATTTACATAGAAACACACTTTTTTATGATTCAGAAAGAACATTGAGTAATGTATAAGTAAAAGATTTACTTAAAAATTAAAGAATGTAGATATGAAATTGGTCATTTTGGGAGTAAATCGAATGATTCGACTAAAAGTAGACTGTGTTCTGACTGAAAACAAGCTGAATCTTTAAGATCCGACCACTTAAGTCACAGAGGAATAAAAGTTTTGTTTCACCTCAAAGCCCATCAGTTAATTTTAGGTTTTGATCTTTTTTTTTATCAGTAAGAATGACAAAAATGAAAATAAAAAATTCTGTTTTGCACTAAATTAAGGGAATCATTCTGTCATATAAGCTTGAGAATCAAGTTCTTACCTCATTTTTGATCGCATCTTCGGCTTAACTGAACAGTGAAACATGAGGGTTGAGATTAGAAGAAAAATAAATGATCCCATCTTCTCCATAGCAAACACATTCACCAAAAAAAAGTAAAAAAAAACGTCTTTTTGTCATTCTTTTAGCTTAAAAATATTTTTAATGATCATTTTTAGGCATTTGAGCTTTTTTTATTTTTTATTTTTAGGTTTTAGCATTTAATCTAAAAGTTTTAGCTTTATCTAAAACCACTGATTATGACCCGCCTTAAATGTTTTAGTGATTCTGTTATATACCATTTGCATAGAGCAGGACGGCGGCCTTGATAGTGGTAGACGAGCTGCAGGGTTTTCCTTTGTGAGGTCAGGAGGCGTGATAAAGTTATCTGATGGTCAGTCCCTGCACCTATCACTCACTCTCACCGATGGGGATCAATAATCAGTGAAAGTGATAAAGAAGCCAGAAGATGGTGATGGAGAGAAAACCTTCAAACTGTTTCCCTATACACATTTTTACTCTTAAATTTGGTCATTTTAGTCCATTTCCTGTTTTGTCAGAAACATTTGTGCTTAAAAACATTCCTAATAAAATGTTAATTTTTAAAAAAAGTAAAATTCTGGTGTGAACCGCAAAAATCTGTTTTATTTCATAGTTTTTTCAGACCTTTGTTGTCCAGTCACCTCTGGTTGACATTTAAAGATTATTGCTCCGTCTCGTGTGTGTTTTTAGTAGCACAGCCGGTCATGATTCAAAACCACAAAGATAGATCTGTCTGCGAGATTTGGATCTGGTCAGAGTTCAAACCATAACCTTTTATCTCTATAGGCTTTTTTTCCGTTAGCTCCATCCATACTGAGCACATTATAGGTCTGCGTGCATGTGACGGTATCAACGTGACTGCATGTGTCTGCGAGCGCCGGCACAGATGTCTAATTGTAACATATTTGTTATGTAGGTGCTAGCTTGTGAGTTTAGATGGTTGCTATTGTTTACAGGTGAGTCACACGATAAACCGGCTTTGCTTCCTCACTTTCTGTGTTTACAGCCTCTCCATTTTGTTTCTCCTTATGTCTCATCTAAGGTGTGAATATGAGTTTTTTTTTAGTACTTTTGTGGGGTTTTTAAAATTTAAACAACTATCTTTAAATAAATCTCAGAGATAAAAGATTATGGCGACTTTTACAAATTTCCACTGGTGAAATAATGATCTTATAGAAGCTTCATAATCCCTGATGTTTGAAAACTCCCATCATCGTTTAATCTAAAGGTGTTCCCAGTGGAATATAGTTATGATTGGGCAGTTTTTAGCTAAAAATAATAATAATAGTATAAAAACCTTTGTTGTTTTCTAGGACATAGTTTCTGCAGCATTTCTCTGAGTTGTTGACATAGAGGCGGGTCTTCAGCTAAACTTTAAAGACGACCAGTTAGGAAAAATGTCTTCCTCATTCTCTGGGAAATGTTTGTAGCTGCTTTGAACGCAGACTTTATGAATATATTGGCTGATTTTGAGAAGTGATGAATAAATAAAGCAAAAACAAAACGACACCGGAGGAAGTGAACTTATATAATCCCACCTTGGCTCGACCACCGTTTCCTTTACATGTATTATCATTATTCGGTTTGTAACTTAAGATCAGATATTTATATCTTTCCAACAAAGATTCAGGTTAATTGACCCACAACTGGAAAAAAAAAATTAAGATGCCCTTCATCATCAAAAACATGCCAAAAGAACGTGTTAAAAATACCAAAAACACAATTTTTATTGAATTTGGTCTTGAAAACTACTCAGAAATGTCAAAATGTCTGTACTATTGGTATCATTAGTTGTCCTTATTTGTTATTTTGAACACAAACACACAAAATGCACTAAATTAAATGTCTTCTGGTTTGTTATTTTGGACTAGAGTGCCTAACTTTTTTAATATCAGTTTATTAGACGCTCAGTTGAACTTTTTCAGTGATAATTTCCTGTCAAACTCCAGCTGCAGTTCCATAATTACATGTTCTAACCGATCCAAAACAGAGTTTTTTTTACCCGTCTGTCATCCCGCTGTCTGTCTGTCTGGAGCTCTCTTAGTCATCCTTCCTGATGACATACTCTATCTCATCTATTAACAAATGACAACACGTTCTCATAATCCTAATACACCTCGAGTGGTTTGGACTCGAGCACAGACATGTACAGATGCTCTCTGGAGTAATACAGCTGTTATATCTGCTGGTGCTGAAGGCTGCTGTCAAGGGCTGAAGGTCAGATCACGACGCGCGTTGGGCTCTGCGAGAGGCGGCGTGAGGCGATGGCAGACGAGACAGAAGGCGTGCTTTCTGTTTGGAGTAAATGTTGATAAGCGCAGAGGCCCAGTGACAGACTGAAGCTGGGGGGATTTGGGAGAGGCAGAGGAGTGTGTGTGCTGGAGGATTTTAAAAGGTGTTAGAGCATTAGCAGGTGTGGAAAGCAAAAGTCAGAGATAAGTCCAGTCCCTTTTTATTTTTGTCTTTTTAGCATGTTTGATTTGCTACTTTTACTGAGAAACACGACGTCTGTGTGCTAAAACCAGAACCAGCACCTGTGCAGAAACAGCTGAGGGCATTTAAGTCTCCTGGCCTGCATGCACATGCATGTGCAGATGTGTGGGAAAAAGGCTCTTGATGGAGAGGTGGAGCGTGGAAATGACAGTAAACAGAAGCAGTTTTCAGTGATAAAGCTCTGCTCCTATTATGCGCTTGTTTAACATGTAGCACTTTTACTGTGAGAAAAGCAGAGATAAGACCTTCGGAAAAGTGAAGGTCACTCGGGGGGAAACGATTTAGTTCGGAGCTCACAACACCAGCAAGGTAATGCTGTTGTAATGAGAGTGAGAGGGGAATGGGAATGGAGGTGTTTAGGGACTCCCCATGGACTGAGTTGGACTTGGAAACACAGTCAAGCTAACAAAGCATGGCTGCCCCTCGCTGGCTTTACAGGCTGGAAAAGATGATAAGAGACAGCACAGTTTACTGTTTCCAACTAGAACTGATCCTGTTTTCAGCTATTTTTCCTGTATGTTTGTGATGTGTAATCACTTTTATCATTTTATCTTCCCTGTAAGTTATTGTTGCTGCAAATTCAACAAGTTCGGTTAAGATCTGTATAGAAGAAAAATGGAAATAAAAAAACACATTAAAGACATTGTTCACAAACAAGTTATTTGTTCACTAAAATGTTCAATGCCACTATTTATTGTGAAAATTAAAAAAAAATTATTTGTGCTTTTATTTATTTTTTCAACTTTAACAATTTGCCACAAATTGTTGGTGAAATTTATAGATTTTCTTATATTTTTGGATTTGGACAAAACAAATGCATATCCTAATATAGATATATTACACTTTCGATGATTAATCATGACATTATTGGAAAAATACACAATAAAAAACATAAACATTCACAAACAAATGTAAAATATGCTATTTTAATTACTCTTAATCATTTATTTGTACTTATAAAAACAAAACATGTGACAATCATTCCAATAAATTTAAAAGGGTTTAATGAAGTTACCTTATTTGTTTGTTTATTTATTTATTTTTGCCTTAAAATGATGCCCAAACATGAGCATTGGTTATTGGATAAACTGGAAAAATAAATGTAAGGTTTAACTAAGTTTACCAATAACAGAGTTTTTCTAAAAATGCTTTTAAAAATTGGCCTTCGTGACTTCCTGTTTGAAGCAGGTTAAAGAATAAAAGTAAATGGAACCAGGTCAACTCGCCTAATAACTTCGTAGCTTGTCACATATAAAAGCCCCCATTCAGTTTATCGTAAAGCGACCTATTTCATTTGATTTTTGCGCCCTCATTCCAGTCAAAGGGGGCGTGGTCTTTGATGAATCATCATCTCTAAATCAGTCGTTCTGTTCGTGTTCCAGCAATATCCAAGCTTGTTCATCCTAACCACATTCCCTTTTCTAAAAAGTCAGGATTTTGTGTTGACAAAAGAGTGACCACCATGAAATCAATTCAAGTTTTATTCATTTTCTTATGCATTTAAAACATCCATTTAGGTCATTTTCTGTTATTTACGCTCGTTAGTGTAGAACAGAATTAAGATCCAATTTCAGAATTTGTGAATTTCACAAAAAATGTATTTTTCATCTGCACTCAATGCAATCTCAAAGTGCCGTATAATGACGTAAGAATTTAAACTTGAGCATTACAGAACAGTTGGACAGTTTACAACAAGATATTCAAGTTGCTGTCACGTGCACAATCATGGTGCACGCTACAGAGCATTGTCGCCTAACATACCCAAACTCAAGTCTATCATTACGCTGTCAAGTGTGGTGCATTACATCATCGCTCTGCTCCTCTCAAGTGGCGTTCCCCTTTAATAGCAGCATTACACGAGGTCATCATCCAAAGCACATTAGTGCCAGAGCTCGCTAGGCCTGAATATGAGGGTTTTAGATCAACAAACACTTTTTTCTGCCCCCCAATTTATGTATTTACCCACCCCAGGAAAATTCAACTGACGAACGCAGAAAGAGATTTTTATAACAGCCCACTAAAGCAGAAAACAACAGAGATCATTGAGGGTGCATTAAGTTTGTGCAAGTATTTCCTGTTGGGCTTTATTGCTGCAGCCAATTGTACTTTCCACATTAAGAGCGTGAGCGCCGCTGCTCTCAATCCTCTTAATTCAAATCATGTGTGGAGGCAGGTGACTGTGGGCTTGTTCACGCTTGTGCTGGGGAAGATTTAGGGCACAGCAGGAACGTTGACTGACATCTTCGATCAAGTGATAAATATCTGCCATCATCTGTACATATAAATTCTTTGAAACTTCCCTCCATCTTTAAGAATCCTTAAGAGTTATGATCTAAGGAAGTAAAATTTGTTCAAATCAAAAATAGAATTAAACATAAGTCTTTGACTATAGATTAAATATGATTAAATAAGGGAATAGATTCTTTAAGAAATAAAAAATGTTCATATTAACTTCCTAATATCAGAGATAAGTGACTTTTTTGCTTTTTGCCAAAAACTGGGTAAACTGGGTAAACTCCACCATCTAGTGGCAGCCCAGTGGAACTGCAAGTCATTTTTTTTTTTAATTCTTAAAAAATAGAGTGAACTATTTTTTAAATTTGTTTTTAAACTCTTGTCTCTACAGAATGCTGATCCCACTCTTTGATGAAGACACTGGTCTGCTCCTCATTGCTGGCATGGTAATCTATTATAGCCTTATATTAGGTTTTCTGACAGGTGTAATTCTGTTTCTATTTCCTTACATCTTTTATTTTTGTCACTAAATCAGCTAAACTTTCAGTAAAGGTGAATTGATTTTCTGTCTTTTGCAGGGAGAAACTGTGATCGATTGCTTTGAGATCTCTTCCTCTGACCCTTCACTCTCTCAAGGTGAAGCTTCAGTTGCTCACAGATGAATAAAGTGCTTAGACTATTATTTATGACTCCACATATCTTTTCAGTGAGTCACTGTCTGTTGGATAATTCAACTCGAGGGGTTGCCATGGTTCCCAAGCTGGCGTTAGACGTCATGTCCTGCGAAGTGATGCGTGCGCTCCAGCTGACTGACAGCTGCGTCGTGCCGATTAGCTATCAAGTTCCCCGCAAGGTACAAATGCAGAACAGATGCTTGATTCTTGGCTCTTAATGGATGCGCTCATGCCTTTGATGTTCGGTTCTGCAGAATTCTGGCTACGAGTTTCAAGAAGACCTTTACCCTGATACCGCAGGAACGACTCCTGCCATGTCTGCAGAGGAGTGGTGGCAGGGAGGCAACAAACAGGTCACAAAATACTCCAAATTGGCTCCACTTTGTTTGATGCTCATTCAGCGTTTTGCTGAAGCGTTATTGGTTTGTTTGCAGGTGAAGAAAGTCAGCCTCCATCCAGACAAACAACCCAAACCCCCAGCAAAGCAGGCACCTGTGATGAAGGACAAACCCAGTGAGGGGAGCAAAGATGTGAGCATCACACTTCTGCAAAAGCAGTGCTTATTTTTATCTTTTGTTTTTATTCTAAAAACTATATCTAATGACTTCTTTTAGGGTCATCCTCGCGGCAGCTCCACATCCAGCAGCCCTCTGAGCACTCCCAGCAGCAGCGCTGTCCCATCCCGCTCCCCTTCCTCCACCTCTGGCCTCTCTTCTGGTTTTCTCCCCAGTCCAAGTCAGGGTGCTAAAGCGATCCAGAACCTGATGGGTAAAAAACAAACACATCAAACACGTGTCTGTCAGCTTAACGCATCTAACCTAAAATGTTCTGTTTCCAGGACCAACATCCAAGTTCCGTCACATCGCGGGGGCGGTGAAGCACAGGGACACGCACATCACCAACATCCGCGGCCTTAACCTGACCACGCCTGGAGAGTGCGACGGCTTCTGTGTGAACCGCCAGCGAGTGGCAGTGCCGCTCTCCATCTCCGGCGGCCAGATCGCTGTGTTGGAGGTAACGCAGCTGCAGGTGGATCTGGGAGCTCTTTTCTTTTTCTAATCCGTGACAACTGTCGTTGCTGTCTTCAGCGCTCCCAGCCTGGGAAGTTACAAGACACGGGCATGCCCACCATCCAGAACTCTGTGAACGTGGCCGACTTTTCTTGGGATCCCTTTGACTCTCATAGGCTTGCAGTGGGTGAGTAAATCCAGGTTTTAATGTTTCTCCAGAAAATAAAGGGTTAAGGTGTGACGTTCTGTGTTTAAAGCTGGAGACGATGCTAAGATCCGAGTGTGGCGGGTACCAGAGGGTGGGCTGAAAGAGACGCTAACTGAGCCTGAGCTCATTTTGCAAGGTAGGAGCTAAAATCTGCTAAGTCGCTATGTTTTCAGCATAAAGAGTTACTTAAAATTCACTTTGCTTCCTTGAAGGGCACACAGAGAAGATCTACTCCATTAAATTCCACCCTCTGGCCAGCGATCTCCTGGTTTCCTCATCGTATGATCTGTCAGTTAGACTGTGGAATCTGGCGAGCGGAGAACAGGTCAAACTTTTCTCCGGACACCAGGACCAGGTGATGGAGCAAAAACCCAAACGGAACATGAGTTAAAGTTCTATCAGAGTTCAATCTCTTTATGTCTTAATTTGCTTTTGCATTGTTTATGCTTAGGTGTTTGGCATGGCGTGGAGTCCTGACGGTAAGCTTCTTGCCACAGTTTGCAAGGATGGGAAAGTCCGCATTTATGATCCTCGCAAGTCGACTGATCCAGTGCAGGTGTGTAACAGCAGCAGTGTGTGAGAGTTTAGTTTCTGCTTAAGCCTCACCAAAAAAAAATGTCTTTTTTTCCAGGAGGGTCCAGGTCCTGAGGGTCACAGGGGAGCTCGTGTGGTGTGGGTTTGTGACGGCAAATACCTGCTGGTGTCAGGATTTGACAGGTACTGGATAGAATTTTTAAGAAATGTACATGTGTTTGAACATTTACCTAACCGTGGTCCGTTTTCATCCTCAAGTCGCAGTGAGAGAGTGCTCTACCTGTACTCTGCAGACGCGCTGTCCTCCGGGGTCGTAGCCAGCACTCCTGTAACCGTCTCCCCCTCCACACTCATCCCATTCTACGACCCTGACACAAGCGTTGTCATCCTCACTGGAAAAGTACACACACTTCCATCTAAAAATGATCATTGAAGTCCACCTAAAAGTAAAAAAAAATCTGATTTTGTTTGACCAAAATATACTTTTTCTTCAGGGTGACACCAGAGTGTACATCTATGAGGTAGTCCCTGAAGAGCCCTACTTTATTGAATGCAGCAGTTTTAACTCCCCTGAGCCTCATAAGGTATCAACTGAACTCCCTTCTATCTGAATCCTCTGTTTCAAGTTTTTATCAGCTGTTTTCTGACTCCGTTTGCAGGGATTGGCTTTTCTGCCGAAGACTGAGTGCAACGTACGCGATGTGGAGATAGCCGTTGGACTGATGCTCACCAAGACGACCATAGAGCCTGTGGCCTTCAGAGTGCCCAGAGTCAAAGTGAGCCAACAGCACCATCTGGTGGACACATAGCAGAACTACCAAAATTTTACTCCTGATGCCGTTTTCTATAGAAACTTGGAAAAAGAAACTCGTCTGTCTCTGTTTCCAGAAAGAGTTTTTCCAGGATGACCTGTACCCAGACACAGCCGTGTGGTGGGAGAGCGCGCTGACGGCCTCTGCCTGGCTCTCCGGCTCCAACGGTCAGCACAAGAAGATCAGCCTGAAGCCTAAAGACATGACTCCAGGTAGAGATACAGACTCCACAAACGAGAAAAATCCTAGTTTTAGATCGAGGGGCCTCCTCTGCAGCCGACATGTCGGGGCTTGTCACGTCACGGTATGCTTGTGTGCTTCATGCTGTGTGCTTTTCTCAGTGAGTGAGGCCCCCAAAGAGGCCCCGGTGAGGAAATACCTGCCTTCATCTGTTTACTTGGAGGAAAAAACCGACGAGCAGAAAAAAGAGGAGGTGAGAGGTCTCTGAATGACTGCAGCTTTTGTTTTTATTTTTTGCTTGGGTCACATTTTAATAAAGCACATGCTTGTTTATCTGATATGTAAACGAATGTGTGTGTTTTCCAGCTGCTGAGTGCCATGGTGGCTAAGCTGGGAAACATGGACGACCCGCTGCCTCAGGAGTCATTCCAGGGGGTCGATGAGGACGAATGGGTGAGTGTGAGGCGTCAGAAGGGCGGAAGGAACTTCAATGTTTGTTAATCTCATTTTAAAAACAAAATGTATTTCATTGTTTGCACTAGGTACTTCACTGTTGTGCATTTTAGTTGATACATTATATTTAAAGGTTTTTTTTGCTTTATATTGTGCTTTGCAACAGTGGTCCCCAAACTTTTTCATCCCATAGACCAGTTTCATGTCAGAAGGACCGTAAAATGAACGAGGCTGAAATGGTCATCCAAATTATTTTTTAGCTTCCAGTTTTCCTTAATTTTTTGGGGTTAATTTTATCTAATCCTCTTTAAAATATCTGCCATGGATTTAAACTTCATT
Organism: Oryzias melastigma; assembly: GCF_002922805.2. Classification (NCBI taxonomy): domain Eukaryota; kingdom Metazoa; phylum Chordata; class Actinopteri; order Beloniformes; family Adrianichthyidae; genus Oryzias; species Oryzias melastigma. The sequence goes on from NC_050519.1 coordinate 11,706,958, forward strand.
TGTACTGTAGATTTTGTGCAGGAACCATTAAAATGTGATGTAGATTTTTCCTTAATTCACAAGTGACAAAGTGGAAGCTAAAAAAATCAGACACAAACTTTATCCCCATTCGTTTTTTAGATGTGGTTGATAAATACACAAGAACAGTCACTAAATGTGGCCTTTTGTAAATATAATCATAAAAATGAATCCAGCATTTGAGCAACTTTATTAGCAACATCCTTGTAACATTAAGCAAGCAGTTGCTGAATATTTTTTATAATAATAATAATTATTGTTATTACTATTTGGCTATCTTGGGGTTTTTTATTTAGTGGTCGCTGCAGCCACTTTAAAAAAGTACTGGATGGATTTTTGACACTTCATGAAGCGACTTGATATGTGTAGAGTAGTCATTGTTTTCCAAAATAAAACTTTATTCATAATCAGATTATTGCAAAGCCTCTAAAGAGACATCAAGTCTGGTGCCATTTACTGTCTTGTGTGTACCATTTACTGTCTTGTGTGTACCAATTACTGTCTGGTGTGTACCATTTACTGTCTTGTGTGTACCAATTACTGTCTTGTGTGTACCAATTACTGTCTGGTGTGTACCAATTACTGTCTGGTGTGTACCATTTACTGTCTTGTGTGTACCAATTACTGTCTTGTGTGTACCATTTACTGTCTGGTGTGTACCATTTACTGTCTTGTGTGTACCAATTACTGTCTGGTGTGTACCAATTACTGTCTTGTGCGTACCAATTACTGTCTGGTGCGTACCAATTACTGTCTGGTGTGTACCAATTACTGTCTTGTGCGTACCAATTACTGTCTTGTGCGTACCAATTACTGTCTTGTGCGTACCAATTACTGTCTTGTGCGTACCATTTACTGTCTTGTGTGTACCAATTACTGTCTTGTGCGTACCACTTACTGTCTTGTGTGTACCAATTACTGTCTTGTGCGTACCAATTACTGTCTTGTGCGTACCAATTACTGTCTTGTGTGTACCAATTACTGTCTTGTGCGTACCAATTACTGTCTTGTGCGTACCATTTACTGTCTGGTGCGTACCAATTACTGTCTTGTGTGTACCAATTACTGTCTTGTGCGTACCAATTACTGTCTTGTGTGTACCAATTACTGTCTTGTGCGTACCAATTACTGTCTTGTGCGTACCAATTTCTGTCTGGTGCGTACCAATTACTGTCTTGTGCGTACCATTTACTGTCTGGTGCGTACCAATTACTGTATTGTGTGTACCATTTACTGTCTTGTGCGTACCATTTACTGTCTTGTGCGTACCATTTACTGTCTTGTGCGTACCATTTTCTGTCTTGTGTGTACCAGTTACTGTCTTGTGTGCACCACTCACTATCTGGTGCACTAAAGATACTGTCACGTGTTTACCACTTACTACCTGGTGCACACCACTTACTATTTGGTACACACCACTTTACATATGGTGTACACCAGAGAGTAACTTGTGTTCACTACTTACTATCTGCTCTGCACAAGATGCTATCTGCTTACTATCTAGTGCACTAAATAGTATTTTACGGTAGTATCCACGTCCCATGGACTGGTATCAATCTCAAGGGTCTCAAGGGTTTGGGACCACACACAACAAATAAAAAAAAAGTTACTGTCATCTGTCAAAAAAGTGGAGACCTCAAGCTGTTGTGATTTACTTCTACTTTTTCTTCTATGATTCAGGATGATTAAAGAGGAAACCTTCATCTCTGGTTCATGGTGCCAACAGAAGAAGGGAGAGGAAAGCTCTAGAGATGCCATTTCTGTGTGCCACCCAGCAAACCTCAGAGTTTTTGGGATAGATCACTGCAGCCCACTGAACATATACAATCACAAAGCACAATTTAACAAAAAAAAAAGATATCACACATTCCTGTTCTAGTGCTGTATGTGGTAAAAGTTTCAGAAACTCAGAACTTATGTGGTGTAGTTGATGTTGTTAGTGAAATAACTGGTTCTGTTTTTGCTTATGTATCTTTGTGGGATCTATTTGGATTTTAAAAAATCATTGTTTACTGTGTTAGAGAAAAAAATGACCTAACAACAAAACTAAAATTATTAATACGGAACTCTTAATAACTAATTATCTTTCTTGGCACACTGACAGCAAACTGTTAAGTTAAAAAATATATATATATTTACACATTCTAATATGACAATAATCTGTATACAACCCTTTACTATCACCCACTGCTCACATTTTATACTGGGTAGCACAGATATTAGCTAATAATGGCCCATTTAACAAAATTTACTTTGTCTTCCACTTTGGTGTTTATTTTATTGTGTCTTAATCCGAATTTTGGTTGGGAAAAAAACTGTTAACACTTTAGGGACACAACAGGGTCATCAATGGTAATGTTTGCTTGTGAACTGGAATTTTAAGGACTTATTTTATCTTTTTTAAGCTAATTCTACAATAAAATGCCAACATATATGTAACTAAAACCAGGTATTCCTTGAGCCTTGAATATAAGTTGGGATCACAGGTTAAAAACTAATCTTTTTGTGCTTCTAAAGCCAAACTTTTACTGTTATAAAGATGTAAAAGATGCCTTTATGTATTTTAAGATGATTGTTGCTTCTTGTTTACTGAGAATGTAACGACCTCTGTTGGTATTTGGATGCTTTCATGACCTAATTTCCTTTTTCTAACTTTAGCTACTAGCATGTAATCATCATGGTGTTAGTTAGATAGTAGGTATAGATAGCTTACTGTAACTCCATCATGTAGTCTCTCCTCAGGACTACAGAAATGTAATGTGTTTACAGATTTGATCCAGTAACGCTTGTTTGCACTTTTTTGTGAACTTTACTGAGCCCGCTGAATTAACCTGCAATTTTGTGCAAGTCAGGTTTGAACTCATGCATGCCAAGTGTCATCAGGGTTTTTCATGATGTTTGTCATCAGGATTCTGAAACATCTATTGGATAATCTCTGTTTGCCTTTCTTTGTGTCGATATGGACTTTTTATACCTGGAACAAGTTTTGTTTCAATTAAAAAGTAAAAATGGTTTGTGGACTTTTTTCAATATTGTCTTGCAATAAACAACTTTTCACTGCAGTTTTTCTTGTCATGTCTTTTTTGTTTACCAGTTTAAAGGCTCACCTGTATCCATTGTATCGGACAGTATTGTGGTAACTGACAAACTTCGCATGGCAGATCTTTTTAACCAGCACTTTACAAAGACAGGTCATTTTAAATCTAATTCTGTTTTAAATATAGTGTCAGATTTACCTGTTGCATCTCAACAACTCTCACTGCAGCCTTTTAGTTTAAAAGAAGTCACAAATGAATTACTGTCTTTGGACTTAAAAAAGCCAGCCGGATTCGATGGGCTTGCTCCCTTTTTCTTTAAAATAGCGTCCTCTATTATATCAGTTCCACTGACAAACATTTTCAATCTGTCCATCCAAACTGGTGAAATTCCAAGTGAATGGAAATCTGCAACGGTGCGCCCCTTATTTAAAGGGGGTAACTCCTCTGACCTGAACAGCTACAGGCCAATTTCCATTTTACCCTGTGCTTTCAAGATTCTGGAGAATCTTGTTAACAAACAGCTGACTCACCATCTTGAGATTCATAAAATACTATCTCCAGTACAGTCTGGCTTCCGCTCCGGTCATGGTTGTATCACTGCAGTGTTGAAAGTTGTTGATGATATTGCTTCTGCTCTGGACTCCAAACTGCATTGTGCTGCAGTATTCATTGATCTAGCTAAAGCCTTCGATTCAGTAAACCATTCTATTTTACTGGACAGACTTGGCAGCATTGGCATTTCCAATCAGTCTCTATTATGGTTTACTAACTATTTGTCTGGCAGAATGCAACAGGTAAATATCGATTCTTTATATTCTCAGCCTCTCCAAGTCTCTAAAGGCGTGCCACAGGGATCAGTTCTTGGACCAACTCTTTTTTCTATTTACATTAATGACATCCCAAATGCTGTTAGTAAAGGTTCTGTACACTTATATGCTGATGACACTGTTTTGTATGCTTCTGGTCCATCTCCAGAAATGGTCTGTCACTCACTGCAACAAGGCTTCTTGGATATACAAAATGCCTTTACAAATGTAGGGCTTTCCTTGAATGCGAAAAAAACTAAAATCATGTGGTTTAACTCTACAAGAACAGTAACCTCTTCCTTCCCGGACCTTACCACTTCAGATGGAACCATATTAGAGCAGGTTACAGAGTACAAATACTTGGGAATCTGGTTAGACAATGCACTGTCTTTCCGTCACCACATCAGCATGTTACAATCTAAAGTCAAAGCAAAACTCGGCTTTTTATATAGAAACCGCTCTGTCTTTACATTCTCAGCTAAAAAGATCATTGTTGAAATGTGCATTCTTCCTTTGTTTGATTATGGTGATATAATCTATCGCCATGCCTGCAAAGGAAGTCTTCAAAAACTGGACACCATTTTTCACTCTGCAATACGCTTTGTTACTAATGCCCCTTACAGGACACACCACTGCCAGCTGTACTCCCAAGTTAATTGGTCTTCTTTGCAGTCTCGTCGCAATAATCACTGGCTTATATTTATTTACAAAAGCTTGCTTGGTCTCTCACCTCCATATCTGACACAGTTACTACAATTAGAGCATCCGTCCAGATACAACACTCGTTCCTCACAACTCCTCAAACTGAAAGTTCCAAAAACGCGGACTTCATTTGGCCTTATGTCCTTTCATTTTGCTGCTCCAAATGACTGGAACTTTTACCAAAGGACACTCCATCTGGAAACTCTTATTTCACTGTCTACTTTTAAACGCAGAGTAAAGGACATTTTTAAAGAATCATGTACATGTTTTCTTAATCGGTAATTTTAATATGTCTTAATCATGTTTGTTGTTTCCTTTCTTCTTGTTGTGTATTTTTAGCATTTTCAGGCCAACATTGTAAATAAGAAATTGTTCTTAATGTTTTGCCTGATGAAATAAAGGTTATATAAAGAACAAGTGTTTCCTTTCAAAATAAAGCAGTCAACACAACCTAAAACCTTAAAAAAATAGTCATAATGATTTTCATTAAATAAATATCTAACATGTACTGCAGTACTTGTTCCAAGTGATTTTAAAGTTTAAAAACTGCTTTAATATTTTCCTCCTAAAACATCTGACGCTGACTTTCCTCATCCATATATACCAACAAATGGAGTTTGGTGGTCCACAATGAAAAAAACATCAGTGATCCAACTCCAAACACACAACTGTTCCATTATGTTTCCTAAAAATGTTGCTTCTTTACATTATACAGACATTAATCTAAGAATGCCTTAACTTTGACACAGTTTTTCACTTATTTCCCTATTTTTTAAACTATATTTTCAAGTTAATCAAAGCATAATTTATATCTAAACACAACAAACCTTATCTTATAGTTTTCATTCAATTTAGATTTTCTTTATTTACATTTAAGGCCAGGGTAAATTTATTTATTTTATTTTCATGTTTTGGGGGGGGGACCTGTTCAGAATAACAAGACACTATTTATGGGGTTTCTATTTACTGAGAAATGGCTGCACTTAGACCTCCTGGCCAGCAGGTGTCCCTGTAACAAATCTAGATCATTTTATTTTGGCTGTTGAATCTTCCTTCAACTTTGACCCTTCGGTAACCTTCAGTGTACATGTGCAAACTGAACAGATGCTGATTATCTAGGCACTTTAACTTCAAATCATGGTAAGTTTTTATTCTTTTGTGGTTCTATGATTTCTCCGCGTGGTAAAACCGCGAGCCGCTAGCTATTAGCTTTTAACGTTAAAGGTGGCACGTTTAAAATGATGGAGCTAGCCGGTTTGGTTGATCATAACAGCGTTACATAAATGTATACATTTGACTCGTGTAAATCTTTACTGTATGTTTGAACTCAAATAAAATAAAATAAAAAAGTTAAATTAACCTTTATGGTATTGTCCTTTTGTAAAAATGTCAAAAATGACTGAAACTATTAAGATAATTGAATTACGCATCTTTAACATAGTTAGCCCCTAAAGTATTGTAGGTTTCTCACTAACAAAATACAAATAAGTCATAACTTTAGATCCCAAAAACGTAATATTTAATTATGTTGAAAAGTTAAACATCAGAATAAGCTTGTTAATCTATATCCACGAACATATTCATTATTTCTACTGACTTGCATAACTTAATCACATCAGTAAAAGTTATAAAGGGTTAAAGAAAAGTATTTTATGATTATTATTATTAAATTAGAATTACTGCCTTACGTTTATTTTACAGTTATAAAATAGATTAAACAGAGGATAGAAGTGTGACATACCCCTTCTTAGCTGTATCTATATGATATTTCTCAGTTTATTTTTTATTCATTATTATTATTTCAATCTTTTCCAGGCTAAGTATCTTGCACAGATCATTGTTATGGGGGCACAGGTGGTAGGACGGGCCTTTGCACGTGCCTTACAGCAAGAATATGCAGGTATGAAACATCTTTACATTGTTTTTCTTTTTTTTATTAACTTATTAAATACAGGGAATCAGATCATTAAAAAAAAAACTGGGAAAATTTGGTTTTCGTTGTTATAATCTCTTGTTTCTTCTTGCATGCTCACCGGAATGAAGTCCCTGTTAAGAATGTCTTTTTTATTGAAAAAAAGTGTTTTTTAAGCAGCGTCTATACATTCTTCTTAATAGAAATGGGTGCTTTTTTTAGCTCCTTGTGTAACATTCTATGCTCTTGGATTTTTACTTGTTGTTGATCTATAAATAAGTTAATAATAGAGTCTAGATCTACTTGGTGAAGGCATAAATCCCATTAAAACAGCTTTAAATGCTGTTATTCACAAAAACGGTTTAATAAAGGATGAGTTTGTTAAGAAAAGATGAAGTTTATTGAATGTTTTTACATTTTTTTGTCTTCTTTTGCTTCTGCCTCCTAATTATTTTGACTCTTCTTAATCATTCAAAAATGTGCTGTGTTAGTTTTAATGGACCAAATCAGCTCTGAGGTGAATTGATGATGATTATCTTTGGATTTCCCTCACACAGCAAGTCAAGCCGCGGCTCGGGCCAGGGGTCGGTCCGGTCAGCAGTCGGCTGCAGCCTCCAGCATCACTGGAATGACCCTACAGGAGGCACAACAAATCCTCAACATCTCCACACTCACCCCTGAGGAACTTCAGAAGGTGAAACAAACAAACATCCCTCTTTTAATAGTAATTTTAAATGGATTTAAGATGTGTGTCAGTGTGTGAATGTGTGTATACTTGCGTGAATGGGAGTGTGACTATAAAGAGCTTTCAGCCTTCAGGAAAGTTAGAAAAGTGTTAAATAAGTATATGCCATTTACTATTTAAAGTTTTTTTCCATTTTTGAGAGGATGAGTAAATAAAAAGGAATTTTGAGTCGGTTATCAATAGAAATGTAATATTTTTAGGAATATTCTGACATAATATAGCAGCATGTCTAGAGTGTCAGATTTTACAATCTATGATTTAAAACCATGATCCTATCCTCTGGTCCATCTTTAGAAAAAAAATGTGTCTCATACTTGACCTGCCTCAGTAAATCCTCCTGGGATTGAGCCTCCTTGCATCAAACACAAAAGAGTGTAGTGAGCCGTTGTTTCAACATCAGTTTATTTCTCTGCATGTACGCTGCAACATTTGTGTTTTTGTCATCATGGATCTCAATGTTTTATCTTTTAATTTTATTAGTTTTCTTTTTTTTCCTTCTTTAGAATGGATCCAAATGTGCCACCTGTTTATCAATAATGAATTAATTTAGTGAATAAACGAATTACTGCATCTAATTGATGTGATGCAAAAAGCACTCTCTATGCGCTGATTCTCAGCTAAATCTTGCTTATCAAACCATTAATATTATATTTTTGAGTTTTGTTAAAGTTTAATAAGAAGAAGTTTGATAAAGGGTTCTGTTTTTCAGAACAACTGGGCTCTAAATGTGGATCTAGAAGACGTTTTGCCGTTCTTTGGAGTAACTTCTTCAATTCTACTCAAATAAGCGTTTTCTAGATCCACATTTAAAGTCTAGTTTTCCTGAAGAACAGAATGCTGTGATAACACGACAAAAATGACTGAGAATCTCCACAAACATTCAGTACGTTTGTACAGTTCATTTGGAATACAAAAGTGGCTATTTGGAGGTAACTAGGGAATGAATTAATGAAGCAATGTGGCACATGAATATCCATTACTTTTTGTGCTCGGTCGCTTAAAGACACGAATAACATCTGCCTATCTTTATAATCAGAAATGTATTGATTATATGTTGATTATTTTTCTTTTTGTCTTCTCCAGAACTATGAACACCTTTTTAAAGTCAACGATAAGTCAGTAGGCGGATCATTTTACCTCCAATCAAAAGTAAGTAAGACGACGTCTTTACGGTTGAAACTTTTCTATTCTTTTTATTATCTACTAATGAAATATAAAGTACAGTTACATTTTTACACTAGTTTATTTCATTAAGAGGTGAAGGATGTTTCCTTTAATGAGATACTATAGTAAGTTTTTTAGATTTAAAGCTGATGATGATTCACATTTTCATTATTTTTGACGCTTTTAACTTTAAAAATAAAATTACAACATGCACTCTTGACAAATATAATAACTTCTTTTGATTTGTATTATTATTAAACCTTTATTTAACCAAGTAAGCTATTAAGAACAAGTTCCTATTTACAATAATGACCTGGACAGAGAAAATTCAATTCAGTTTTTTCCTTAATGAGCCCCCGTTATTGTGAAATGAATTATTAATTTCTTTTTCTTTAAGGAAATCCCTGTACTATCATGTTTTTGTCTTGCTTGTGTGCAGGTGGTGCGAGCAAAAGAACGTTTGGAGGAGGAACTAAATATTCAGTCAAAAGACCAAAATCAGCAATCGCAGAATACGGAAACATGAAGTCAAACTGGCCCCGCCTCCTCTATATTTCCCCAATCCTCTGTAAATTATACCCAAATAAAAGCTCTTTTTTTGTCCTTAATCTTTGTCCCTTTTTGATGATTGAGCCCAACGACAATGCTCCATGTGTGGGAATAAGAAAAAAAAGAGGCAGGCGTATCAAATGCAACTTTATTAAACATTTTTGCTTTCATTGACATTATCAATATCGTAATAAAATTCCTCTAAAACAGGAGAACACACCTAGGTTGTACCAATTGGAGACTTTTACGACTCTAAAACTCTGCATGTTCAAACACAGAACATGATGTCAGGAAAAAAAATATATAGTTTCTTATAATCACTTTTGTTTCTTATAGTGTATAACTTCTGTATTTAACTATAATAAAAAGGCACTTGGAAAAAAAAGAAAATACTGACATAATATTTCACAAATGTGCAAAAACATAACATGGTACAGGCCTTGTGTGGCCTTAGTCTTGTCATTAACCCTTTGTGCAACACTGTGGCACTTAGAAACAATGTGGTGACCTGGTCTGTTCCGCTTCGTCTTCTAGATCCCAGCCTCACTTTTTGTAACAAGAGAGGTTAAACTATCAAAAGGAATGTACCACTTTTTACAAAACATTTTATTCACCTACCACGGTCGTCATTCTTGGGTCCCAGAACTGTTGGAAAAATGCTTGGAACGAAATCTGACAGCATCCCCAATTCTAAACGAGAAGGGGGGGAGGTTAAAAAGTGCAGTTTATTACAGGCTGAGCTCAAAGGGTTAATGAGTCATACAGCTTATTTAATATTGAAAATGTGTGGACCGTGTCGGGATCCGTGTCACGCTCAGATTTCTGCTGCCGCTCTGAGTCTCTGTTCCTTCTCTTCTGGAGAGAGGAGGAAGAGGACGCTGTTGCCATGGAAGCCATCTCAACACCTGTTTGCCATCACGCGCCGCGTTTGTTCATCCACAGATTCAGAACTCTGAATTAGGTTTATTTTGACCTATCTTTTGTTAAAAAAAACGTTGTTGCCAGGAGGTGGAGAAATTGAGCCTTTTGGCCTTAATCTGCAAAAGAAGGAGGGCAGATAGAGTTCAGTGGCCTAGTTTCCTGCAGGCTGGTGTGCCTGTGAGTGGCCGCCGCTCTGGGCTGAACAGCCGGTGACTTCAGAGCTAAGAGGGCCATTTGCAGGGTAGGTGGCCAGATGGAGAGCGGCAGCACAGCACAGCCATCCTCTGCTGGCAGACAGCCTCCACCCTTATCTGTCCCTGTCTTCTCACCATAACTTATTTATCAAAACCGAATCTTTCCTTTTTGCATTCCCACCCTCATTATTATTCTTTTTTATTCCTTTGGATGTAAGAAAAAGATCAAGGAGAAGGATATATGACATAATTTACTCAGTGAACACCTTTTTTTTTACTCCCGTCACCAGTGGTTCCCACATATGAGCTCAAAAATGTTCATTAATTATTAACACTGATGACATAATCACCCAAATCTATTTCTCTTTGAGTTGCTGCATCAATTGGCATTTCATATTTCTGAGGAATTACGAAAACATATGAAATTTCAAACTTTACGTACATTTCTAACCAGTAAATCATTAAAAAAAAATTTAGTAGTATGTCACAAGTAATAAAAACATCATTAAAAAATCATCATAGGATTCAGATTAAGTAAAACCGATTGCTAACTTTGTTTTAACTTTACACATTTATTTACCATTTTTATGGGAGCTATTGAGCAGCTTATTAATTTGATAGCATAGGAGAATCTCAGATCACTTTATTAATCCATAACTTTATTTTTATGGATTTATTGCAAACTACAAACTGTGACACCGCCTAGCTTTTATTTGATTTTTGTGCATTCCAAGTGTAAACGTAACATAATTTTATGTTTTTCCTTCTTCATGGCCAAGAAAGTAACAATTTAAAAAAAAGTTTAAATTTAATATTGATTTAAAATTATTTTTATGTTAGATTAAAGCGCAATTTACTGCAAAACATGAGATATATGTGCAAAATTATGTTTTAGAGAAAGTTATTATTTGTAGAATATTCAATAATTCAATAAAAAATATTGTAAGTATTGTTGGGAGTCAAAAATGTCATTTTTTGATTGGGGATTTTTTTTTAACAGGGACATTTTCTGTTTAAAAAGTTTACAGATTTAAATTTGGACCCACTGGTGTGAAAGAGCAGATCAACCCACTTCCTCGATTCAATCCCTTAAAAAGACTCCGCGGCAGCAGAAAGCTGATTGCTGAGCAGCCATTGCAGAGCACAAGAAGCAACTTCAACATCACAAAAATGTCTCGTCTGAACAAAAAAACCCAAAAAACGGCAAAAATGTAAAACAGCAACAAGAGAATTGATCCCCTTTGAGAAAAAAAATATATTTTGAGGCAAAAAGAAGACTTAAGCAGACAGGAAGAGGATCTATTTCTTTTTGCTCCTCCTCTTCCTGTCTTATGCAGACATGACGGTCAACATCATACAAATGTAACTCTGGAATGAGTCCACAACAACACTGAGACTTGTAGAGACACCAAATAAGAACTTTTTTCTCAAAAACCGTGACATTAAAGAGACAATTTATAAAACAGTAGAGTCTATAGTAAGTGCATGTTGACAGCTTAAGAGACTTGAGTTATTTCCCAGAAAATGCTTGTTTTTTTTTTTTTCTTGCCCCTTTGGACAGAATGAAACGAGGCAGTTTGTAACAGCTTCCTTCTCAGTCCAGCTGTAAGCAGCATCGAGTGCATCAAACCCCCCCACATCAACATCATACTTTACCCCCCGCCCCTCCTGTAAAACTGAAGCTGGATCTCCACCACTTGTTGTCCACAGCTGCTTTGGGTGGGTTTAGTTTTACAAAATGAGAAGACAGAAGTGTTTATCGCCAAAGGGGCCCTTTCATACACAAACTGCCTGTGTTGATTCAATTATGGGAATGCAGCTGGACAATCCAGGAGCGGAACAGTGCTAGTTCTGTACGTAACAACAAGGATGTTGTCCGGGGGCCGACCTGAGGTGGGGGAGTCCGACGCACCAGAGCCTAAAACTTTATGAGAGATGGGTCGGTGTCAGGTGATGTGAAATGTCCTAAAAGCCCCTAGTCTGCGCAGCTGGCTTACATTCTGGTGGACTAGGCTGGTCTGTGTTGGTCACTCTCCCCCATTACGCGGGGGAGGGGGACAGATTGTCAAAAAAATGGCTCCTTCCCAGTTTGTGTTGTACTGGAGGAGCAGCGAGGTTAGCAGCAGTGTTGAGGTTTTTTTAATACCAGCTGACAATATGGCCGACCTGTACGCTGCTCAACTACAGGACCTGCTGAGTTCACTTGCTTTGGTTTGGCAAGCTTGTCTATCAATCACAGTGGCCTGTGAAAATTAAAAAAAAAAATTAAAAAAGTCTTCCTATCGCATCTACCTGTCACCGCGAGTGCTTCGTTTGTGGCGTACGTATCTCCCTGCTAAGCTGGAGGCACACTGTCAAAGTACAATCGCATAAATACTTGATGATGATGAACTTTCGTGAAGAAAGTGAAAACGTAAAAAGAGCAGGCTGTGTTAAGGCCTTGTAGTAAAGATACTAGACATGAAACGGTTCTGATGCCTCAAGTTTGTTTTCCAACACACAAAGAGGCTTGCGTTATTACATTTTTTGAGGATTATTGACATCCATTGTCTTTTTTCTTTATTTTTTCCTCTATGCATTTGATTGTGCAAGCCCATCTTTGTCGTCGTTGACCGGCCATACCCTCCCCTATGTTATTGACTCTTCTTTCCCAACCCCCTGAGCTCTTCTGGAATGTGTGTGTGTGTATCAGTTGACCACAGCTGGCTTGAGCACAACAGAGCCAGGGGGGATGACCACCCAAGACAGGGGATCATGAGACCCTCCAGTGGAGAGGTTCAAAGCCCCGCCGGTCACCTCGTCATCTGCCTCTACTCTGCTTTTTTTCGCCGGAAGGTGCTGGGCCCTGCGCTCAGACAGCACCGGGACCATTGGCATGCCCAGAGCCGATGAAGCGAACGCCGGGGGTAGCAGGGCGGACTTAGCCAGGCCCAGGTGGGAGCCGTTGAAGGACAGGAGAGACGAGCCTCCCAAACTGCACGGCGGGGAGTTGGGGCTACCCAGTGTGCTGAGGTCCAGAGGGCGGGGATTGAGGGGGGAAAGTGGCAAGGCACCGCCGATCCCCTGCAGAGCGTGGCTTCCTAGTAGTGCGGCCGCCGCTCCAGGGATGATAATGTGAGCTCCGCTTACATAGGGCATCTCTAAATCCTTACCAGAAAGAACTCCACTTTGACTTCCCTTCAGCAGAGAGCCCACCCCTCCGGCGGCAGCCTGCTCCTGAGCCACAAAGTGGCCATGAGCTTTGATGTGCTTGCGCAGTGAGCTGGGGTCTGTGTAGCGCTTCAGGCAGCCCACCATCTTGCAGTAGTAGGGCTTGTCCACATAATGCGTGCGCGTGTGCTTGAAGCGGTCGCTGGAGTTGGAGTAGCGCTTGTTGCAGCCCTCATAAGGACAAATGTAGGGCTTTTCACCTACGAGGGGTTGAGATTATGCGTTAATCTCCTACAAGTGAAATCTCGTCATTGCTGATTAATCACTGACCTGTGTGGGACCGGTTGTGGATCTTGAGGTTCTCCAGGCGTGAGAAGCTCTTGTTGCAGGTGGGACAGCGGTGGGGCTTCTCGTTTGTGTGCGTGCGAATGTGAATAAGCATTTTGTACCTGGAGAAACACCAAGAAAGTTAATTCTGGTATTCATCGACTTCTCGACTTCTACCTAAAGGTGCACTCACACCGAATGCCATTCGCGTGACAAATTCGCTTGCCTCGCACCTCTGTCGTCTTGTGACGACTTCGCTGCTTGTTGCCCATCAAAAAATGTGTTCCAGCCGCATGAGGGAGGATCTACCAGATAATGTTTTTAGGATGATCGCTATAAGGAATGGTGTCTGTTGATTACTCAAATAGAATTGTATAAATGATCCTTAATAGCCTGAATCTATTAATATTTAATATTAAGTCCTGAACCAGATATTGATAATTCATGTAGAGAAAATGGTATGGTCGAGTCGGGGTGGGATTTTATAAGTTTGCTTCCTTCCACTCCCTTTCAAGAGATCTACTTGTGATTCATTTAGAGATATGTTATGTATTATGGCCTGATTGCTTGAAATAAACCATTCCATTCATTGATTCATTTCATTCATTCATTCATTCATTCATTCATAATGTATGATGAAAGTTTAGGAAAAGAACGCTAGCTTTTTTAATTAATATTCTACCCGCTGATCAAGTCACTCAAAACGTCACGTGCCCAAAGTTGAGTTTCTGATTGGATGATGCGACACCTGTCAAATATCAGATATTTAAATTTTGGACATGTCGCCTCATTCGTGCCTTGTCGTGCAAATCAAGCTGCTACCAGACATTCGCGCCACGCTCGTTGCATGTGTGACATTGACTTAAAATTGAAACTGCCCGCCTCCGCCGCGCGAGTCGCGGTCCTTGTGAATGCCCCTTCAGAAAAGCAATTCCCTCACCTAGCATTGAATCCCCTTCCTTTGCGGGCACATCCCTCCCAGTGGCAGCAGTACCCAGAATCCTTCTCAGGTTTGACGTGGAAATCGTTGACATGATCCACTAGGTCTTGTAAGGAGTCAAAGAGCAGGTGGCACTAAAAGAAGGAAGATGCAGATTTATACGTGTATAAAATCTTAACTGGGACAAGATTAGTTGGTCTTTATGTACTTGGTGGATGTTACCTTTTTCCAGCGACAGGCCAGTTGTTCATCCGCCGAAAGGTCAGGGGAAGCTCGCTTGTCGTTTGTCTTGCCAATAAACATGGAGGACGGCAGGTGAAGTCCTGCTCCGGCTCCGATTGGCACAAAGAATCGAAATGCCTGGGAGAATGAATGATAAAAATATAGAGTAGTTTATAGATGTAAGGAACATCTTAAACGGAGTTAACTGTATTTGTCAGTGTCGTGTTATTGGAAAGCAGAGGTGCCATTGTTGTTCTAGCTGCTGTCTGCTGTGAGTACAAAGCCTCCCGACATCCCTGATCTCAGCGTGAGAGCTGTTAGATTCGCTGAAACTCTGCTGGGGCTCTAAATAAGCGGATCCACCAACTCAGAGACTCACACATAAAGTAAAAGACAAAAAAAGGATTCTTGGGTTTAGGATGCAAGTCCAAAGGAGAGTAAAAATGGCGCCAATATGTCAGAAATGTGCGTGAAACTAATCCCTTAAAACGAGAGCATTTCCCTTCCGATGAGCTGTGTCTTTGCAGAACTATGTCTGTGAGATGCTGAAGAGGAATACATGGGATGTTGCATAGGGCACGAAAAGGGGGCAGCAGAAGACACAGCGGGATGTGGTGTGACTAAATGGCCTCAGCCAGCATGTCTCAATTCAATTCCATGGGAATTGAATTATGCAGCGTTAGGTCTGCATGGCTGCGGTTTGTCTTAAATCCGATTATACACAGACATTCGCATCATGCCAGCGGGGCTACTGAGTGCAAAGTTGCACAGACAGAGGCATTTGTTGGGAGCACAAGACTTGTTTGATAAGAGTTACCCCCGCTCGCTCTTACACATGCCGACGCTCGCCAAGCTTGGCATGACACGGATATGACTGACGCAGGCTGCTCATTTGCTGATCCCAGCTAATATAGAAGTCGATGGAGGTTAGAGGTTTATGAGTCTCCAAGCTTTTGTGTACTCACTCCTGAGGGGAGGTAGTTGCCGTTCATCATTTCTGGAGAGCTGGGGGTGTGGCGGGAGGAGGGGGACATGCTCAGGTCCACTGCAGGGGGGGTTGGGGTGTCTGTCCGGTCATGAGGGACCACCTGCACACCTGTGAAAAAAGCACAGGTGCTGCAGTGATTTCTACACATTTCCCCGCCTTGCCTTTAGCTTTGTTGCCTGTTCGCTTCCGTGAGCAAAAAGTAGTTTACAAGTTAACTTAAGCCTCGTTTCCAATGAGCGATCCGGTCTGGAGTAGTACCAGTTGTAGTAGTAGTACCAGTTAATTCTGGTGAGCATTTCCACTCATTAAAGTCTCGCTTCCACTGAGCGGTTTGTTTTCATGGCGTATGCGTGGTGTAGACCCCTAGCGTGTCATTACTAAAGTAGCAACAACAATGGAGGTCATCCAGCAGCTCGTCTTTTTCTTGCTTTGATTCTGGTACATCGTGTATAACAGGAATTTAATGTTGTTTGAAAAAAGATTGTGGGCGGGTAAGAATACCACCGTAAGGTGGAAAACAGAAATGCTAGCTTCACGCAATGCTGGTGCTTTCTAATATCGTCATCACTTTCTTCCAATCAACAGGTGGCTACTCTACTACTACTCTGCCCCAACCGTCCCATTTTATTTTTATATGGACCTACAACAGATGGAGGCCCTCAAGAGGCACTGTTTAATGGGTCCATTTAACAATGGAAAGTCTCAAAATACCGGACCAGACCGTACTGTGCCGCTCAGTGGAAACGAGGCTCAGTCTTTACTAAAAGTGAAGGTCTATACTTGAAGTTTACCTGTATACCATCTACACACTATAAACTTGAAGAAGTAGTCAGTTAGCATACTTCCTACATTGCACATACACAGTTTATAGTACATTTGCTATACTTGTACTCAAGTATACTCGACAAAATAAGCATCAAGTGTACAACTTTTTCCTAAGGGTTGTTCTGGACAGCAGGGCACCTACCTGAGTGTGGGGATGGGGGTGAGGCAGGCTCTATCACGGCCGTCCCATCATCCGTCATGTGGAGTTGCCGGACCCGCTTGGCATTTAGCGGCGAGAGGGGAGAGGAACGTGCTCCTCTGTCTTTTCCATTGGATCGCCGTGGGACCTTCAGGTCCAGAGGCTCGTCCAGCGACAGCATGACTGCAAACTTCCCACGTCTGAACTACACAAAGGAAACAGAGGAAGTTAAGTGTACATCCCAAAACATGTTGCATCATGGTGGTGGGAAGACTTTCAAACATTTTGCATAGTCGTTAGTACCACTTGCCAGAAGGTTCCTAATATGCACCACTGAAAACAAAGTATTGAACCAGTTTCTTTGTTTTTAAGGGATGTTGCTTACAGGGCCTAGTCCAGGAGTGTCCAAAGTCAGTCCTCAAGGGCCGGTCTCCTGCTAGTTTTCCAGAAACCCTGCCTTATCTGCTGCTGATTCCCTGGATCAGGTGTGTTTGGCCGATAAGGAGCTTCAATAGCAGGTTGGTTTGAAAACATGTGGGACACCGGCCCTCGAGGCCTGACCTTGGACACCACTGGCCTATACCACGCAAAATCAACTTATTGAGCTTTTACTGTAAGTGTATTATAGTGTTAATTCCTCAACAACCCATAAGCGGTGTTTTGATCCAGCCACATGTTTCTGAGCAGATATACAGTATGCTCATCTATCTTTGTAAAAGTTCGGATGTTGTTTACTTTCGTGGGCAAAACGCAGACACCCTGCTGAAGCGGGTCTAGGTTGACATCATGAGATGGGCGGTGCCCAAAAGTAGCAGAAGGCGTAGCCTCAGAGATCGAGCAAAAGAAAAAAAAAACTAATATTTCATAAATAATTTGTTTTTTAGTGTGCCAAAGGTAATATATGATCATATATATGGATATAGTTTACTCTGAAAGATTTCAGAAAAGCATGGTATAAGCCAGGGACAGGCAAACTTTCTCACTCATGAGCCACAAAGGGTTCTAAAATTTGACAGAAGGGCCGGACTAGGAGCAGATTTGTGGCATGCTTTGGTAATTCACCTCTTAAAAGAAAGGAATGTAGAATATCTTTAGTGCCTGAGCAAAGGTGAATTTATTAGTAGTGCGCCATCTGTGGGGAGACACCTAAACTACAAGGAACAAAAATTCCAGTTATTCCAGTTTAGCAGGCCCCGAGCCATAGTTTGCCCACCCCTGGTATAGGCCCTTTACTATAATTTAGTAAAACTACTTTCAAATGGAATAATAAGTGGATTATTGTCACTCCTTAACCAGGTTTTTGATGCACAGGCACACGTTTGTGAGTTTAGGTATTTGATTTGAACATGGTTTAATACATATAAGCACAAAAAAAGTTTAGACATGTTTTTATTCATCCGAGACTTAAATTGCTTTTATTTTTACTGACTTAAAACTTCCATCAGCAACAAATGGTTTTATCTTTAACTTTGTGCCCGTGTGAAAGTGTTGTCTTTTCTACTAAAATAGCACGTTCACACTGGCCAATTTGGTCTGCACCAAATTGGATCTTTGTTTCTTTTGTCAAGAGTGAAAGCTCATCCATGTGTGTTGGTTCATTGGAACCAAAGAGCATTGTGATCTTCAGATTACAAATGTAGAAAAGACAAACAGTTCTTAATTAAAAAGACAAAGTCAACAATTCATGGTGAAAACTTGCTGTTGTTTGTAGGTGAAGCCATTTATTAATATAAAGTTAAATGTTTAGCTAAAAGATTAGCAGGACTAGCTTTTAATTTTCTTTTTGTCTTTTTTTTCCTTTCTCGATCAGAGCTAATTCCAGGCTAAGCTGCCCCCAAACGAGCAGCTGTAAAACGGCACGACATTCCCACAGGATTTGGATTTTGTCGGCTCAAGTGTGAAAGCAAACTGAATCAAACTAAGCTGCAAAAACCTTTTGATTTTTCAGCGTAAAGCCACCATAACAAACAACTTTAGCATTTCCTGCTCCTCACATTCTTCATTTCAAGATTACAAAAAAAAGTGCAGGTCCTTCCACCTGCTCTTGGACCCCACATTCCACAAGACCCCCACCTCTATGAAGCACAGCCTAACAATGACACACCAACCACAATCATAAACTGAAACACTGAGTAAGCTGAAGAAAAATAAACATGCATGGTGAGTGCTCAGTGCCCCCCCGCATCTCTTTTTTTCCATCTTGACCTTTACTCACAGACTCTTCCTCAGGAATTTCTACAATCCAATCCAGATGGTTGCCCCACCGCCATTCGTGCTTCACCCCACCCCTTGGCCAGGCGCTGGCCTTTGCAACCTATAGCATAAGCCCCCTCCCACCACCACCACCACCATAGTGCATCCCGAGCACTCTCAGACTCTAGTCAGACTCACTGGCAGCCCTGCAGGCCTTCACGTCCAGCTGGACCCACTTCATCTAACGCCCCGACCTCTGGACCCCGCCTCAGGGCTCCGAGCATCAGCTGTCATTTTAAGCTCAACCTTTTGTCCTCATCAGCCATTTAAGCTGTCGGGATAACTTCAAATTTACAAGCATTCAAATTTTAAAATCTTTAAGGTTAGAAATGTAAAAAAAGGAGTCAGTTTTCAGAGTTAAATGTATCAAAGCGTGGCAAGTTCACAGCGGCTAAATATTGGACACGTCGCTTTAGGGTTCACTGCTCTTTCCCAGCAGGCTCAGATGAACACGTCTGCACACGGCGTCGCCGCACACTGTCCTATATTCCTGTTGGAAGTGTCCATGTGACATCGAGACAAAGATTCATGGAAATCCATGCATGCGTGCAGGTATGCACGCCACGTATAATTAATCAAACGACAAATTCACAAATTGATCTGTCCTCCCTCTCCCGCACACAAATGACGACAAACGCTCAGACGGCACGGTTCGCAGTGAATGGCGAGCTTTGAGAGGGACTAGCCAGCAGCCACAGGAGACGAGCCTTGTGTCTGGGAGGAATGGAGCCAGAAGGTCACCAGGTTCACCATCCCAATGAGGGATGGCCACCATCTCTCACATACACACGACCTACGCACAATCAGGGGGGGTTCGGGACTCAATCAGCCAAAGATAAGAGGATGATAGTGTACACACGTACTGGCAAAACACAGGACTGCATTGTAGATGCACACAGCCGCATTATGTCACAATCAGTGCGATCTCACTGTGATGCAAATAGAGATTCGTGTTCCTCACATGCAAAAAAATCATTGCCTTTTTTTGTCTTTTAAGTGCTAGCAGACGACAGTTCACATGACCAACAGGTGGGCTGTTTAGATTTGACTTAATCAAGCAAATGTCAACCTGAGGTCAGAAAAGGCCAGTCTATCCTGGGAGAAAAAACAATTTACAGATTTTTACAGAATATGCTGCAACCAATCGGACATTGACGAAAATGTGGGGCTATTTGAAGATTTATTTATTTTTTTTACAAACAGCACTTTTGCTTTGTTACAGATCTATTTGAGAATTTTAAAAAGTTATATATCTGTTAAAAACAAAGCTGCAACAAAGCTTTAATTTTGAAACTATTAACTAATAGCCTATCAAAAACGTAAACCTGTGTCTTTTTGTAGAACATAATTTCTGCAGGGGTTCATCAGAAATTTGCCGCAGAACTGTTAGTTCAGATTAAGCCCGTCCTCCCTTCCCATCACCCATCTGTTTACATCAGGTGTCAAAGTCAAGACCCGGGGGCCGGATCCAGCCCTCTGGGTAGTTATATCCGGCCCTCCAGATCATTTTACTTTATTATTATTAATGGCCTGATGTTATCTTGTGCTTATTTCTAACTTGTATCATTTTGACAAAATATATTTTTACGGAGTAAATATTATAAGTTATTTAAGGTTTGAGTTGCACTGTTTTTATTCATAGTAATGTTAAAAAGTTACGTTTTTAACGTTTTAAAAAATTGTTTTAGTGTGTTAAATAAATGTTTATCCCGTTCGGCCCGCGACCTAAGGTGTGTTTTGGATTTTGGCTCCCCTGTGTGATTCTCTCAGAAGTGCAGTTTGAAGCTTAATTTCTTTATATATGTGCTCCATCATAAGAAACATGCTAAAAACACCCAAACCACCACCAGTGGGTCTTTAATAAGCAGCACTGTTTCCAATGTTGTGACTCCTTTGCCTGAGAGATGTCCATTTAAATTAGCAGTAAGCTGCAACATCTAACACAGACAGGGGTTTCGAGACACCCTCCCTCCCAGCAGATTTGACCAGAACTGATTCAGCCCCTATACTGCTGGATTTCACCTCCGCCTACCCTCGTGATGATTCCTCCTTGGACGAAATACAGACACTTGCTAGGAAGTGACTCACTGAGTGTGGATTTTGGACGAGACTACGTCCTCTAAACAGCCACATTCACTGGGAACCGGCTTGTGGGAAATGTGATACAAATCAAGGAGAAGAAAAATGATGCAGGGAAGGGAGGACGCTGTGTAGGGGCACGGCGGTGCGATATGCGAGTTTGTTTATAAAGCTTCGTGGCGGGTGACTGTGAAGTTTGGGGAAGGGGTGTTGGCTGGCCCCCATGCAGACTTCCTTGCTGAGCCGTGGGGTCGGCAGCATCTCTGAAAGGCGGCATTGTCCTTCTCTGGGCCCTCTCTTCTTTCTCTAGCAGAGTAAACACTGACTGAAGCAGCTGAGCGGGTGGGAGGAAGAAGGGGAGGGATATGACTGTGGGGGCCACAGCGAGGATACATCGTGGTGAGGAGGAAAGCTCGTGTTTAGAGGCACCTTCACAGAAATCAATCCATCCTCCATCTTGGGGTTTGCTGAGGTGGGCTGGCGAAAGAGTAAGGAGTGCCAGGTCAAAGCAGGGCTACATGTTTCAACACCTCCCAGTTCTGAGGCCATGCTCGCATGATGACCTTACTCCGTCTGCCTGATCTTTAGCCTGATCTGATCTGATTGGGTTTCACCTCAGCTCTGAAACAGATCCAAAGAACACACATGCTGCTTAAGATGTTACAAGGTACAAAACCACATTGTGTAATATTTTCTTTTTTGCTAGGCTTTTTTAGAAAGATAGAAAAAGCGCATGTGCACACATTGAGCGTGACCCCCTTGAAGGTTCGCTGTAACTTAATCTCCCTCCCGCTGCGACCCTGGGAGGCGGTCTGTAGGAGGTAAACCATCTCTCCCTGGGGCTCTTCACTCTCTTTTTCCTCTTTTTCTTTTACACAGAAAACCACACAAACAGACACTGACTGAGCTAAGATAGCAGCTCTCTAAAAACACTAAGAGTCCTGGCTTTATGGCTTGTTTTGGTCTGGACATGATCTCATGATAAAAGCACCAGAAGACCGGGATGTTTGTCCTTTTCCCTCCATTTAAAGAGGACAAATATCAGAACAACTCACAGTAAATGTTTTTAAAATGTCTACATGACAGTACATTTTTGAAGAGTATAACTTATGACTGGATAAGGTAAATTAAACCACCAATTTAATGCAAAATTATTTAAATGGCGTAAAATAAAGGATTTTATGTTTCTGTCTGGTGTTGCATTGATCTAAGAACTCAGTCAGGGTGAACATGGTCTTGGCTAAAATCAGCTTTGCAGTTAACCAAGAGAAGAGAGGGGAAAACAGCTGGAGAAGTTGACATAAAAGATTCAGATACATTTTTATTTACCATATATTTTTTACTGTAAATATGTCTCTGTCTGGTGTTGCATTGATCTAAGAACTCAATCAGGGTGAACATGGTCTTGGCTAAAATCGGTTGGAAAAGTAGTTGAAGTTAACCAAGAGAAGAGGGGCAAAACAGCTGGAGAAGTTGACATAAGATATTTAGAATACATTTCTATTTACCAAATATTTTTACAGTAAATAAACTTGAAATTAAAATAGAGTGTTATTATCGTAAAAGGAACAATTACTGTAGGAACATTTACTACTGGAACCTGAATGCCAGTAACTACTGTACTTGATTTTACAGTAATACAACTGTAAGAGTTTCTAAGTAATGTGATTCATCTTACAGCCTTATTACTATAAAATAAAATACAGGACACAGAAATTCTACTGTATTTCACTTTACAGTAATAAAGCAGTAAAAATGCTTTATAATAATTACTGGCATCCAGCTGCCAGTGAGGTACTGTCAAACCTACAGCGACTGTTTTACAGTTTTGTCTACAGCCCCTCATAACCCTAACCTAACATTACCGTACAGTTTTGAGCCACATACAAGCTCAGATGAGGAAAACGATGAGGACTTGTGATCTACAAGTGAATGGATCAGAATAGAAAAGAGCAGGGAGCTTACGGTCGAGTAATTGTAGGTTCTTTTGTCACATCCACAAGCTTTTTCCAACAGAATTTTTTGTCTGCCCCTGATTCACAACAACTTGGATAAAGAAATATTCAGAAATTCAATTTGAAGCGTAATTTTATTTAAATATGTTCTCCGTCATGAGAAAAATGCCGCAAGAACACATTAAATACGCAAATGTTTTTGGGTTTTTTTTGGCATCTTCCATGTCTGGGCCTGTGCGTCTTTCAACCAACAGGTGGGGCGGACTGGGTCAAAGGTGACTGGATGAGCTGCAGGTGTGGAATGACCTCTGACCTCCTACATCTGGGTTCCATGTCTGCACTACAACCTTTGTTTTTTCCTTTTTTTTTGGCCAGATTAGTTAGCAAATGTAATTTCCTTTGAAAGTAACAGTTCTATTAAATACAGATCGGCCAGTGTTTGGAGAAATGAGAACACAGACCAAAATAAAGCCACTCTTTTATTCCCCACTTGCTACTGACGTGTGTTGAGGTAATAACCACCAGCGGCCCCACCTCTGCTGTTAAACCACAGCCTCCACACACACCCAGCCAGCCCACCAGCGTCCACCCCCATCGCTCACCCCCTGACGGACGGCTCCGCGCACAAACACATGCACAGCTGAGAGATTTTTTTCCTGCTTCTGTCATCTTCAGCCAGTCGCCTCCTTAGACAGGAAACCTCAGTTTCCACTCCTCCTTCTTTGGGCCTCTCACTTACTCTTTTCTTTTCTTTTTAACGCCTTTGTTCTTCCCTTGACTTCTCCCTCACCGCCACTTTTTCTCTTTCAGCTTCTTATCTCGCTCTTTGCTGACCCATAGTATTTAGCCCCTCCTTTGTTGTAACAGTACATTCAAATTAATTGCTCTATTAACACAGTTTCTAAAAAAAACTCAACAGATTAAGCATTAAAGATCTAAAAATGTTCCAATGAGTTTAAATCCTTCCTTTTTGAACTCTGGAGCAAGTAGGCAGGATCTTATGCACAATTATGTAACAGCAGCAGCATGCATGCAGCCTCAGGGGAAGGGCTATTGAGGAAAAGTGGTTTATGGAGAGCTGAAGTCACAATGTCTGGAATACAGAGGAGAAATGACGCGCATTACAGGCTGCCACAGAAGGAGAGAATAAGCTCTAAATTGTCACGTGCAGTTCTTGGGATTATGAAAGGAACAAAAGATAAAGGAGAGAGTTGAAACAAGAGGAAGAAAAAAGCAAATCGGTTGTGGAGGGAAAAAGGGGAGTGATGGATGAAGTGAAGAAGGGAAAGAGTGCAACAGGAAGCTTCTCGGCGAGCTACTGATGGCCTCCAGCCAGAGCTTTCAGACACGCAGGAATTCCAGGCAGAAGGCAGGGAGCGAAGGAAGGTGCCAGGAGGGAGGGAGGCACAGAACGAGGAGGGCGGGTCGCACTTGCGGTTTGTTGTCAAAAAAGAGAGCGCTCCAAGAAAGAGGAGGAGTGCACGCTTAAAGCCATATCTTCACAATTGAAGTTTGACTTTTTTTGGATGGATGATTCCTGAAATTAGGATGTTAAGCAGCAACATTTACTTTCAGTAAACGGAAGACACTTCTACCAGCGAGTTACTTACTCTGCGAGCTTTTTGTCTGCATTTTTAGAATGTTTCTTGTATGTCCTCCATGACCTCAACAGGTTGAATCTGGTTCAGCCGTTGCAGGTTTTCCTCCACACTTTCACCCATGGTTACATTTAAATTTGAGTAAAATCATTCAAAGACTGTAGCATTTTTCTCATAATTGTAAAAAAATTAAGTTTAAAATTGCATTTCTGAGTATTTCTTTATTGTCATTTTTGTTGCACCGCTAATGTTAGGTTGGGGTTGTGAGAGGCTGTAAGCTAGCAGGGGGAGAGTAAACAGATGGATGATGGGACATGTGGACAGGCTTACAGCATACTCATAAATAAAAAAAAAACACTTAGGAACTTTAAACTACAGTTGAATAAATGAATTACTTTATGCCCTTTGTAAGATTGTGTGATTCCTGCAAACGTGGTATTGGAAAAGCATAAAACATAGGCTTGAAAAGGTCAAATTTACCTTCTTTTGGTTTATAAATGCTATCAAAAGTGGTCTGAACAATACTCAAAATAAATCAATACAGAGCTGCAAATACAAGTTTTGTTTTCATAATACTATGCAGCTAAAAAATGAATGTATTTTAACTCATGCTGAGATTTCGTTTGAAATAAAATTAATAAGATCAATAAGCAAAAGAATTTACTGCTTCATATTGATATAAGCTCTAATGCCACCTATTAAAATGATGGATCTTCTGCCATGTATGATGTTGATTTGTTGCATTAATTAAAATGTAGAAACTCTTGATTGATCAATGTATCCAAAATAATAAGCAATTAAAAACTGTTAAGAACTTTCACTAGTTTGCAGCAACTGGTGCCAGAATATTAATCCTCAACCTGAATTAAGCCTAGTCCCTTCTGAGTCTAGCAGCAGCATCAAAGTTTAGACTCTATTTTTTGTATGTAAATGTACATTTTTCTATTCTATCCAAGCTCTAATAATTAGAAAACATGTTTTTTTTGTGAGTTTTTTAAGTTTAAAATCCCACACTGCATCTTCACTGCAACACGAAGATCTGGATGTAGAAAAAATTGTAAAATATCCTTGTTACCTATTAAATATTTAACCAATTATGAACTCTATGTTGCTATTTCCAAAAGTAATCATCTATCTATCCATTCTCAGAACCTGATGAATCTATTTTGGGATCACACAGGTGCTGAAGCCAAACAAGCCACTGGTACTAGTACGACATGAATAATTAGTTGTTCTTGTTAAGATTAGCTTAATAATAGTGACACAACCTGCTGGAAATTGTATAATAAAAACAGTAAAAGGGACGTATTCAAATGTGTTCTTTCCATTTAAGTCAGATTCTTAGGGAGCAAATTGTACAATATTGAGAGATTTTTTTGGTAAAAGTCAAATATGTTCTAATTTTTCATCTAAATCAAATGTCTCAATTGTGTAAAATATACTGGTAAAACAACAAGAAGTATGGCTCAATAAAAAAATAAATAA
The DNA here is from genome assembly GCF_002922805.2 of Oryzias melastigma. Classification (NCBI taxonomy): domain Eukaryota; kingdom Metazoa; phylum Chordata; class Actinopteri; order Beloniformes; family Adrianichthyidae; genus Oryzias; species Oryzias melastigma. Next base: position 11,732,968 of record NC_050519.1, read on the forward strand.
AACTAATTTATCAAAGTAGCACCAGAAGCCTCCATGTGTGGTAATATCAGAATCCGACGTGAGTTTATCACGACAACAGTGATCCTTCGTGTTTAACGACGTTTGACCATCTAATAATGGCCTCAATGATGAAGCTATTAAACAGTCATCCGTATGGCACTTCACATGGCAGCACGGAAGGCTTTGAAGAATGGTGAGTAATGTTACAATAACGTGGGGCATTTCACAACATCGCAGTTTTGTAATGCAGCGAAGGGCAGCAGGAACCAATGAACGCAGCGTGAGGCCTTCAAGCGAGCGTGAGAAGAAAAGACTTTACAGTCGGGCGGATGGGGGGTGGGGGGTGACTGACAGCACCACCCTGCCTCCCTTTAACCTGCAGTCACTCCGCAGGGCCTCTCTGCCTCCAGCGGCGGGTGGGATACCTCTAACCCTCACCCCTCATCTTTCTTTTTAAGCTCTCCCCTCTGGAAAAAAAAAAACTTTCTGAAGATTAAAGTCCCACCGCCTGTCATTGATCTCTTTCCGATCCTGTTGCTCCCTTCTTTTTTCTTTCTTTTCTCACCCCCCACCCTCATCCTCTAGCTTTCAGTCCATTCCTGTGGCCTCTTCCCCAGCAGCCAGTGATGCAATCCTCAGACTCCTGCTTGCAATCACAGGGTCTGGAGTTGGCTCAGCAGCCAAGCAGGGGCGTCGCCACGCCACGCTCGGTAGAAAAGCAACAGGAGAGGAAAAGAGGGAGGCTGGGGGTGAGATTCTATGACCTACAGACGGGTGATTTCATAAAACTTAACATTTAACTAGGGGAAAACCTGTTTTGTGTGCGCAATGTGTGAATATTAGTTTCCGTCAATGTGCTTGGAGGATTTCTACGACAAAAATTCGATTGCAAATCATTAAAGCCGTGTAACATCCTCAATGTTCTCTCATCAGCCCACCAGCCAGCTGTGTCTGTGGTGCTCAGACTGCTGGATTCATGTTTCGGAAGTGTTGTCTTTTGCGACTCCCACACGACGTGCCGCTTTTCCAGCTGACTCACACCGACATTAGCATCATTGCAGCATTCAATTCAAGTCAAATTTGTGGAGGAGGCAACCTAACGTTTACTCCAGAGGACCGCCCTTTGTCAAACAAGTAGAGGTCATTCTCATCAAATCCGATTAAATGTGCAAAAATATCAAACACTCATCACAGTTTGGTGAATATATTTGGAGCACTCTCCTAAAGGGAGCAGAAATGAGCAAAAGGTCAAATCAGGAATGTAAAGAATCAGCACCTGCCTAAACCTTTACAATACCAGATACACACACTAACACACAAACACATGCACAACATAAGCTTTAGGATAAAACAGATTTGGCCCAAAACTAAAGATGAAACTAAAGATGTTAAATTGTCAAATTCATTGTTAAATTCCATTGTGGGCAGGAGCTAACATGATTACTGTTGTATTTGTACGCTGCTAAACACAAAGTAACACTTGTTAGTCACTTGATCAGAAGAAGCAGAACAAGTCATTCTTTCCTCCCACCAGCAAGATGCTGTGACGGGCTTTAAAAAGATGAAGTGAAGAATGGAGTACGCACTTTATCTGATTTTGTTTTCAAAGATATATATAGAGTTTAGTCAATTCACACAAGTAGAATCCTTCTTTAATGGTAGATGTCAGTTTAATAATCAAAAGCATATAAGGCAAGTAGGATCAGCTACCACCACTTTAAAGCTATATTTTTAAACTTAATTTTACTTACTTATTTAACTATCACTGACGGCAACTGTGGTCAAGAGGCAGAAGAAGCAGTTTGTGGTCAGAGATCAGAGAAATTTGAACAGTTCGACTTCATTGCATTTAATCACCAACACATTTCCAAACTTTTATGGGCAGAATTTCTCTTCTCAACTAAATAACAGAGGGATATATCTATGGGAGAATCATGCTGTTTGCAGATGATGTGGTGCAATCTTACAGCTGAGTGTGAGACTGGTCAACAAGTTGTGTAGAGTTATAATGCAGACCTCGTTGTAGTGAAGGATGGATACAGAGTGGTTGAGGTCTTTCTTAAAGAAAGGGTGTAAAGTCACATCAAAAAAGAGCCACATTTACCATATTTTTTTTTCGCCATAATTCGCAGGAAAAAAAAAAACCTAACCAAAAACAGTGACTATTTTTTTTTAAATATGGTATCTTGTAGGGCTGCCACTAATAGTCGACTTTTTTCAATTAATCGACTAATTGGGTCATGCGTAAACTGGATGTAAAACACACATTTTAACAATCATTAGCTTCCTTGCTCTATTTTTGCGCTAATGTTAGCTTAGCTTACGTAGATGATCATGCCTCTTCAGCATTATGCTTCCTCTTTAGGTGTTCATGCATCACTGTAGTGCTTCCATAGAACACAAGTTCTGCCTTGCAAATATTGGATTGCATACTTTTTTATTTTTTATTTTTATATGTTTCCCATTTTCAAGCTCCGTTAGCTGTTGCTATGGTACCCAAGCCTTCCTATAACTCCATATAGCATCACTACTGACCCAGGTTAGCACTACTGCACACATGTCTAAGACAATGGCAGACGCGGCATTAGAAAGGGCACACTCATAGTTTTGAGATAAAATTTAAAAAAGAAAGAAAGAAACGATAAATCAACTAGTAAATTAGTTACAGACTATTTCAATCGACCAATCGTGGCAGCCCAAGTATCTTGATACCCCTAAAGTCTTGAAGTCCTCCCCTAAATAAAGCTTCATGAATAAACATGCAAATGCCCGGGACTCAAAGTGAAATGATTCCAAATTGTCTTTAAAAAATAGAAGTTGTTTTAAAAAATGTTCACAGAGTTTTTTTTTTTTTTACACATTTGGAAAAAATCTGGATAAAGTCATCAAGAAGTGTGTTCTTTGGAGTCAGTTAGGGAGGTGGGAGACAGAAAGGGGAGTGGCTAAACTGACGTGCAGGACCTTGATTCCTGTGCGGGATGCTCTGTCTGTCGAGTGACAGAGTGAGTCTGCAGGACTGTCCATCCTATCCTTATTTCTGCAGTTTGATTTAGCATACTGATGTTGCATAATGATCATGTGTTCTTCATTAAGGTTGAATTACTGACAGTTTTCAAATTCAGTTCAGTTAAATTCAACTTCAGTCCAAAAGCACACTGACTGCAGCCTGTACACCGAAGTGCTGTGGAGTTCAGACCAGTTCAGAGTACTGTGGTACCGCTCCAGTTTTGGGAGGGGTGCGTCTGTCTCACAGTCATTTCCTGAGCGGGATATTATGGCACCACACGCATGAGAAACAAACCCCTTTCACATTTGCTCACCGACCCAAGTTACTTGTATTCGCCTGCGACTCAGTGAGGCAGGGGTGTGGAGAGAAGTCTCTGGGAAGAAGGTCTCCTCATCCAGCAGCTGGAGTAACATGACCCTCCAGCAGCTTTATGCAACAAGGCCTCCTGGAGGCTGCGGGGAAGGCGTGGGGCGGCCGTCTCAGCTCTGTGATAACACGTCTACTTCTCCACTCCAGTTGTTGTGTTTGGTCTGCCCCTGTATCTCATTAGAGCGGGTGAAACCTGTGTACCAACTTCAGGGGGGGGCATGGAGCCAGCCCTCCTACAGCATTTGTGTGTTCATGAGGAGAGAGGGCCAGCTTCTCAAACCAAAAGCAGAAGAAAACAGGAAGAGGGAGAAATACAAAACAGAAGAAAACAATTAGTGGAGTGATGTGTTTTTCTTGTGAGAGCGATGGGGGCCGCTCAGCTGCAGGGGCTCCTGCTACTTTAAATTTGGGTGTGCTGCCGCTGTCTGCCGTACTTCCATTTGAGCCTTCCTCTCCTGCGATCACACATTTACATGCATGCATAAAGCTTGTGCTGTCTTTGCCTCCCCCACACCCGAGTCACCTCCCACCAGGGCTGGCAAAAGGACAAGGTCAATGTAACAGTCTTTTTTTTTTCCTCTCTCCCCCTGTTGTCTCCCTTTGTATCCATCCCTCTCCACCCTGCAGCTTTCATCTTTTGCGGCTTCAACCAAGAGAGAAATGGCAAAAGAGAGCAGATGCAAAGGGACAGATGGAGGATGGCAGCAGTATATAATGCGGTAAATTCTTGATTTCATTTCTCTATTTTCTGCTTATGACAGGTCCAATTTGAGCGATCTGTTGGAACCAAATGGAGCTCGTTCACTCTTTTTTCTTTTTTTTTTCATTTAATAAAACTTTCAAAACACCAGCAGCCAATTAATGAGCTGAGGACAAATCTAATCCTACAGTAAATGAGCAAGGATGAAGAGAATTAGCCAGAGAGGGAATCGTATTTAGAGCTGAAGATCAGGGCTGAACTCATGCTCTTCAACAGTCTTCACTCCAGAAACATTTTGGAACCAATTAGAGACGCATAACAGAGAACACCTTCAAAAAACAGTGATTCAGCATCTAATTATATGGAATAAGGTTAAATTTGAGATCAGAAAGAGCCTCCAAATTTAAGTAGAAACATTTTGAAATTACAAAAAAGCTTCCAATTCCAGACGAACAAACACCACACGAAATGCAAAGGCTGGTTTGTTTCATCCAATCATCTTTTCATGTATTTTAAAAGTATTCCTAGTGTTTTTTTACTTTAATTTTGCCATTTGTTGCCAGTTTTCTATTAGAAATTCACCTATAAGTTCATGTAGATCAGGGTTCTCAAACTTAATTTACCTTGGCGCCACTGAAGGCAGAGGCTGTTCCGTATGGGGTTCCATCCGTGCCAAAATATGTTTTTGCGTCCACTGTCTATGTCTTTGGTCCATTTTCTTATGTCTACTGAATAAGTTTATTGAACATTTGTTCACGTCTATGAACTAATGAACTACTAAGCAATATATTCTGCGTGTCCTGTGAAACGACAGGAAGTAACTATGCTAGCAACTGTTGCTAAGGACTTTTCTGATGACCGGACCCAATGACAATAGCAAATACAAAGTTTTAAGGATAAAGCAAGATGAAACCTCACAAAGCAAATACAAAGCTACCATTAAAGAAGCATGGACAT
>NC_050519.1:11738460-11762909 GCF_002922805.2 Oryzias melastigma
TCCTCATCTCCTGGTTTTCTGAACGAGGCCTCACCCATGATTAAAGGCAGAACCCCACATATCTGACCCCTCCCTGTCTGTTTTCCTCCCCAAACAAGCAAATACATACCTCACTGCCCCGGATGGTGGAGTTTTGAAGACTAAAGAGGAATGTGGTGTCAGCAAAAAACACATGAATTTTTGTAAAACTCCCTCTTCTTATAACAGGGGGGATTTATGTGCCCACTGTCAGTAAAATGTTCTTTCATGTCTACGTTCACCCTTTATATAACTTTTTCTTGGCGGTGGCCGCCTTGCCCAACACATATAGTCTGCATATTGTCAAAGGAAGACATTTCAGAGCACATGAGGAACTCTGAAGAGAATGAGAAAGAGGCAGGGTGGGGTAGCAGAGTGCAGCACAGAGTTGTCTGTGTTTATTTTGGAAATGCGGCCCCGCAGACTTACAGCAGAGGAACTGACTCGTAATCTTCACCCTGCAAGAGCAAACTCCCTCCTCTCATTTGAGATGTCCCATTTGATTTATAAGAAAATGGGGGTTGACCGTGCGTCCCTGTGAGGTCCATTATAACCCGCCCCAGAGACCCGGGAACGGTCCACTCCAGGAGGAAACAGCGAGGCTTGCGAGGCGATTAGTGGTTACAGTTTAACTGGAGAAAAATGCACGGTGTGTGAGCCGCACTAGCCAGAGAACAAAGTGGTATGCAGTGGTGTGTTGCAGTTTGAACGTTTGCATGACTCAAGCTCTGTATCCGCTCTGTCTGCTGGTAATGTATGGGTCCAGGAATCCGGTTGTCGTCTCACAAAGACATTACTCTGCAGCGCTTTGAGTTATGACGGCGTGATCGCCGCACATGGCAGCGATTAGTGATAAGAGCTCGTTCGGAAAAAATGTGCAAAACTTGACTTTATAGTCGCTGTACGGCCACTTCCAGGTGAAACGGGAGAATTGCTTCTATTTCTGAATTTGTGTTGACTCACATGGATCTTGTCAGACTACTGACAGATGTGGGTTTCCACTTGTAGTGAGTCACATCAACAGGATCTTGATTTCCAGAGGGTAAAACATTAATAAACTGTTGCATTTTCTGTGAAAACCGGAGTGAAATTTAACAATTATTTCCAGCTATGAAAAAATAATTTCACTTATGTTTTTACTTTAAAGTAGAAGCAACATTTCTTTCATTTTAGAGCTGAAGTATTTGATTTGATTCAACAGGCATTAAGGGGCCAAAACCCTTCCGCAAAACGTCAGTGAAGATTCGTATTCACGTTGAAATTGAGTCATAGCAACTAGACTTAAAATCTTCACTTGGATGAGCAGCAAAACGTTTCACAAAACAAGATTTCTGCAAAATGTTCTTATAAAACACGGCCCAACATTTCTCTGTGTAGGACCACTTGTAAATGGAGTTGTGATACAGATGAAATACCATAACACCGTCTTCATTCCAGCATCCCAAGGTTGTCCATTTCACTTCCTTCAACCCCAGAAAAGATTGAATTTTAATGGAAATCTGCAAAAAGCTTCCCTGTGACGATTAGTACAAGTGTGCATCAGGTGCCTTGTTTTCCCAGCATGCTGCCTCTTCACTGACCACCATAATCCTGCTTCCCCTGCTGCTGAGTTGCCTCTCAGCTTGACCATAATCCTTGGCAGCTATGGCACCCCGCTGTGATATTTATTCAAACACTCAAACTGGCTCTACTAGCATGAGAAACACGCCGCGGTCGTCTCTTTTCTTAAGTTGTAGATACAGTTGGGAGAAAGCCTGTTGAGCATCACATTACTTGATTGTCAGAATCGAGCTGAATATATTCGTCTTTGTGTCACGAGTGGTACGTTTTTATTAGTGCGGTGGGTTCCCACAGTCTTTCTACAGCAAAATGGCTCTCAGAGGGTAGTTTTTTCCACCTTAAAACAGCTGCGCTTTCCTCAGACTCTTAGCTAAATGATGTCACAGGTCGCAGTGTGTAGGATGCATGGAAAATTGAGGAGAGGGGAGAACAATAAAATAAAAAAATAAAAAAGCTGATTTGATTTCTGGCACAGTGGAAAATGTATAATAGTGCATTTAATTACTGGAGATTGTGTGCTGCCAGCTACCTGCTGTCCGATGTGAAAAAATATGCAGTGAGGACAATAAAATATACAGTTAGAACAAATGCACAGCTGGAACCCAGTGGAAATCTGGTGTATCATTGGAGTTCTGTCCCAAATAAGTCAAGAGAAACTGAATAATCAGTAGATTCTGGCTGTGATCCTCACTTTCTGTCAGATTGACTTTTTGTTTGACCTGTAGCTGAACTGATCGTCAGCTGATGGGACAAACAATGCCCTGCAGGCTGAGAATGTGTGGAGCACCTGTTATCTAGAGAGGGCTCATGGATCAGTGGACTGGAAGAGGTCGAGAAGAGTTTTCTGCCTCGACAGACATCTGGTGTTTCGCCTGTTCACACCTTCTCTTTCTCATACTTTGACCAACATATTTACATATTTTGGAGTCTCTATCTTGTGCCTTTCCTAATATCTGCTTTGGGGCCTGCAGCTTTTCAGTGATCAGGCCTTATTTCCCTCAAGCACAGGCCTTGTTAGGTCTGACTTGGCAGTGCTTGCCGCTCTCTGTTGGCATCTTCTGGAACAATGAGCACATGGGAGGCAGCCAATGAGGAGAGGGTCCATCGCAAACTGTCCCAGTGTGCACACAATTAGGCATGGGGACAGTGGAATTGCTTAATTGGAGGAAAATGGTTCTTTATCTGGGGCCTCCCTGGCTGTGCTAATCCTTACATGCCCAGCCTCAACTACAGAAGAATAGACAATTTGCTTCTAATTTGCACAAAATGTCCTTAAATAAAGTTGTTCTACAGAAAACTGATGCTATTATACACATTTTTACACAAATAAATCTCAGGTAATGATGACCTGAACTCTTTATCAGATGCTGTGGCAAAACATCAGAGAGTTCATGGGAGCCTGTGTCTTACACAACAGCTGGCAGAGCTCTAAATAGGGCAGGATTTGTGACACGGCTCTGAAAATGTCTGTCAGGCTTAATGACCGTGGATGCTGTTTGGAGAAAGGATGGAAAAGGAAAAGGTACGAGGCACGCTCCGTGCGTAAAATGGCACCAATGCGCCTGCACGCCGGCCTGCGTTATTATGACAGCTGCTGTGGATGCACCACTGGATAGACAGGCTCTAGAGGGAAAATAGGTCGTTGTCCTGTGTGAACCCTAATACAAGAGGGTATATAGGAGGCTCCATGCTTACCTTACAGCCAAAATTCCGTGGATAAAACCGGGATGTCTCCAGCTTCCAAAGGAACAAACTTCTCCAATCCTTGGTCTGAAAATGTGTCGGTGTCAGGAGACTCCTTGTCAGTTTTTCTTTGATAACAAAATGCAGTTGACACGTCTGGAAAATGATTACTAGGTCTGCTCTTAGACCATTGTCAAGCTTGAAAACAAACATAAACTAAAACCCAGCGTGTGTGACAGCTGGTTGTTTAGATGCGCAAAAGTCTTTGCAGTGACAGCTCTGTCTTTAGGATCATATGTTGCATGTCATCATATCAGTGAAAACGCGCAAAAAAGTGTAAACACCCAAATCCGTAGGCTGGAGTGCTCCTGTTGAGGAAAGAGCGACGCCTAAAAGGGTGATTCCGTCCAAAATTCAAAGCATCGCTTCATAGCAACGCTGGTCAGGCAGGGGCTTCCTTTAGGTGGTCGTGATTCTCCAATGGGGGCAGCTCACACCAGAGGGATGGCACGAAGTGGTGGAGAGGAAAGACAGGGCGGGTGTGGGATAGAGGGGTGGGGGCGCGCGTCTCCTTCTTCGGTGTTTTTCCAGATGTCGGCAGAGGCTGTACTTTGCTGTGTCTCCGCGGCTTTCCGCGTCGCTTTCGCCGGTCCTTCGGACTTCTCGAGGAGGCGCAGAGTGTGGATGGTAGTCTCCCTCCCTCCGCCACCGTCTGACGCGCACAGACAGCCGCCCGGAGCCCAGCAGCCAGCCCGTCAGGACCAGCCCAGAGCCTGCCAGCTCAGCGCATGCTTACAGCTCCGCCCCTCCACCATGGGCAGTCCCCGGCTTTTCTCCAGGCTCTCCTCCTCTGCGCTCCAGTCCCTTTTCCCGCTCTGTCCTCATGACCATCCGTGCGGCGCAGCGGCAACTGAAGGCCATCCGGATGTTTGCGGGGCTGCAGAGATGCTGATGCGTTAACCAAACGCACAACAGCTCCCAAAAAAACCCAGATTAATATTACAATTGTTGAGATCAGGTGTACACTGATTTTTTAAGCTGTTTTTAGAGAAAACGTTCATCTTTTTTAGTGGGAAAAGTCACATTATCTTTTAGTTGTATTATCTATTTATTGGAATAAAAGGAAACACGGTTAAAATGGTATTTACGGTTTCATTTTTGTTATTTTAAAACCAAATTCCTACTTCTCTCTGTCATCCAAATATGGCATTATTGATCAATTTTGTCCCAATTTAAAGATGAAAAATGTATAATTCCGTAGATTCTAATTTTAACTTTGATTTCAATCATTAAAAAGTAAGAAAACTTGTGGAAACAAGAAAATATGGGGTTATCTTCAAGTATTTAATTGCATTCACATATCAACTTTACAACAATCTAAAAACATCAATAAAACTATAATTTCTAAGATTTTCAATTCATCTTACACCTGTGTAAACTCCAACAGAGGAAAAACAACAACTCAGGCACTATAGAAAATTGTGCAAAAACTGACACCTCAATCAAAACATTTAAATCTGTTACCCATATCTACAAGTTTACCAAATGTGTGTCCATGAACTACTCATCAGCTTCATGCATTTCATGTCCCTCCCTCGGCTTTTCAACGTCACCACTAGAGGGCGTTAAACTACCTCTGATTGCACAGGTCTGAGATTTGAGGGATTTGTGCAAACAGTAACTGAAAAAACAGTTTAACATGTGAAGGAAAAAAGTATAGCATCATCAAAACAAATAAATGTATCAATCATGGATTTATTATTGCGTAAAAATAAGCAGTTAATCCTATTTTAAAATGATTGGTTTGACTTAATTGTACTGATAATAATTTACAGTTTCTAGGCTATATTTTGTTTGTTCCTTTATTTAAAATTGATATTTTCTATCACTCTTCTTGCTCACACCTAAGGTAAAAAAATGCAGCTGTTTATAGGATATTTGATGAATTTAGGATATAACTAAAGCGCAAATCTCCTGAGGTACAATGTGTCCTTGAAGTTTTGCATTTTTCCCCTTTTTAAAAAAAAGTTATTTGGATTATATTTGAGTTGGAACCTGACACAACAACAAAATTAAATGTTAATAAAATGTAATTTTCCCCACATGTTTTTTGACTTTATTGAATATAAACACATTTGCAAAACAAGTGCATCCAAAAAAAGCAATGACCATATTTTTCTTTTTTTGCAAAAAATAATTACAACAAGGGATATGTGAATAAGCAGTTATAAGTTAGACAACTGTGAACTGAGAAGAATCAAAGAAAAGAACAATAACAAAAATTACTCATAAATGACAAGTATTATAAAGCTGATATAATTCAGCAAGAAAAAAAAAAGGGAAATTTCTCTTACTTTGCATCTATTTTACCAAAAGCATTTGCTCACCTGAACTGAAGTGCCATCCTATTCATATGATGTGGATCCGCCTTTTACAGCTATTACTCCTTCAATTCTTCAGGGAAGTTCTTTCCACAAGGTTGAGGACTGTTTATAGGAATTTTAGACAATTCTTCCAGCACATTGGTCAGGTCACACTGATGTTGGTGGAGAAGGTCTGGATCTCAGTCTCTGTGACTGAGATCCAGACCCTGTGGTCAAGTGATTAGGACACCTGATTCTGATCATTTGAAAGGGTGAGCAAATATACTTTTGGAAATAAAGTGTTGTTTTAGGAAGTTAAAAAAAATGTTTTACGTTTTTATTACTCCATCTAAGCCTTTTTACTATCAAAAATAAAATAGATAATTGTAGGGCAATATGTTCTATATTTTTTCATCTATCTTTTTAAACCTTATTGAATATTAACACATTAACAGAACAGGTAGACAAGTGTGTCCAAAACAAAACAATGACTATAATATTTTAACACAAAAATAATTACATGAATGTGAATATTAGTTGGCAAATGATGAACAAAGAACAATTAGACAAATTAAAAAAGAGAAAACAAAATTACTAAAAATAATAAAGGCACTTTGGGGGTTTGGATACCTTTGAAGGTGCTAAAACAGTGATATAATTCAGTAATAAAATAAAAAAAATAGGAGGTCTTTCCTAACTCTACATTTAGGTAAATAAAATTTGGGTTGAAAAGTAGTAAATGAACCATATTTTCTATATTTTTATTATTAAAACAAAAATAGGTAATGTTGTGTTTACATCATCTCTTATACAATTATTTTTTTAAATTTTATAACTTAAATCGTCCTAATTCTTTCCAGAGCTCCAAGTGATTTTTCGACATTAACATGAAAGTCTTCCTCTGACGTAAACGCTGTCGTCTTTCTGCTGCAGCTGCTGCTGCGTTCACGTTACCGGATGCAGCTCGGAATTCCTAGATCCCATTTTGTATCTGCGCCTCTCTCTCTCACACACACACACAAGAAAAAAATCGTGCAATTAGATTTCAATAAGCCAAAATGGTGAAGCACACATGCGTCCGTGTGCTGCGTGTGTGCCGCCGGCTGGTCTCCCCTGGAAGCCCCTCCCCCTGCCGCGCGCTGCGCCGCCAGCTCGTCAGCTGATCTCTGTTGTTCGATTATCGCAGCTGTTCGAGTGTCCGCCCCTGCGTGGTCCCGCTCTAACGGCGCTGTCAGGACACTCAAAGTCATTTCTGCCACACGTTAACGTGTATTTCTTTATGAAAAAGTCGAATTTAATACTCACAAAATGTAATTTTCCTAAACTATAATACGGAAAAGCGTTAAAAAAACAACAATTTATTAACAATATTATGTATCTATTAATCTATTAAATTGACGTTTTTTTATAAGGCGCGTGCGTTCTTCACGCGGCGATAAATATTCCTTTGTTTACACGCAGTCCCCCGTCTCTGCGGAAGGAGCTTTTTTTTTTTTTTTTTTTTGCTAGTGCGGTGTGTGACTCCTACCAGCTGTTTCCCGCCTTGAAAGCCATCCGATCAGCTGCGCGCACGCACACACAAACACGCACAGCCATGCAGGGGGAGAAAGCAAGGGGGAGGGAGCGAGAAAAAGAGATGTAGAGCGCCACACACACAACGAGGGAACCCCATCAGCTGGAAGTCGAGTAACATTACAACTCTCAGCAGCCTCAAAGAAGTGTATCAATCCGACCTGGGATTTATCGTTTGACTTTTTAACCCGGCGGGGAACTATTTTTTTCTTCCAATCGTTGTTTTTTTTCTTTAAAGGATACTATTTTTTTTATTTTTTATTTTTACCGGGGGTGGGGGGACCAAACTGGCGAGAGGGGAGCATGGAGTATTTCATGGTACCAGCTCAGAAGGTGCCCTCGCTGCAACATTTTCGGAAAACGGAGAAGGAGGTGATTGGTGGTCTCTGCAGGTGTGTACACGTGCGCTTCAAATTATTTATTTTTTTTGGTAGTGCGCGCACTTAGCCATGTCGTTAAGGCAACGTGCTTGATCTGATGTGTTATTGTGTATACGACCCCTCTCCCGGGAACCTGAGGGGGTGAATGTGTTTTAAAAGCGGCGTTTATAAACCTTGCCGGTAATGTTAAGGTTTCCCCGCTGATTTAAATGTCACCTATGTGGTATAATTTCGCACGTTTGCCGCCGAAATCGAAGTATTTTGTAGCTAACAAACATTAACCACGTGGTTCCGTGCACACCACGCTGCTACTCCCCTCTAGAGCGCATCCCTCAAGTATTTCTCCTCAAATAATTTCTTAGCGCTGCTTATATGTGCTTATGTGTCACACAAAAATGACATATTGGAGTAGCGACCGCATTGTTGTCGGAAAATGTTGATTTACGACGCCCTCGTCGTGGCGGTTGCCAGTTTCGCTCCAAGCAAGCCGAAGTTATTGTGGGTAGTGCGGCCATGCTTGTGGCTTGAGCTAAAAGTGATGAAGGGCTCGCCGTTAGTGCCGTCCCGATTCCCGTCGCGTTGCCCGCTCTTTGAGGGCAAATTGACAATTTGCTGTCACGCCCCTGTTACTTTAATAGGTGGTAGTTGAGTTTGTGTTTTAGCGCGTCCTGTTCGCTGCCTTCACTGCGTCTTTTTTTCACCCCGTACCTCTGCCATGCTGCCTGCCGCATTGTTGTAATGGCGGAGGACATGAAAAGTCTGCTCGGAGCAGGAGGTAGCGGGGGACATTCTTGAGAACGGGCACTTTTGAAGGCCTTCAAATACGGATTTTTTACCCCCCATGCGCCCGGCAAAGGGGCATTTGGCGTTGGCGGGGAGGCATGAAAATTAAAACTGTGTTATTAATAAGGGGGTGTGTATGTCGCGGAAGGCCCGTCGATACGTCCGCAGCCCCGCTTGTGGAGGGAGGCGGAGGGATCTCTAGCTGTTGCTGGTAAAGCGCAAGAATTGTGGGTAATGGAGTCTTTATATGTGAAGTAACGTTGCGGAGATTTAAGGCAAAAAAAAACGTAAAAAAGCCTACACCGTTCTATCAATTTTTTTCTATATATATTTGTGCCAGTTTTACTTTAATAAAATGTAGTTCCGAATAATTTTACATTATCTTAATAATTACAGCGGAGCACCAAAGTAGTTTATTTGTGTCAAAGTTGATAATATAAACACAAAAAATGTATTTAGCCTACCATTGCTAAAGACCAACAAAAAAGTAGTTTATATCCTTTAAAAATATATATATATATATTTTTTTTTAAATAAAGTTATATGACATCAGTTTAATTCTTTTTAATTCAGCCCTGAGTGGTATCACTTTTTGGTTTTCATACTTTTTGAAAGTAGTCATAATGTTACAAATTTCTTGAAATGAAATGTGTAATTAAAAAAAAAACAATTATAATACATTTTATTTTTTGTGTTTGATACATAAAAGCTTTATTTTATTGGACATGTTAAAGCCCAGTTTCTTTCTCGTTCTGACTGTGAATTCACTAATCGGATGTTTTGGTGCAGGACTGCTGCTTGTGTTTGTGTCGTTACTTACTTAGCATACTCAAATACAGTTTTTCACATTTGTGTGCGCACAATTGTTCCCCGTGTTTGCGTTGAGGCAGCTGAGTCAGTGCAGATAAGAGTGCAGCAGAAGAGGGTCCCTGAGGTTGGATATTAGAGGAAGCTGGCTTAGAATATTTCATTCAAACCTTTCCAATCCTCTCTATGTAGGATTGGACCATTTTTCTGCACAGTTTAACTGTTTAATCAACTTTGCATGACCCTATTTGAATGCCCAAAGCTGTAAGTTGGGCCTTACAATTAAGATTTGATCCATTTTCAGAACTTGTTGCTTTAGGACACACAGATAAGGTCTGAAGGCCAATTTTTGATAGTTTTTAGTACACAAAACAGGTCAATTTTGACTCAAACACTGGTTAAAAAAGGTAAAATTATTTTAATTAGAGCGAGTAGTTTCAGTATAATCCATCATTGTTTTCTTTTTATTATTTATACTTTCTTCATCAGTTCATAACTTTATTCTGTTCTCTATCTCCATCCTTCTTCCAGTCTTGCCAACATTCCTCTGACCCCAGAAACAGCCCGGGACCAAGAGAGGCGAATTCGCCGAGAGATCGCCAACAGTAACGAGCGTCGGCGCATGCAGAGCATCAATGCTGGATTCCAGTCCCTCAAAACACTCATCCCACACAGCGATGGAGAGAAGCTCAGCAAGGTGGGCCGTCAACAGCAGCTCCAAGTTGGTCAAATTATGGCTCAACTTGCTTTCACAACCAAACTTCTATTGGTTTTCAGGCTGCCATCCTGCAGCAGACAGCAGAGTACATCTTTACGTTGGAGCAGGAGAAGACGCGGCTATTGCAGCAGAACAGTCAGCTGAAGCGAATCATACAGGTCCTCAAATACCACCTTTGTGCAAAGACGTTCCTGAGCTTTTCTGTTTTCTTCTATTACCAGTTGAAGCTTGCATCTAAAACAGATATTTCATTTCTCTCCTCAGGAGTTTAGTGGTTCCTCCCCTAAGAGGAAGCGTGCAGAGGAGAAAGATGAAGGGATTGGCTCACCAGACATTCTAGAAGAGGAGAAGACCGAGGACTTGAGGAGAGAGATGATAGAGCTGAGGCAGCAGCTGGAGAAGGAGCGCTCCCTCAGGATGATATTTGAAGATCAGGTAACAACGGGAGAAACTCTTACAGGGTAGACCTGTTTTCAGAAAGCGCGCCCACTGATATGTGCGTGTTTTCTTTGATGCGGTAAAATAACAGATGCGTTCTTTGGATGCTCAGTTGTACCCAGAGAGACTGAAGGCGATCGCCCAGCAGTTCCACGAGCAGCAGGCCCAAACACAAAGCCTGGTGCGTCTGCAGCAGCAGAAACAGCTGGAGAAGGACGTGACACCGGCCCATAGCCCTCAGGTGAGAACTGATGGTGCTAAACACACACCTAGCATAATTCAACAGTTCAGAATTCTTCACAAGACAAAGTTTCTGAGCATTGGGCAATTCATTGAGTGGATAAACTAGTTTTCTTTAATAAATCTTGATCCCTAATTATGTAATTTGACTTAGTATAAAACCCTCCCTCCACGGAATTGAATAAAGAAACGCAATTTTAAGCATAATTTTTCCAACATATGTCCTTCATCATGAGAAAAATTCCACAAGAACATGTTAAAAATACCAAAAACACGACTTTCTTAAGAGTGGATCTTTAAATAGCTGTGCTAATGGCAGAACTACGTAGCTGTCAACAGCTACGGCCTTTTTAACAGCGCGTGAAACGAGCTGTTTACACTTCCGTCTGCAGTGTCCAGTTTCTGCAGGCTCACCTATCATTCACATGAACCCTGTGTCCATCCACTCCACATTCACCGTGCCTCACCTTGCTTGATTTTTACTTTCAATGAGTCAGAGGTGACGGTAGACCACCGACGGGGACTTGTATTAGAAAATGAGTTTTCATGCGTAGCCGAATGATTAATAACAATGAAGTCAGAGGTGACCTTTTGGATTACTAACAGCTGCTGGGCTCTCTTCTAATGATCTGCACCTTTCCAAGCAATTAAGAAAAGCCTCAACTTTACCAGCTGCTCCAAAACCTGGTATTAAAAAGAGAAAAAAAAAGGATTCAGACAAAACAAATGTCATGCTGGATGTCGATTTTTTACTTTGCCAGGTGTTGGCCCCTTCTACTCCTCCTGTGCCTACACAGCATGCCACAGTCATCGTCCCCGCACCTGTTCAGACTCAACCCCATCACGTTACCGTGGTTACCATGGGCCCAACATCCGTTATCAATTCAGTCTCCACGTCTCGGCAGAACCTGGACACCATCGTCCAGGTAGGACCGTATTCGTCGTTTCAGCGTGTGAACACTAGAGGGTGCTGCCGTCACTGACATACCTGTGATCCTCCTGGTCCACCTCAGGCTATCCAGCACATCGAGGGCACACAGGGGAAAAGCTGCGAGGAGGAGCAGAGGAGGGCGGTGATCGTCACCCCAGGACGCGTTCTCTCTGACGCCGCAGGCTCAGACACGGCCTCCAACAGCGACGGCCCCGACGACTGCTCACTGCCTTGAGGACACCCCCGACGCCTGGCGTTACCACACACTTACATTCACGCACACACGAAATCAGAAGCAGACTACAGCTACGGGATGCTAAGAGAAAGAACATTGACAGGGTTGGTAGTCAGACTGAAGCACTCAATCTTAGTATTTTTTTTTTCTCTCTTTCAATAGACAGCAAGTTTTAACTGTGATAAGCTGCCCAGGTAGATTTTCCCATGCAGGGATCTTTCTTTGCTTAATTGTAACCCCCAGCGCTCTCACATAAACAAACGCATGTCTCTCCGTAGAAACATTCTTACTTAGTGTTACTGCTTTGCTAACCGATTTATAAAGGCTCCGTTCAACTGGACACAACAATTTGAATGTCTGCAAAACCACCTCGGTGGTGTGGTGCCCCACCAGGCCCGGCATCGGGACACGTTCACTAAGAAAGATGTTTGGAGGGACACTGAGCTGTCAAGATTGTCCGACAGATCCACTTTGTGTTTTTCACTCTAATCAACTCTACTTTTTTTCTGTTTTGTTCAAATTAGGCCCCCCCAAAAAGAGATGCGAGTGCACTTATCTCCTAATACCTTTTTTTTTGTTGTTGTTTTTCTGGGCTGGGTTCCCGTTAGTCCCACGTTGGGTGTGTACTACTACTACTACTATTACTCGTGGCCTGAGACAAAAAGTTCACTGCTTTGACATTTCTCCCACGTGAGTGTGTTAGCCACCGGACTTATTATAAGCTAATCTGTGAGTTCCATCCACACAGGTGTTTGTTTGATTCTCCTGAAGCAGCAGAGCCGAGTGGTGATTAGACTCTGGCAGTCTACCGCTCGCCACTGCAAGGAAAGACTTGACCACACAAACATGACTGACATACAATCACTTGTTTGCTTAATCATAGGAGGTTTTTTCTTTCTTTTTTTTTTGCCCCTATCCGTGTATTGTTTTGTACAAATTTTGGGACGTGTATAAAGTTTGCTGAAGCTATGAGGAAAATGATTCATGTTCCGCATGGAGGTGACTGGATCAGCTACTTATACCCATGCGCTCTGCATTTTCTTTTGTAGATCATCCGTCATATTGTGCATTTTTTGTTTATTATATCAAACTAAATACATATTTTTTCTGATTTTTTTTTTTTTTTATGTGCTTTGTAGCCTGAAAGTTGTTTTAAGGAAAGGAAAGGCAGTGGCTCGCCTTATTGAAAGCCCATGGGTGCAGGGAGGCACTGTGAGGCCAGCCTTAACACAGCCCTGAACGCGTCTTGTGGCCACCATCACTTTAAAAATCTGGACTTTGTTAAAATACATATATAATACCTCCAAGTTTACCTAATTTCCACACATTAATTTCCTCAAACGTTGTTCATTTTAAGTTCTCACAATCTAAATCTGGATTTCTGGTCAAAAATTTTAAAATATGAATTTTCACTGTGAGCTTTTAAAAGCAGAAATTTAAAAGTCTGAGATGACAACATTCCATAAATTTAACTTTTTCTGTGATGTTGCTTTTTTTTTTCTTTTTTACTTCAGTTGAGGGCTTTTATTTTGGCATACACTAGCATTTAACGCCAAACTCATCCTTCACAATCATTTGTCACAGATATTACTTTAAAAACAACATCACTGGAATCAGAAAAAAAGGAAGGAGTTTCTTTTTTCAAACTCTCCTGAAATCAATATCCCTGATTTAAATCATTTTTTCAGTTTATTGTGCGTTCCAAAACCTATAGTGAACATATCAGATTACTAGATTAGCGGGAAGGGGCACGGGGATCACCAAACGGGGTCAAAATTACAAAGCACTTACTGTAAAATAGTGGAGCGTGCCTCTTCATATTGGTTAAGGGGCATCTCTTCAGCGGAAGCTCTTGAAGTTATGAATAAAAGCCGCACAGCTGTGTTATCCCCCTTTTTTCTCCATGTCAGTCCTATATCCTGTCATGTTTACTATCTTTTCTTTGCGACTTATATCCTGTCTTTGTTTATATACTGTCAATATCTCTCGTCAGATTTTGCTGCTCATTTTATTTCCTTTTTTTTTATAGACCTGTCGATTTGCATGGTCATCAAGAAGCTTTTGTTTTCTCTTTTAAAAGATGTTTTGGGGATAAAGAGGCTTGTGCCTTTGTAAAGACAGAATAATAAAGTTTGTACTGTTTTTTTTTTAAAAAAAACCCTGGCTTTCGTGTGTCTTTTGTCACCGCCAAAATAAAAGTCTCTTACAGACCGAGCACTGACCCAATCGGATAAATCTTCACTGCAACTCAAATAGCAAATTGGATGCACATGTGTCTATTCCTGATTGGAGAAAATATGTTGAAGACACCCCCCCCCCCTCTTCTGCTCAGCAGCTCATAGCTAAATTAAGACTGACCACTTTCTCTGTGACGGTCAGAGATGACACCAGGGATAGTGGGTGGCATCCTCCTCTATCCCTGTGCTGACCCATTCAAAGTTTTTATTGTACTGTCCACATCAATCTGATAACTGGACAAAAAGTATTTTATTGTCATTGTTTTTTGTGTGACAAAGCCCTGATAGATGTCTAACAAAACTAGATTAACAAATTTCTTGAGTAATAAAAATGATATTCTTTCTTTATCACTTTATTTTGAAAAAAATCATTTTATTTTAAGAAAGTTTCATTAACCAGAAAATGAAACTTATTTGAAAGTGCATTAGTGGAGCTTCCTATCCATCTTCTAAACCTGAGGTGGGCAAACTACTGTTTAATCTAAACTAGAAGAAATTCTATAAATAATCCCAATTATTGTTTTTTTTAGTTCTGGATTTCATGTGTTTTCCTATAGATGTAGCTCTACAGAAACTGTCCTTCTTTTAGGTGAAGAAAATGATTCTGCCCTCATGTGATTTTTGAAGATTTGTAGTTTTTCTGATATTTGTGTGTGTTTTCAGATTCAGACAGGCCTTTTTCCCATCATTCATATGCTGTATTTCTTTAAATTTGCAATTTTCCGTGATGGACATCAACCTATTGGTGCAATTGGCACTAAAATGAGAACAAAAGTTAAAGTTTTATAAAGAAAAATTCCAAATTGTTCTGTTTTAGAATATATTAAATCAAATTTAAAGCCCGTTTAATTAAAATTCTGTATAATTTCTTTCTTTTATGATGCAGATTACCAAATCATCTCCCCCTGTTCCACCCCCTTTGTCAAACTTTAGAACTACAAGTCAAAAACTTTGTCCACCCTTGTTTTAAACCCACTTAATAATACCTTTTGGAGTCACTGAGTTGCTGGAGCCTATCCCAGCTAATGTTGGAAAAGGCGAGGAACATCCCGGATAGGTCGCCAGAGTGCCGTCCTATTTATTTAATTTAAATTCCCTAAAAGCAAACTCTTTATTGAGACTTTTTAGCTTTTCAGACATTTTAGCTGTTGCCTTAAATGCTTGAAGCCGCTTCAGCGTTCTCAGCATCCTAAGCTCCCTCAGCTGCTGCTTTCTAATCGTCTTCCTCAAAAGCCTCTCTTATCTCACGCTTTGAAGCTGAAATTTCCCCAAAATCAGTCTGAATCATCCTTAAAGCAGGTCATAACAAGTGGTTTACTGTTTCAAAATAAAATTCAACCGTGTTTTTGTCATTGATGATGTGCTATGTTTGCCAAAGTGCTGCAGAAAAGAGATAAAATACAGTGTCAAAGATGCTAAATCTGGGCCAAACGGCCACTTAAGTCCATCATCTGCAATTTAAAAAGAATCATGTAAGTGAAGTCCCACTCAACCACCCGTGAAGAGTGTGAAGGATTAAGCTGGTTGGAGGATGCACGTACATGCTGTGGTTCTTGGACATGCTTCCCCAGATGGGGTAAAATTCCTGCCATTTTGGGGGATTATTTCTACAGCTGAAATGTTGATTCCCAAGGAATTGTGAGCTTATGTCGGGGCTTTCGGCGTGTGTTTGGGTGTGATAAAGCAATAATCTGTCCAGCGCTCAGCTGTGTGAGAGGCTCTCGGCTGACTCAGGGGTCTTTAAGCTTCAGACTTCCACGCTCTCCCTGAATGAACCTGTTCCTCGTGTGAGTGAGGGCTCCATTGTTCTCCTTGATGTTTGCAACAATCTTTGAATTTTCTATTGTAATTCAATGTTATTTAATGTTTGTTTTTAGCTTTTGAGTGAAGATGGAGGAAACTTATTTGATTAAAGTGCTTAAATATTGCTGATTTTGACAGAATTAGGTCTCCAAAAAGGAACTTTGAAGGCTGTGTGAACACTCATATCTTCGTCCCTCTGCCAGCTGGTCCTCCGTGTGCCCCGCCTCTTGCACTTTAACCTTCCTGCCATGGTATATATAGTCTGTCTGACCACCAGAGTTCTCCTGGCAGCCATTATGAAGGGTACAGTCTGGATCTGCTGTCTCCTCTCCCTGCTGCTATTGCAGGCCACAGCAGGTAAGACTCAGACATGTTTTGGTTAATCCAGATGTAAGACCCAATGATCTGCTGGAGTAATACTCACCTGTGTCCAAATACTTCAAATGAATGGAATGCTGGTAATGTCCAGAGTGAGCTAAAATCTTCTCAGGAGTCATCTTGGTGCGTTTTTTTTGTCTCACAATGATTCTAAAGGAAGAAGAGTTTTCTTACGTTAGATCAGAGTCTATTCAGGTGAAGTCATAGCCTGACTCCACGTCAGCTGTCCTGCAGCAAGGCAGCAGCTGATGGAAACTCTTAGCCTGATCGGAAAGAACAGGCCGGCCATGTGGGAGCCTAAATCCACGTTGAACCTTTTTCTCAGGTCATAAAAACAACCATCATAATCAACTTTATCACTGCGACTTTAATGAATCGGATCCTGCTTTGTGAACGTCACGCTGTGCTGCTGAGCTCATAACTACTCCCAGTTTACCCATTCTAAAAATGCAGTGTGGTCTCCAGGCCTGGCACTTGGGCGGTTATTGTTACCCTTGTCTGTCACCCCTGCCTGTCCTTGGGGTGGCGTTCAGCTCCACAGTCCGTAACCAGGCTTCCATAATGCGGGCTTCTGTCAGGTGTCTAAGATTGGAAAGCCTCCTGAAACCCAACACTGCGCACTATAGTACCCCCCCTCACACACACACACAGCCTTTACAGACTCTTCACCCCGCCCAGCATCATGCTCTGTGTTAGATATGCTGCACAGCTGCTGTCACTCTGCACTGTCACAATCGCAATTTATTCCCAGCAGTTGGCCTTTTAGGGACATGTATTTTCTTGGAGGGAGCGGGGCGGGGGGCCGCTGAGCGTGTAGCTCACGTTTTCAGAGATTTGTGTCCGAAACTTTAGCAGGGAACTGTTAAGAATTTTCCCATCAAGCATTTTGGCACCTGAATTTTTTTTTTAGCTATGAAAGCAAAATTCAGTGTTTTTGCTTTTATGTTGATGTTACATTAAGGTGATTTGGGGGCTGATGTGGTTCCATAGACATTTCCATCAATAGGTTTAGTGGGTCAATCTAAGAGGTTAATCCTACAAAATCAACTTTTTTGGTAGTTTATTTAACTTTTTATGTAATTTTTAAAATCTAAATAACAAATCTATTAATATTTTCTTGATCCCTGTCACTTTCATTCATCTTCATCCTGTTTTACTGCATCTTCCTCCATTTACTCGTGATTTACCTGATTGCAGCAGTGTCAACAAACCTTTGTGTCAAATATTTCTTTTACTCCTGAAAGTATCTTAATTTTTACTAATTTAGGTGGTGTAAATGTATCTTTAAAGGGTAATTGAAAGCTTATTTTGTTGTGATCGTTGATGCTGAGCTGCTGGTGTGAGGTGCAATGTTGCTGCACATCCTGAAGCAACAGCAGGGAGATGAGTGACTGCTGCTGTGCAGGGGACTGCAATATAAATCAGTTTAAATTCAAAGTTTTTAGACACAATATCTTAAAAAACTAAAATAAAATACATCAAACTTTTATAAAAAAAAAATCTGCATTCTAATATAGAGATAAAACAGTTCAGTTATGTGATAACTTTAAAGATTTTATCTTGTGAAAAGCTGTTAACATCCTCCATTTTTAAGAGTTCCCACATAAAAAAAGCATTATAATCAAATGCATCAGTGCAGGATATTATCTTACTCCTCTAAATATCCCTCCTTGTGCCTCCTCTTAAGCGATGCATTTATAGTTGTATGCAACACTATCCTCCCTGAATGATGAGGGGGAGACTGATCGCTTCCAAAGCCTCGGCGTGAATCTGTCTGACAGCATGCAGCATGTCTGGGACACCCCCCCATGTTGTCCTAGTAGAAGGTGGGGTGGGGGGACACCAGTCACAGTCAACTGCTCTAATATTCTTTAAGACTCTCTCCAGTCCCAAGGGCACCCGGTGTCCTTTCTGACACCCTAACTGCAGGATCAACACCTCTGTGGAAATTGCTTTTGCTCTCAAATAAGTTTGTCAAAATTAAAAAGTAAAAGCAAATTAAAAAATTCAACTTTTTGTCTACACAAGAAGAATTAAGCAAAATTGTTTGAGTTTTTAATTCCTGTTAATGGAAGACGATCTGTGGGGACCTGGATGTCCCTGAGTCTGACCACAGACTAACACTCCGAACCTTAAAATAGGCAGCAGTCATTCTGCCTCCTTCTCTGTCCATCTTCTGACCCATTGTAGGACTATTTCTGACCGTGGGGGAGCTTCTCAGGCCGTACCACCTGTTGCCATCTATGACGCCAAAAAGGGGTCTTTTTTTAAAAAAATATATAAATATTTGTTTGTAGCAATGAATAAGCATTAGTTTTTTTATATAAATGATTTTCTGATTAAATGCAATTTATTTAATTAGTCAGATTTGAATGGAGTCACTTGAATAACCTCTTGACCTTTAATTAAAATTCTCTGAATCCCCTGCTGCTCAAGTTAACAGGGGTTAACTGCCCCCATTTAATCTGATTTAATTGAATTGACTTCACAAGATGCAAAGATGTGTTACATCATTTCGATGACTAAACAGTCAGTAAACTGGACCACATAGCAGAGAAATGCCTTCCTCCGCGTCTGGGATGAAATGGCATGTCCGATTTGGCAGCGTCCTCTGGTGAATTTGCACGTGTGCACGCCGCTTCAAAGTTGTGAAGCGGTGAGCTTGGACTCGTTGCTCGGCGAGCTCGGCTCTTCTAGCACTTGCAGGGTTAACTTAGAGCCACAGAGTGGCAACATTAGCTCTCTGATCTTTGCAAAAGCTGCGATTCAGAGCTTTCACCGGGGGGACTGGGGGTGATAACACGTTCACAGCGGCAGCGAGGCTCGCTCGAGAGGCCCGTGCCAAAGGACACAAGTCTTTAGAGTGAAGACACAGAAGCTTGAGAGCGTTTTGGCTTTGGCCGTGACAGAATGAAGACAGGTCTGCCAAAAACCACTTTAGAGTACAAGCAACCCCTTCTGATGGATGCCTTCACACTAACAAGACTCTTCAATAGAAGCATTTTTATGTGTTGGTTCATTGATTAACTCAGTTTTTATCTTTTTTTTTGCAATTCATTAATTTTTTGTGACACAAATTCGAACAGAATTGCCCGTTTTTACCATCTCTGCACTGATAATCACATTGCAATGGAGGTTGATGCAAATATTTTTTATTAAATTCTTCTCATTGCTGTTGATGCAAGAGAAAATAAAGTCTTAGTTGTGCTTCATTGTGGAGAAACTTTACTCTTTCAAATTCTGAAACATCTATCGTTTTTTTAGTCCAATATGATGCTATATTATCAGCCTGTGCACACCAGTCTGAAGTTAAAATTTGTGGTTTTGCTTCTCATTTACAGCACTGTTGTTTTGTCACATTGACCCGCTTTTGAGACAGTAGAAGGTGCTTCAGATGGATAACACATCACCCTGTACCTTTGCTTTTTCTGTTTTATAGATTTTTATTCTTATAGTTTCTAATTTAACCTCAGATCCGATGATAAAACTGTTGCAACAATGAGGAGACCATAAAGAAGCCGATATAAAACTGATGTATTTTATTTTCCTAATATGTCTGATTCATAGACATTTTTTTTACTCCTCTCTCTATACGTTAACGTGACACCTGACAGCTTAAAATACCTTTTATACCCTTTTATAGAGATAAACCGGTTCATAAACCTTTATATAACCAGCTGGGAGCCTACTATCAAATTGAGATCTTTTTTATTTTAAAGCTCCCATCCAAACAAATGTGAAATCAATGGAAAGGTCAGAAAGAAATAAAAGTGATTCAAATTAGATTTATTTTGCCTTATATTTCTTATATATATATATATATATATATAAACGTTTTTTGTGGATGCAAAAGTATTTCTACATCATGAGACAGGCTTCAAATTCCCCTTTGTATCCCTTTAAATGTAAGATATATTGGAAGTATTGAAGCATTCTGAGAAAGTATCAGCTATAAAGAACATCCAGACCTCTGATCTGCCACACTGTGACCCGGTTTGTCTGAATCCTGGACACACAAGGACAGTGAGACTTTGATAGGCAGGTAAATATAGACGAGAACAGACAGAGGTCTGCACATTATCTCATGTGGATAACCGGTGAATGGATCACTCAGTTCAGATCCGAATCCATCTTGGTGAAAGAGGGGAAGTCCCCGTCGCTGCCGCATGCTGTTGACACAAAGCACATGGCGCTGCCAAACACATGTCTCAGTCCGCCCGCTTTCAGCGTTTGTTGTCTAAATTAAGAGATGATTGTGCTAACAGCTGTGATCAAAGTAATCTAACACAAGTGAACCCACCCGCACGTTCTTCGTTGATTCTCCTCCTCCTCTTTTATCTCACAAAACTCAACCAATTAGTCAATCATTTGGCTGAATTTTTTCCAACTTCTGATTAATGGATGATGACTGATGCAGAAATATTCACTGACAGGACTGCATATAGACACTCAGGGGGGTTGTCTAGTGTGCTGACCGCAAATAAAGTTGGAGGGTCAATCCTCAGCCACTCTGTTTACATGCTAACATGTCACTGAGGAAGGCAGTCTATTTAGAGTATTTGCTCCCTGTGCAGGGTCAACCGTATGAAAAGTACTTGATGCGTGAAGCTTCCTTTAAAAAAATAGACTGTAGGTGAACAGTAAAAGATGCATTTTATGTGTTGTTTTAAAACTAATATAGAAATTCTTGTTTATGCTGCAAATTTAAAGTGACGGATGAAGCAACAGTTCTCAAAATTCAACTAAAATTTAAATTGAAATCAGTCATTTTTAGTTTTTTGGGTTTACTTTCTTTTGGGCAATTGCTCCAGTTTTTTTCTTTTACTCATGATGCCACCAAACAAAGAAAGTTTGTCATATTTTATTATGTTTCCTTTTAATCTCATGCATGCATAAATGACTTTTGACTTTATCTGAGTAGCTGCAAACTTCTCCAATGAATATTCAACTCCTAAACTGTCTTTGATTTCTTTTAGATTTATAAATCTTCCTCATTAATCATTTGATCAAAAATTTGAAATACTGAGGCGAGAAAATTGTGTTGTTTTTAGAGGAGGAAGACCACACCTCCGTCTTAAGAGATACATCTCATATCGACGAGACGCTGCGGCTTGCAACTGAGGAGAGGGCGTCAGACTTTGCAGGTGAGGAAAGCTTTTTGTAATAATTGTTTGCTTTTTGACAGGTAAAGAAATGTGCATAATTATGTGCATCGTCTTTTACATATAAAACATTTTTTTTTTTACATTTTATGGGATTGTTACAATATTTTTTTCAAAAATTTGATCTGAACAATCACAAACTATCAAGTTCTACAGAAAAAAGTCTGAACTGTGGGTGATTTTTGGGGTTGTTTATCAGCAAAGACATTTTTTGGAGCAGAGGAGTCTGTAAAATCAATAAGGAACTCAGGGGAACTTTCCAGTGAAGACTATTTCCCTGACGAAACACAAAGTAACAGGAAACAACAAAACATGACAGCAGAACAAAGAACCGGGCTTTGATGAGAACACTGGTGGATCGCTGGAAATCACAGGAACAAGTCAGAAAATGGAGAAACATTAAGTGAAGTGAAGTCTCAAGTGTTAAACCACCAAAACAATTATGTTTTCGTCTTCATAAAAATTAAATCACAATCAAAAAATGCATAAAAACTAGTAGAAAGTAAATGAAGTTCCTAAAATCGATGCGGTTTGTTTATGTTTTTCTTCAGCGGCTATCCAAAAGCTGCGAAAGATCTACCACACATCCATCAAGCCGATGGAGCAAGCCTACAAGTACAATGAGCTGAGGCAGCACGAGATTTCAGGTATCCCAAAATTCTCTTCTGCTGCTTTACTTTGCTTCATGTTGTTCTTTTGTGTGGGTTTTTGTTTGTTTGTTTGTGTTGTTTGCGTTAGACATTCACATGCACCTTCTTTCCATCTTCCAACAACACATAACAACGAGATCTTAATATTACTCAGTTTCTTGACTCTAATAGTAAAAAGTAATTTTTTTAATGGTATTTTACTGTTTTCATCCCCATAATCTAAAATTTCCACAAAAATGATAAATGTCGCCCTCTTGTGGCCACAAATAAAATGTTCATCAGAACTTTGAATACAAATCAATTTTTTTGTAACTTAAAAAATGAATCCACAAAATTATATACACAGTATGTGTTTGCTGAAAACATGTTTGACAGTTCGTAGGTCAAATATGGGTCCATAAATCCGTTACCTCCCACCCATTCATGTACAGTGACACTCTCCCCTCCCTGATGCTTGTAGACGTCTCACTGCCTCCTTCCCCTTCACTTCTCCTCTGTCCTCCTTTCATCCCACCCCCCTCCACTCCCCTCATCTAACAGCGTACCCCGGACGAACCCTGGGGGACTCAGCCACAGGTGGGTGTGGACAGGGCTTACCTGTGCATGGCTGTGCTAAGCCCCTTCCTTTCACCCTTCTTTTTTCTGCTTTTCTGTTGATGCTGAATCTTCTGACGTGCTTCACTTTTTCAACCAATCAGGCTGGATTGGTTGATCATCTCAGTGATTCATGAGCGGAAGCTTCCATCTACAGAAAACTATCAATTTAAAAATGATTCACCAAAAGGACCAAAAGAGCTCCACGTTATTGGTGTAATTCTGTAAGCATTGAGTTTACAAATTAGCAAATTGATGCTAACTGAAAGTGTGGAGGGCGTTGCATGTGCAGCGTGTGGTTTTAACAAAGAACGCAGCAGTCCAGAGAAAAGTCAGAGGTGGGATCAGGTTTTTAGCTAAAAGTGAGGCTTCCTTTAAAGTTTTAGGTTTTTATTTTTGTATTCATCCCCCACCCACATCCATATTAGAACCTGTGTTCCTCCCACCCCTTCATCATCTCCACTCATTTGGAAGAATGTCTCTTTTGCTCTGAGGACTGTCTGCCTTTTTTGTCATTTTGCATCATTAATACTAGTATTAGGATGCCTTTCTTTGCATTTACAATCGTAAACTTACAAAAGTTGTAGCTTTTTCTAATGATCAACGTTTCTCTATATGTCTATGTTTTGCTGCAGAACATGGTGAAAACTGACTAAAATTAAAACCAAAATAATATGAATTTGTTTTTGAAAAACACTTGACCCAGACAAATTAAAGTTAAATTAAAGAAATTTCAAATTAAAAAAATGTTAGTTAGCATTAACCCCTCCACTTGAATCAATATCACTTTGACAAAATATTTTTTTTATATAATTGGAAATAAAATTAGACATGAAGGGGTTACCAAAGGCTTTGTCTGTAATCCATGCAATAGGAATGGCTCCCGTGTTTTCTTTTTTGTTTATATCCAGGGGCGGATTTACCATCAGGCAAAGATGGGCAATCGCCTGAGGGCCCCCAACACTCTGGGGCCCCCGACATGAACACATAATAATAGTACCAAATATGAATTTTATCATTATTTAAGTTTGTATTTAAAAAAAAAAATCAACCCAAATCACTGGAATCTCCCAAGACTGATCATCCATCCATCCATCTTCTTAACCGCTACTTCCCTTTCGGGGTCGCGGGGGTGCCGGAGCCTAACCCGGCTGCTGATGGGCGAAGGCGGGGTACACCCTGGACAGGTCGCCAGTCTGTCAAGACTGATCATGTGAAAGTATTTCCTCCTCCGGAGCGATTAACAAATGAGTGGATTCAAGGAATGTAATGTTTTTTTCCAAGTAAAAATAGCGTACAAAAAATTATTTTCACCATTAATGGGCATGTCTTATGGTCAATATGCTCAATAAAATAAGAATAAATGAAAATGAATTAATTTAGCATTTAAGTGTCATCTCAGTTTTTAAATACTTATCAAACATTTGGGTGTTTGACATTAGTGCTGTCTAAAAGTGAACTAGTAAGGAATTTATTTGCCGTTTTATCCTGAATAAAGCTTTAAAAAACAAAAAATCATATAAGGGTCCCATGTTATTGTTTCCCTGGGGTCCCCAAGCTGTTAACTACGCCACTGGTTAGTCCTTGTCTAAAAAATATATAAAAAAACATTTCCCCAAAACACTCGGTTGATTAAATTTGTATTATTGTCTTTAAATGAAAATTCTTAATTGTTGGAACTAATAATTGTGCAATAAAAAAAATCACATTACCAGTCCTTACTTGACATATATTTCAAATATAGAATAACAAAAAAAAAACATAATATAGTCATAAAATTGTATTTCTGTGACTAAGTTTTCCCCTTGAATTTTATGGAGTGATTTTTGTGCCACGATGTTTGGGGTGGCACAAACGTAACGCTGAGGGAAAATGTTGAACGCAAAACCAAAGATAG
>NC_050519.1:11762944-11769061 GCF_002922805.2 Oryzias melastigma
AAAAAAAAAAAAAAAAAAGTTTGCAAACGTAAAAATGTTTCTTGTTAGCAAAAAAAAGTTTTTGAAAGCAAATATTAAATATTTTATTTGCAACACTTTACATTTTGTTTGCAAGTGAGAAAATTTTAATCTCAAAATTGTGTCTTTTGCTTGCAATATGGTGGCACAAAAATCACTCCATAGAATTTAACCCTTCAACACCTTCACAAGCTGTAACTTTTCAACTGTTAACACGATCAACGTAATTCCAGCAGATTCTGAAGGAAAAAAATTATAAAAATATCATAATTATAAAGTTAGAGAAAATCAAAGGACATAAAAACTGGGGCTCTGGTGTAAAAGGGTTAAAAGTTTAAATATCAGGATCTTAATCTCTTCATTTTCCAACCAAACTGAGATTTGAATCTGCTTTATATTCCCAGATGGAGAGATTACCTCCAAGCCCATGGTGTTGTTCCTGGGACCCTGGAGTGTAGGAAAGTCCTCCATGATTAATTACCTCCTGGGCTTGCATGACAGCCCCTATCAGCTCTATACAGGTAAGATAAACTATTTTTTTGCCCTCATATTTTGAAATCTTCTTTAGAAAACTAAAAAAAGCATTACCGACATGTTGCTTCTCTTTTTGATGTTCATTCTTCGTGTTGTGTAGGAGCTGAGCCTACTACCTCTGAGTTTACTGTTATCATGCACGGGGAGAAGATCCGCTCCGTTGAGGGAATTGTCATGGCGGCGGACAGCTCCCGCTCCTTCTCCCCCCTGGAGAAATTCGGCCAAAACTTCTTGGAAAAGCTGATTGGCATTGAGATGCCCCACAAGCTGCTGGAGCGTGTGACGTTTGTGGACACGCCGGGAATCATTGAGAACCGCAAGCAGCAGGAACGAGGTTTGAGACGAAGATTCAGCAGGCTGCAGATGGGTAAAAAAATCAAATCAAAGTGACGACTCTGTGTTTCCACAGGATACCCCTTCAACGATGTTTGCCAGTGGTTCATTGACCGCGCCGACCTGATCTTCGTGGTGTTTGACCCCACAAAGCTGGACGTGGGGCTGGAGTTGGAGATGCTCTTCAAGCAGCTCAAGGGGCGAGAGTCACAGATCCGCATCATCCTCAACAAGGCGGATAATCTGGCCACCCAAGACCTGATGAGAGTTTACGGGGCGCTCTTTTGGAGCTTAGCTCCTCTCATCAACGTGACAGAACCCCCCCGGGTTTACGTCAGCTCCTTCTGGCCCTACGATTACGCACCTGACACCAGCAGGGAGCTCTTCAAGCGAGAAGAGATCTCCCTCCTGGAAGACCTCAACCAGGTGATCGAGAACCGGATGGAGAACAAGATCGCCTTCATCCGCCAGCACGGCATCCGCGTGCGCATCCATGGCCTGCTGGTCGACCGCTACGTCCAGACCTTTAAAGAGAAGATGAGTTTCTTCAGCGACCCCGAGCTGGTCTTCCAGGAGATCGTGGACGACCCGGACAAATTCTACATTTTCAAATCCATACTAGCCAAGACCAACGTCAGCAAGTTTGACCTCCCCAACCGGGATGCTTACCGTGACTTCTTTGGCATCAACCCCATCGCCAACTTCAAGCCCCTGTCTGCTCAGTGCTCCTACATCGGAGGCTGCCTGTTGGATAAGATAGAGAAAGCCATCACCACAGAGCTTCCTGCTCTCCTGAGCAGCATTAACTCTGGCAAGCAGCCGGGCCTGTCATCCTGCGAGGCCACCGGCTGCGGGGAAAAGCCAAAGAATCGTTACAGAAAGAACTGAGGAGCAGAGCGAAACGAGTGGAGGAAAGGGCGGAAACAGAAAAAAAGGGTTTGAAGATGGGTTTGGCAGAAGCCATCCCCGCTTTTGTCAGAATGCTTGTATTGTTGAGGAGAAAAGATCAACGATTAGTTTGTATGTTTGTTTGTTTTTCCCCTCAGGAGAAAAGAAAAAAAATGGGATGGTGCATTTGGGGACTGTGGGAATAATGGAGATCGAGGGGAGGATTTGATAAGGCAGCTTAAGGACACAAGTGCTGATGAAATAGGAGTTCTGTTAAGCCACACACTCTCCTTTCCCCCTGTTTGCTCGATCACTTTGGACTGTCTGGGACTGTGAATTTGAGGGTTAGTGACTTGAAGACGAGCGTGGCAAAAAAAAAAAACGAAATAAAACAGTCAATTCTAAGACTGAAAACATTGAAATGCCTGCTCCCTTGCATGTGAATAAAACAGGAAGTTAAACAGTTGTTGTAAAAATAAAAGAATTGCATTACAGCAGGCCAATTCCACGAGCTTCCTGAAGCTGTTCCTGCAGCTGTCTCTTTGTGGGTGCTATACAAAAGCTTGTGTATTGGGCTGATCATCCAATCAATTTTGCTTTTTATTTTATTTTATTTTATTTTTTTCTCATTTTTGCATGTTAAATATCACACCAGATGCATGTCTATTTATTTTAAAAACACAAACATTTCCCTTTTCCAGTCTGTCAATGCTTCCATGTAACAAATGAGACCTTTATTCTCTGGGCTTTTAATGTCTGTCAGTCTGGGTTGTTGACAACCTATGAAACAAGCAGAGGTTAGAGTTTAAAGGTCAAAAGCTATTAGTTCTTCACTTCTTAACTGTTCGTTTGTTTAAGTCTATAAATTTGCCAGGTTTTGGCAGAAAATCAATGCTGTCTTTTTTTCCCCATTCAGACATCTCCAACTCTTTATTTTTTTTTTCAGCGTCCATGAAGGAAGCAGAGACTGATGCATCTTTGTTCCAGCAGAATCCATTAATTCTGCCTTTTCTCCTGCAGGCTAGAAAGACACGTATTGATTTTTAGGCTGTGTAAAGTTCTATATGGGCACTAAAGGGTAGGTGAACAAAAAAAAGAGAATCCTGTACTTTGAAATATCCCTGTAAGACTGTGGCTGAGGTAATAAACTCAGGAGTAATAAACTACTGCAAAATCTGACCCTGCAAGTGCACAGATGGAGTGTGATACTATGGAGCTACAAGTGCTCTTGCAGACAAGAAATGAGTAGCTTCAAAAATTCAATTGCTTCTAGGATCCTGCTTCTTTTTATGCAATTTCCTTTAAAAATAATTCAATTATTAGATCATTTTTTGTCAAGATTCTCAAACAAACAAGAAGCTGCACACAGAAAAATGAACAAACTAACACATGATTAAGTTTTTACCCATCAGCCATCTTGATCTGGATTGAAGGACAGAAATATAATGAGCAACCATCCCAAAGCAAGCTTCTCTTTTCTTCTCTTCTCGTTTGTGGCACACTGCAGATACACACATTGTCCACTAGAGGGAGTTGTGCAAAGAATTAGCTCCAAATCTAAATCATTTAGCTTGTAAAACGCACAAGCTTAATTAATTATGTGTAAAAATTGATGTTGGATACTGGATGTGCTAAAATATTAGGCTATTTTTAAATGTTGGAATAAATTGCTAATTAACCTAATTTTTGGACTCTTGATTAATAAAAAATAAAGATGTCAGCTGGACGCTGAAGATCTGTGATTTTTCTCCCAAAAAATGACTCAGAAACCAAAAGCTAGATAAAATCGCTCACATGCAGAAACATGATAATAAAGCATCTTTATCTGCGCACCATACATGCAGAAACATGTAAAGTGCTTTTGATTGCAACATCTTACATGTAGAAACAAACAAGACTGTTGCTGTCTTTTTTTCCCCTGGAGTTGATCTCTGAGAACCAAGTGGCACAATTCTGCTGTAGGAAGCCTGTTTATGCTTTATATCTGCAATGCACCTGCAATTTGTCGTGACTTGAAGTTGGGGGGTGTGTGAGGTGAAGGCTGGGAGGGGGAGAGAGCATGTTGGAAATTGCTTTTGAGAACAGTGCAGCAGATTTTCAGGCATTTTCATTTGAGATGCTACAATTTCTGTGAAGTGATGCATTCAGGCAAAGATTGTGATGTGAAGAGGTGATTTAACTCTTTTGAAAGTTTTTATTTTATTAATGAAAATGATAGTGTAAGGGATAAAAGCATATTTAAAAGGGTTAAGACTTTTTGTAACATTTTCAGACAACCTTTGGTGTTATTTTGAAAAAACAAAATAATTATATTTCATTTATTGAAATGGTAGATTTACATGAAATTTAACCAAAATACTCACTCCAAAATGTATATATTTTGGGCTTAATGCTTAAGTTTTGTAGATCACAAACTTTTCTTTAAGCACTTTTTCTCCAAAAAGATGCATTTTAAACTGATTACCAATTAAGAAGTGTGTCTTTGACTGAACATTTACCTGCTCCTGCACTGTCTTGCCTGACATGTCTGGGTTGGGCTCCAATAGACCCTTGTGACCTTAAAAAAGAAGAATTGCATGACTGAACATGCACCCAATGCATTTTTTTGTTGTAGACAACTCTTGGGATAATGGCAGTGAAAGATTGCATGAACCTTTAAAGAAAAAAAGAGAAGAAAAATGCCTTTCCATGACCCAGCCAAAGCAAATAACACTCCCCATTAAGCAGAGATGTCACAATCCAGGCCAACCACGAAAGAAAAACGTCCCGAGAGAAAAAACGGAGTTCACTATGAGGTGAAAACTGAATGTGGACAGAAAGGTTGCTGGACAAAAACATAAAAACTGAACCACTTCTGGTACCATTTATGGGTAAGTATTAAAAAAGATTGAAATGTCTGATGCTTCCAAGCAGACAAAACTGTAAAAATGATTAAGATAATCTGATGATACAGGCGTGCATGACTCCCAGTGGCACCTTTCTAATGTTTATTGATTAAACAGGGAAGTGAAGCAGCATGAAATGAATCCTGAAATGTAGGCCCACACAACGTCTTCTCATATTCACCAAGTTGAGCAGAGCTGACGGGATAATCTGAAGGGGAAATGTGGACAACAACCCAAAATAATCAGCCAAATTGTCATTAAAACACTAGTTTTTAAATATCTGAGCATAAAAGGCAGATATTTTATCTTTTGTGTCATACTTGGAAGAACCTTTTGCAGCCACACCGTGTACCTCTTTCTATCTATTGTTTCTCATGAGATACCTATGAAAAATTCACATCACTCAAAAAAATATGCTCAGCTGAAGGTAGGCATTCAATAAACAGCAAATTACCTTAATTATGCTAAAGTGTTGTTGCAACAATGCTTTAAATTAAAATAGGCCACATCCTGCAAATTGTGTAACAAGTAAATAAATGAATGAATAAATAAGTAATAAAAACCCTCAGAAACAAAGAAGAAATGTTCAATTTGCTGCTTTTACAAATACATATTTTTTAGCTCTTCCTGCATTATTTAAATATGTTAATCAATGGGAGACACTGATGTTCAGGTTAAGTGAGAGAACATTTTAAAAAATATTTTTAAAATATTAGAAGGCGTTTATATACTTTTACTCTTTTCACAAAGAATGACCAAAGAGTCATTTTGAACAAAAGCAGAAATGCAAATAAGGAGAAATAATAAAACAGTCCAAGAGAAAAGGAAAATCAAAAAATAAGGACAAATTAGAGCAGACATTGTTGAAAATAAGCTTGTATAGATTTAGTCAGAGGCACTTTTTCTTTGTTACAAGGTGCGTGACTACAAGTATTCTCTTCTGATTAGATTCTGTGTGTTTTTTTTTTATCGTTGCAATAAAGATAGTATTAGAAGCATTAATTTCAGGATTTGCTGTAATATTCAGTAGATATTGGCAGATAATTGCATAAAAAGTACTATTAGTATCAGTTGATCTAAAAAAATAAATGTTAGTGTGTGAGGAAGGATAGTAGAGTATTACTTTACTTAGGAATATTCAGTACAGGCAATATATATGTTGGAAACATTAGGATACAAATCTAATATTGTACATCTCTATTTCTACACCTCAGTGAAAAGTATATTTTTTTCTTTACTTTACCTCTAGTAATTTTTCTTTTTTACATTTTTTGGATAATTTTTTTCTGCTGTTATGATCAAGTAATGCTACTCTTACATGGGAACCTTTTTGAGGATATTCTACTCTCCTCTGTTTAATTGTTTTCCTGTACTTCCTGCCTGAGCACTTTTTGTCACCTTGTTGCATATATAGAGGTGACTGTGTGACACGCAGTTTATCGCCCGTTTTGTTGTTAAA
>NC_050519.1:11769534-11812325 GCF_002922805.2 Oryzias melastigma
GTGTTCTCACCAGTCTGTATTCCATATTTGAAAAAAAAAAGAAAAAAACAAAAGAAGTAAGAACAGATCAAGAGTAGAAAGTAAGACTAAGTTGCATTAAGCCCATTCATTGTTAAACGTTTTTTTATAGTTTGAACTTTTTTATTTATGCTACTTCGGTTATGAAACTACAACCATTGTGTTTTAGGGATTGCTAGAAGCGGGTACAACTTAACAGGTTGACAGTCACATACTTGAAACAGGTAAAATAAATATATTTTTTTGTTTTTAACAGTGTTTTGTTACATTTCATACATCTTTTTGTCCATCCATCCATCGTCTTGACCGCTTCTTCCCTTTCGGGGTCGCGGGGTGCCGGAGCCTAACCCGGGTGCTGATGGGCGAAGGCGGGGTACACCCTGGACAGGTCGCCAGTCTGTCACAGGGCCTCAATCACACACACATTCACTCTCACATTCACACCTAGGGACAATTCAGAGTCGCCAATTAACCTACGAAGCATGTTTTTGGACGGTGGGAGGAAGCCGGAGTCCCCGGTGAAAACCCACGCATGCACGGGGAGAACATGCAAACTCCACACAGAAAGGTCCCAGCCGGGATTCGAACCGGGGCCTTCTCGCTGTGAGGCAAGAGTCTTTTTGTCTTGTTTTGGTAAAAGCGTTTTTTATGAAAGGAGACATGTAAAAGAATTAAAATTAAAATTGCATTTCTCAGTAATTCTTTTCACAAATTGTGGAAAATCAGGAACAAAAAAACAAAAAAAAAACAAACAAAAAGCAAAAAAAAAAAACCAAAAACAGTTGGAAGAAGCCTGTTGAAACAGTTTTGGGTCACAAGCACGCTGCTCCGCTCCATTCTGATACATCCACTTGAAGACAAATAGATCCATGTACATCTTTGTTTTCCTCATCTGAGCTGGCATCTGGATCAAAACTGTACAGGTGGATAGCTCTGATATTGGTTGCCATTTTTATTGCACTGCTAATGTTAGGCTGGAGTTGTGAGGGGCTGCAATTTCGTGAGAGAGTGAAAACACAAAGATTATGGGAAATGAGAGAGAGCTTACTGTGCACCAATAATTGTGCCACAAGTCAGAGGCAAATCTCTAATGAACTACTACCACTCCTCAGAAACTATGTCCTAAAAAAAGAGAGATAGATTTTTTGATTTGGGCTTAAAAATGGTATAATCATTAATAGAAGACCACTGGAAACACTTCTGAAATTGGAGAGGCGCTTTAAAAACGTAAACATTATTTAACATTGACATTCGGTGTTTACATGCAACTGTCGAGTCGATGTATGTTCATAACTATTTCTTCACATTTTAGAGAAAAAAATAATTCCAAATTTATCTGACAGATGTATTCCAAACATCTATCTGATTAGTAAGTAATCTGACCAAATTTTGGAAAATGACCAATAAAATAAATTGTCGAAAACATTTGCTAATATTTATTAATTTTTCCTGGAGAAAAAAATAATGGAGATAATTTGGTTACTACAATTCTTTTAAATATCTAATATAATCATTATAATTATAATCATTATAATTAATTCATTCTCTTGGGTGGCCCATGTTGGCTCCTCTTTACGTTACGCTCCTGCTGTCATGTAATTGAACACAAAGGAGTTTTATTATGAAAAGCCAAAGCGGAAGTGGCCTTTTCTTCTCTCTCCCTGTCCGCCGCTCACACACAAACACTCACACACACACACGCCCACAGTCACTTCTCCCGGCTGCTCGCAGAAGATGGTGGTGTCTGCTTCCCGCAGACATTCGTCCACGAGCTTGGAAAGCGCGCGGAGCATTTCAGCCGCCCTCGTGCTCAAAATGGTTGGACGACGAGGTGTTCTGGTGGCTGAGTGGACGGCACGTGGGACGAAAATGTCACATTAGTCTCGGATTAAAGGTGGAACGATTATTTGGAGGGGGGTTATGACAACGTTTCGCCCCCCGATCCTTCCAGGTCGATCAAAGTGTCTGGATCAAAGCGGCGCTCTGCCTTAACCTGTGGGACTGAGGTGTTGGGGAGGGTGTTGCAGAGAGGGGGAGGGGGGTCCCTTTAATTACCTGCACCCGTCTGGCTTTTTCAAAGGGACACCAGGCTGTCAAACTTTTTTTTTTCTAAATAAACGGAAGGAGCAGCGGACTTCTTCTCTCCTGCCTTTTCCTTTCCCCCCTTTTCCTTCCTGTGGACGCACGCGGGACAATCTAGGTTGGTGACATGTGGCGTGACTGGATACCAAAGAGGCATTGATGCAGTTTAAAAACTGAAATTGCAGCCCTGCGCAATAAGTCCACATATTTTTTTTTGCTCAAAACCTTTGACTTTGAGGACACTGGAGGGTTTGGAGTGGAAATTCTGGTCTGTTTTTATACCTAGAGTCCCAACCAGGCCTTTTGGAACTGTTTTTTTCTTAAACCACAAAACCATTTTTACTCTGGTCTTCCTAATCTCTATATATTTTTGTTGTTGCCTAGTGTTTCTATGACTTTTCTCTGTTTTGTAAGCAAAAAAGGCTCAGAAAGTATTTCTGTTTATGCTCCATAAAGTGAAACAAAAAGGCAATAATAATACAGACTGGAAAGTATAAACTGTTTTATAAGGACATTTGGTGACGTCTCCCTTTTTCCAAACTCTTTGGTATTTTTTTTTACACTACTTTCTATTTGAGGCGGTTTTTCAAATATTTTCCAATGAGCAAAGCAAAGTGTGGGCTGCTGAATCGTCTTGGACTGGAACAGAGCGCGCCGCAAGTAAACCTTGCAGTCTCAAGTGCTTCAAAACAGACGGGAATGTAGAGGAATGCAGGCATTGACGTCAAGAGGTGCAATAATGAACTACTCAAAAACCCTGGATGGTCTGCTTGCCTTGCTACAGCCCAAACCCTTCATGTTTTTGTTTGTGCTCACACTTCTCACATTGCCCTGATGCAGTCGCTCACTCTGCCTTACTTCTTCATCAGTGTTTTCATGTAAATGACTGTGCCTTTTCTGTCGTTTTTGAGACTTGGATAGAGAAAGTCCCAACATGGCATCGCCCCAACATCAGCATTTGCTGCCTCACAGCACGGAGGTGAGCTGTGACTCCAGTGGAGATGGCGGGGTCTCAGTGAAAATTGGCGGCAGTGGCAAGCACAAGCATGGCATCGGGCCGCTGGGTTCAATCGGAGGAGGCTTCATCGGGGGAGCCAAGCACTGCAAATATAGCATTTCTTCAAGCTGCAGCTCTGGAGAGTCTGGAATGAAGAGGCCAGTGGTCAAGAGTTTTCGAGCTCAAAGGAAGATGCCTCAACTTTTCGAGAGATCTGCAGGCCATTTCTGGGACCCAAAGTTCGACTCCTCCATCCTAGAGGAGGCCTGTAGGGAACGATGTTTCCCTCAGACCCAGCGGCGCTTCCGCTATGTGCTTTTTTACCTGGCGACTGCTGCCTTTCTGTGGGGATTGTATTTTGCTGCCAATCCTTCCCGCTGTGACAGAATGGCGTTTCTTCTCCCTACCGCTTCTTTCTTCATTTTCTGTTTCCTCATCTTTCTTCTAACTTTCACCAGGCTTTACTCTCGCTGCTACAATCAGGCATCTCTGCTGCTCATTCTTGCAACATTCACCCTGACCCTAGCTCCCCAGATTCAGACTTTTAGCTTCAAAGAAGATGTGGAAGAATTTAGTGGCATGGAGACATCCTTCAATCAGTCCATTGATGCACCTTTGAGTAATTTGACCATCACCCGGTGTCTATCTCCTGTAGGGACCTTTTCCCTTTGCATTGAAGTTCTACTGTTGCTGTACAGCGTTCTGCATGTTCGACTTTACGCTTCTGTTCTGCTTGGGTTACTCTACTCAGTGGTTTTTGAGAGTTTGGGCTGGATGCACCTGAGCCAGGTAGATGGAGACCTGAGCTCAGAGTGGGCGACATTAAGATGGTTGGGGCCAGCCAAAGCCTTGCTCCATCTCTGCGCTCATGCCATTGGGATGCATCTGTTCATCATGTCTGAGGTGCGATCACGCAGCACCTTTCTTAAAGTGGGACAAGCCATCATGCATGGCAAAGATCTGGAAGTGGAGAAGGCTTTGAAGGAGCGCATGATCCATTCCGTCATGCCCAGAATTGTGGCTGATGAACTGATGAAGCAGAGTGACGAGGACATTGGGGATAATTCTGCCAAGCGATACTCCACGAGCGGGGCAGCTGCTGTCATCTCCAGCCCAAAAAGCAACAAACGCAAGAAAACCTCCATCCCCAGAGGCCAGATCATCTTCAGACCCTTCAACATGAAACGGATGGAGCCGGTCAGCATTCTCTTCGCAGACATTGTCGGCTTCACCAAAATGTCCGCCAACAAATCTGCCCACGCCCTAGTTGGGCTTTTGAATGACTTATTTGGGCGTTTTGATAGACTTTGCGAGATCACGGGCTGTGAAAAGATCAGCACTTTAGGAGACTGCTATTACTGTGTAGCCGGGTGTCCAGAACCCAGACCGAATCATGCCTACTGCTGCGTAGAGATGGGCCTGGGGATGATTCAAGCAATTGAGCAGTTTTGCCAAGAGAAGAGGGAAATGGTCAACATGAGGGTGGGGGTTCACACCGGCACAGTGCTGTGTGGCATCCTGGGCATGAAGCGCTTCAAGTTTGATGTTTGGTCAAATGACGTCAATCTGGCCAATCTGATGGAGCAGCTGGGAGTGGCTGGAAAGGTCCACCTATCACAGGCCACTGCCAAGTTCCTGGATGACCGGTACCGCTGTGAAGACGGACAGGTTGTTGAAAGGATTGGACCAAGTGTGGTGGCGGATCAACT
Organism: Oryzias melastigma; assembly: GCF_002922805.2. Lineage (NCBI taxonomy): Eukaryota > Metazoa > Chordata > Actinopteri > Beloniformes > Adrianichthyidae > Oryzias > Oryzias melastigma. The sequence goes on from NC_050519.1 coordinate 11,774,341, forward strand.
GAAAGGTAAGAATACTATAAAAGTCATATGAAATGGTTGTTGAATTTTAAAAACACTTTATTTTCTAGAAGAAATTTGTCTTTAATTCCATTCTTATGTTGAATATTTATAACACATCGTCTGAACTGAAGCAAATCATTTACATTTATTGAGGTTGATGTGAGGTTTAAGCACCACTTACTTTAGTTGTCTTTGAAGTGTTGGCAAGGGACAGAGTTTGTCATCAGTCATGTCTGTAGTGTTTGTACTGTATGCACGTATCACATTCAGGCACCATCTTCTCAATCCTCCTTTTTTCTCTTGCTCAATTACACTGTCCTCCAGACGTCCCCAATGTGTCCCATTCTCTTAACCTTCCCCGAACATCAAAGGTTTGCCTCACAACCTAATATATGTCACTTTGTCTAATTGAGCCTTGCCTGCAGCATCTTCTTTACCTCTTTACTGTCTCCAAACTGCTTCATCCAGGTTTTTATATGTTTATGCAAATCACTCAAGATGGAGTAAATGTGGCTTTAATGGGTCCCTTTTTTGTCATTGAAAGCTGGCTGATCCATTATCCTTCATTGAAACTGAAGTGACAGCGCCTGACGAAAGGTAGTGCAGATGGTACTCACCTGCCCTTTTGCATTAACATTCCGGATTATTCTGCCTGGAGGCTGCTCGTCTGATTTTGACCGCTGCACTTTTGACAGGGATTAGAAGAAGCTGGGAGTTTGCACACACTAGCAATTCAAGTGTGCACATGAATAATTTGGGGTGCATACATTCAGAATTTTCTTTCCTTGGCACACCCACTTGACTTTTCACAGAAGTATTGGCTCATTCTATCAGTGAAAGAGCCGAGTAGAAGTGTCTTTTGTTTACAGGGACAGTCAGAGTGATTTATTGGTCTGCTTTTTCTCTTCATCTGTTAGATTAATGTATGAGGACTAGTCCTATTGCTCCTGTTTTCTATTGGGAAGATGAATGTGTTTCTCTTAGTGTAGCTGACCTCTTCTGTTTCAGTATACTTCTTGTTCTTGAGGGCTTTTTTTTGGCTTTTTTTTTTTTTTTACCCCGCCTTCAAATATGTAGTTAGCCGCCCAAGATTTATCCTCTCCCTGTAGATTTTCTGTCCTGGTGAGAAAACTGGCTGTCAAGAGAGAGTTGCTCCCGAGTGCTGTAAAATTCCCTTGACTATCTGTCTCCGTCTTTGTAAATCATTTGAGTTAACATTGCAGCCAGGCATGGATCCGAGCTGGATCCGGTCCCTGCTGCTGAAGTAAATTGCTGCTTTGTAGACGTGGGTAACAATGCAGCTGTCATCGGTTATGGCCTGTTTTTTTTAGTTGGTGTCGTATGCTTCATGAACCATTTTTGCCACAGTAAATTGTCTTGTCTGATCCACAGTTATATAGTTTTAAAAGTTTTTCTACTATGTTTTTGTTGCATAGTTTTAGTTGAAGAGCAGGCATGGTCAGTTTGCCGTCTCCCTAGGTGGAAGCTGTGGTTTAGAATTAAACAGAAATTTGATTAACTGAATGCAGCAACCAAGTTGGGCTGTCACCCAAAAAATTCTAGAAACTCCTACAGTTAAAATATAAAAACGGTAAAAAAAATGAATAGTTACATTAGTCCATTCACACCCCCAGATAGATCGAAAATGTAAATGTTGACTTGTTGGCTTGTTGTTTATCCTATGGGTATCTCAATTATTCATATTTTGCACTGATTTACTAGATACTGTATTCACACTGGACACACTGGGTTTGCTTGACCCAATGTCCTTGGTATGTTGATGTTGGGAGTGGGGTCATTTGGATCCCACAAGACGGTGCGCTGAACTTTTTTTTTTCCCCAATGAGTTTCGATTTTTACTGGTGTCCGTGGCAGACATGAAATCTTGTCCAGCTTCATCCACATTTGTCATGGGATGGACGAACATGTCAAACTCTGGTCATCTGGACCATATAAGGACATGGGTTAAAGTGAACCAGATACAGTGACTCACTGAAATTTGGTCAGATGAATGCATGGTCATTAAAACAATTTTTAACTTGATACACATTGTTACAGTGCTGAATCTGTTGTTGATACAGACGTTTAAAATTGGTCATTGAAATATAAAGTTTGAATAAGTGAACTATCCCGACAAGGATTGCAAAGTACAGGACTTGAATTATTCTTTCTCTTTCTCCTTTGCCCTGCCCTCTTAAATACTGGCCAATAGCTGAAGAGGTTCTTTAGTGATGTGGTCTTGTTTTCTGGCTTTTGTTTGAAACAGGAAGATGGCTGTCTGACACACGAAACGCAAGGTTCAGGACTTGATCCGGACCATATTGAGACCGGACCAAAGGGCTTTTCCAGTCCAAATACACCATTATTCATTCCTCCCATGTGTCATGATACAGTTACGTTGTTGAAATGTGCATATATTCAGTCCGTCCTTGTCATCTATTTCATTATTACAATTTGCCTTTTAGATGAAATGTCTGTTCTCTTGCTCCCATGTTTTTTAGTTTCTCCTAAAATTGCAACTTGTACTTCAATGCGACTTATTCATGATTTTTTCTTCTTATATATATCCATCCATCTTCTTAACCGCTTCTTCCCTTACGGGGTCGCGGGGTGCCGGAGCCTACCCCGGCTACTGATGGGCGAAGGCAGGGTACACCCGGACAGGTCGCCAGACTGTCGCAGGGCCTCAACCACACACACATACACTCTCACATTCACACCTAGGGGCAATTTAGAATCACCAATTCACCTATGAAGCATGTTTTCGGACGGTGGGAGGAAGCCGGAGTCCCCGGTGAAAACCCACGCATGCTCGGGGAGAACATGCAAACTCCACACAGAAAGGTCCCAGCCGGGATTCGAACCGGGGCCTTCTCGCTGTGAGGCAAGAGCGCTAACCACTGCGCCACCGTGCAGCCCTCTTATATATATATATTTCTTTTTTTGTGTCTGCGATTTATACTCTGGAACACCTTATAATCAGAAAAATAGGGCAATTGTTAATTAAAAAAACAATCTTTGAACCTTCGTTCTCATAATTTTCGATTCTGTGGTATAAAGTAGGGGGAAAAATACTTTTATATACGAGTGAAGTTGAAAAAACAGCATGAGTGGTCTGGTTAATACATTATTAGCAACTGTAATTTGGAAAATTAAAAAAGATAATCATGCCCATTTAATCCTCTGGGAGGACTGAGTAATATGCCCCACTTTTGAATCTGAAATGGTTCACATACTGTGGCCTTTTCTGTGTGAGTACACATATGTGTGTGTGAGTGTGGGCAGTGTACAAATTCACACCATGTTGTTTTGTGCATTTCCTTACTGGAATCGTGCTCTATATTTAGTCATATTCCCTGGAAAGTACCTGTCTGTGTTTTTTACTTAGTGCTTAATGCAGAATGATGGTACCTGGCATGCTTGTTATGATTATTGTGCAGATACCATAAAAATAGATCTAACACAGTTTTCTTCTCTTCCAGAAACAGTTTTTAAAAACATATAAAGATCAATACGATTATTGATGCAGTTTGTTGGCGATTCTGCAAATGATTTAGACTATAAATACTGTTAGTGAAATATAAATGAAAGAACTATAAACGGCATTGTCACATTCATGGTTTGGGCTTAATGGCTTGGACTATGAAGCTAATGCTTGTCCTCTATGCTGCCTGCAACTTACTTGCTTTGACTGCATTTCTTCAGTTTTAAGGCCATTTATTTTTGACTCGGACAGCCTGTTTTTTATTTGATTTTTTTTTCTTTAAAAAAACTGCCATCCTGCATGACAGGGCAGGTTTCACACCGTTTCTGCTATTCACATTTACACAAGGCCTGTTAGAAAACTTTGCCCAGCAATTCAGAAGAAGAAAGAACAGTAAAACTATATTGGATATAAAGGAAATAGGGCTTCATTAGCAGATTCCCCTTTTTTTCAGACAGAAGGTTTAGTTATGTGGTTGATTTCAAACGATTACATTTTTAATAAAAGGCAATTAATTTGTTTGCACATTGAAAAAATATTCTTAAGGTCCCTAACCAGAGTTCTGCAGGTAATATGAATAAAGGAGAAACCCTTTTAGACACCACATTCATTTCTCAAATTTGAACCCTGAAGTACCAAATGTTGCAGTTCCTTAAACGGCCACTAGAGACCATGAAAAGAGGAAGCAATTTCTCAGTAATTTCCATTGACTCCAACTCTACACCAAAAATAAAAATATGTACAGCATGGTGTCAAAAACTTTCCAATATTTATTTTATATTCTATATTGATGAAAACTGTCAAGGGAGGGTATTGATTTAAATTTGTTAGTAATTAGGTGGGTGTTTTTTGATTGGCAGGCAGGTGGACCTGTAGATACATTGAGCCAAATTCCTACTTACTGTCTTACCTAGTAGCCTATTTTTTGACCGACATTTCAGATTTGATTTTCACCCATCAGAATCCAGTCGGTAGTGGGAGTGTATATTGGCAAAAGTCTGGTGATACAATGCCAGTGCTCGGCTCACGATATATGTATCACAATATATGCCAAGACTGTACCCAAACAGATTTTAAAACATTTTTTTAAGAGTATGACTTAGAAAAAATCTCTACCTGAATATTAACTCTTTGTAATAAAATGGTAAAATTAATTTCATCTAACGATCACAGCATTAGGCACTGCAAATGTATCTCATAAAACAAGTTGCTTTTATCCAAGGAAAATCCTTATTTATAGTTAGCACTTATTGTCTTATTACATTACACCAGATTTAGTATGAACCAACTGACAGTTCTTTTGGTCATTGTTACTTACTTATTATCAAATTAAAAAAAATATTTTTCTGTATTTTTAGATTTCTTTGTTGTTGTTTTGTTAGGCCCAAATCCTATATTGACTCGAAACACAACCGCAGCTTAAAAACTCGAGGTTTGAAGCGAATCGTGGGAAAAGTGAATCGTCACATTCCTGGTGTTTACGAGCTCAAATATCCAGGTTTATCTCGCACATAAACTTGGTAGGCTAAATATCCATAATGTACAGTCCTTCAATATGAAATCCAGAGGTTGTGCTGAAGTTTAATAGGCCTGGATAACAGAAAGTCCATGTTTTTGTTGCTTAAGTGCAGGTAAACTCATCTATTCAAATTCCTGACAGGAGGAACACATTGAGGACCTCAACAACATGTATAAAATCTATTTACAGGTTTTTTTATATATTAGTTTGCAATGTAGAATTCTGCATATGAGTTCAGTACCAAGAACATTTGAAGAAAAATCAGCTATACATGACAACTCATGCATAAAAAAATATACATCTTCCTCGAACACTATTCTCATGACTTCCTTGAGGTGGAGAACTTTTAAATTGTAACTGGGATGTATTTTTATAGCCAATCTGGGCAATTAAACAGCATCTTGCTGAAATCACTTTCCCTTTCTTGCTTTGTGGTGAATTTCTAATTAAAAAAGACGGAGTAATCTCCCTGCCTGAGGTGATTAATGTTAGTAATTCTCCATCTACATATCTTCTCACAGTGGCCTGGTGTTATCCTGACCCTCAATTACATCAGCTGCCTTCATGTCAGGCATAATGAGTAAATGATATTCATGGAGACTGTCCTGGCTTTGTTTTATTTATAATGAAGGAGTGATGGAAAGGACCTGAAAGGGTTTTTATGTGGGTTAGACGTCAAAGAAAAATGGAGATCAGAGAAAGTCTGTCATGGTTGACGTTAATCATTCATTTGAATTGCTCTCCTGTCCGATTTAAGATCCACAATTGACAAAAGTGATTACATAATGATAGCATCTTTGCTTTAATGTTGCGACATTTCTGCATTTTCTGAGATTTTCTTTCATATTCAAATATTGTTCCCTTTATCATTGCAGTCCTTCTGGGCTGTGCTGTCAAAAACTTGTTCAATATGTGCCTGAAGCTCAATCCTATAATGATGGTTGAATATGAACTCTGCACTAACAGAGTGAGACGTAAAGCTTCTTCTAGAATGGAAAAATAATTGTGTCATACCCTAATAGATCATTGTGCAAAAGCATACTTTCTTGAGTTGTGAAGCTGCTGGTAACAACTTGGCCCTTTACTACATCTACCAGTAAGCAGGTTCTAGTTCAAAATGTGCGTGTGTGGTCGAGGTGTTTATAAAAAAGGAGTTTAAACTTTTATTTAGAATACAAATGTTTTTTAATTAGAAATATAAAATGCTTGTATTTGGCATGTAGAAAACATGTGCCAAAACTTTGGTATTGAGGTTAAAAAATAAGGAGTTTTAACTTGATACTCTTAAGATATATTCACAGCGTCCTCAGCAACGTGGCTTTCAATTGGCCCCTTTTAATTAAGACTGTGTAAACGTGCGTACTTGGGTGCTTTGGGCTTCCATGTTCCAAACTCTTGGCGTTGCTACACAAGTTTCTTAAACAGTTTTTTGGCTCTACTTACCAAAAAAAGTACACTCAAGTTTTTTTTAAGTATAGTTTTTTTTTAAACTAAAATTAAGAAAGTATACTTTTAGTTTACTGTTAGGTACTTATTAGAGATAAACTTTACAAGTCCATGTTTACAAGCTCATAAGTTCATGTTAGGTATACTTAGATTTTACTTAGAAATTATACTACAAGTCTAAATATATTTTGCTTAATTTTGTCACTGTCCGAAAACATTTTCTTACACAGGATTAAAAGTGGAGTACATGTATTCTTGGGATATTTCCAGTATATTAAAAGTGTATTTTTATTCACTAATCAGAAGTTTTATTACTTACTTGTCAGCTAAAAGGAAACCATAAAAGCAACATTAGATATACTTCAAAGTCTACTTTTATAAACTTAGACATAGAGTTTATTGGCAGTATACTAATAGTATTCCAGAAAGGTTACTATAACCCTTATGCTTTCCGAGGTATGTTTACATTAAAAGTGGGGTCATCTTTAAAATAAAGTCCAGATGATCGGACTTTTAATGTAAACATGCCTAGGATTGCTCAAGGGTTACAAATTTATAATGGAGGCGAAAACAATAATTGCGATTTGTGCTCAGTCTTAGTTCTACAACACTGAGTCTTTGGTTTATCGGAATAGAGCTGTGAAAGAAAAAGCCTGGAGTAAGATTCGCAAGATTTGTACCGCATCCACATTTCATACTAAGCTGTAAGTGGTGGACATTCGCTGATAATAATAAACAATAGAAAAAGAAAAAGAAGGGGGCGCCCCTCCCTGCTCATCCAGTGAGAACGCCATATGCTAAACGCACATTCTTGAACGGGTGACACATGCCTGGTGTGATTGTAGCTTTAGAAAGAGATGTGCTGATGCCTCTTCTCTTCCACTCTGCAGCACTTGACAAAATCTTAAATAGGTTGACTTTTGCTTCCTTATATGAACTCAGCTGTCTTCTCCCCTGCCAGCAATCAAATGCCAGCATAATTTCTGTCTAGACTCTCCATCTCAAATCTGTATGCATGCACAGCATTCAGCCCACCTGTAGAAACATAGAAAGCAGCGGCACTGAGCGGAGAACTCCAGTAAATTCAGCCGACATGTGTGCACGGATGTGGTAAAAGCTGCAATAATGTTTGTGTACAATAAATGAGCAGTAAGCAGATCATAGGATTACTGTTAAAATCCTTCCTGAGCTCTATAGTGGCCTTTTTGCTTTAGGTCTTAAGGGTTTAATATGATTGGACAGCTGCACAGAGGCTAGGAGAAGAGCGAAACACCCAGTAAGACCCCTAAACTGCAATATGGAACTGTAGTGACTAAGGTTTGACTGGAGCACCTTTTCGCTGCACAGTAGATTACAGCTCTAGCTGGAGAGTAATGGTGTAATACATCACACTGCAATGCACAGCTCCTTTTTTTTTTTTTTTTTTTGCACCCTGCATTATGGTTCAGAGCAGGTTCAGAGAAGCATGGCGCTGGAGCCCGCAGCAATTTCATATCAATTTCTATCTTTTTTGGCCTTCTACTAAACAAGATTGCAAGGCACCAACAGTCAGTCACACAAAAAGAGAGCCGTTGAAGCTAGAAGGTGTCTAATGCTGTGATAAGCTGTGGTTTTATAGATGTGATCATTTAGATTAGTCACTGTGTTAAACTGTTATTCAGCAGTTTTGTAAAACTTGTGCTTATTCTGGATAACTACACTCTGTTTTGCTTACTCTTTTGCACAGAGTACAAAAAAAATGTTTTACTGTAATTCTGTGTGTGGTTTTGACACCTAAGCTTAAGATGTTTTAGCTTCTCCCACATGTAGAGATTGGTATCAAATCTTCTTGAACTGGAACCAACGGACAACCTCTTTCTCTGAACTCTCAACAATGCAGCTAATTAGTTGGAAAAACGCGAATGAAGCAAATCTTATTTATAGGATAGGTCTAAAGTATTGATGGGAACAACTTTTTTTCGACCACAACAACTTACATCCAACGGGAATCAGTACGGATAGAAATCAGGTCTTTGTGGTGGTGTTGCTGGTGTTTTTTTAGATCACTTCTTAATGAGTCTTGCAGACATTGGGTTAAAGTTTGTTTCCTGTTTAATCATAAACACATTTTTAGTCTGAATACACAGAAGCGGACCCTGGTCCAGGACCAGGAACCACTCTCTGACCCATCTTTCAAGGTGGTCTCGGTTTGTTTCCAATCAAACACTTTGGTTCGCTCTTAGTTTCCTTCGGTTGAATAGACTCCGTGCTCGGAGCTGAACAACTGAACCAAAACCGCTATTGTAGCCAAGCATTATGGGGTATAAACAGAGTAATGAAACAAAGATGAGACACAGCAACTTATTGGAATGTGGTCAGATGAATGCAGGCTCATTAAAACATCTTTTAATGAAAATGTTGTAGCGATGCAAATCTTGCTCCAGGCTTTTTCTTTAATAGCTCTATTCCGATAAATGAGACTCTTGTGGTCATAGAAAGCCATCCAGACACTAACCACAATTACTAAGTTCTCCTCCATGCTCAATTTTAAACTTCTATAAGGTTAAAGAGATGTCATACACTTGTAACTACCAAATCCGAGTCTCAGATTGGTCAAAATTTAGCCTGATTGAATTGGTAACGTAGACCTTTAACGACCACACAATTTTTACATATAGCCTGAAACTTTTGCAGCTACATGTAAGAGTTTTGAACACAGAAGTCCAAAACATGACTATATGTGGATTCACAGACCTTTCATTGGAGCGGCCCCTTGAACATGCATTGCTGAGGGAGATGTGATTGTAGCTTTAGGCAGCCCAAAAGATTTTAAGCTTTTAAGCATATATTTTCTATTTCTTATGCTACATTTGTACTTATTGTGCTACCTTGTGCAAAGGTTTTATTGTAAAAAATATTAGACTCATCAGATATATCCTTGTTTAAAGGAGACTTAGCTTGAACTGTCCATTTATACTCTGGGGGATCTGCTTCAATGAGAAGTTGGAGAAATGTGTTGCACTTAAGTATTATAGCCGCTCTGTTGGCTTTCTTTGAAAAGTCGGTTTAATTATTGTTACGATAATGAAATGGGCCCACGCTGTGCTCGGATGTTTGCAGGTGACCCATGACAGACATTTCTGTTAACAGCCATACAACTCAAAGTGGTTGTTAGCAAAGAATGGAGGAAATGAGTGCCAAATAGGTGATAATAATTACCCTACCGGACTGGAAAGCTGAGGGTTCAACTTTTGGCCTCAAAAGAAATTGTCGCGTGTCCTTAGTCAGGAAGCTTAAGACTGGGTTGTCCTTGAAGCATTTGTGAGTGTGACAAAGGAACAGCTTGTAGAGTAATAAATAAACACTCAGGCTGGACAAAAGTATGTTAACTGTACACTGTCCCTGCGGGATGAAACAAGGACTCAAGTAAACCTCATCACCTCGAGAAACCACAGGAACTCCTTAGGCACAAACAAAGGCATTTATATTTATAACTCTCATGAAAATCAAATTGAAAAACTAGGAGTTAGGATGTAAATTTGCATGCAGGAAAGGATGCGAGTTTGATTCAAACAGATGAATCTTTGCTGCTTCTTAAGGATTGTGAAGCAGGGCTTTCAATGCACCTGCTCTTCACTGCAAGGACGTTTTCCCATCTGCAGCAACACGCACGAAAACCTGCACATACTCTTATTTCATCTCTGGGCGTGCAACGGCTAATTGCCATGGCAACAGCCTATTGAAACAGACGAGGGTCATCCGGTCCGTTTTAGATGTTAGAACTCCAGCTTTTGCAGAGAAGGGGTCAAACCAACTTGACAAATGAATCAGTGACTTTTTTCTAGAGGAAGGTCCCACTGACCAATTTTCCTTCAGCATGCTCCTAAATGACACCCTCACAGATACAAATTGCTCATTGCCACTCAAATAGGTGTAAACACTGGAAAAAGTGCAAGAAAAGCTCTCATCATCTCACTGAGTAAGTGTTTTTTCTTTTCTTTAGATCTCCTCTGGTACAGTGTGTGTTGTGTTTGGACTAAAGGAAGCTGTGCTGATGAATAGCTTTCATGAGTCACCGATGCCTTCTGAGCCTTTTTCCTTTGCGATCAAGGGTACAGAAAATGCCAGCACTCCTCTAAACAGCCTCGTGCTCGCCTTTACCGACGCTGACAGATGGAGCTCACGCTTAAGGTGACATCCAACAACCTCTTACTCCGTCCATCGCGCACAACTCTGTCATAGACGCTTAATTTTGCTGTTCAAGGGTGATAACTGCAAACACCCACGCAGGCAGGCAGTCCCACCCCATTTATGGTTGTGGGCTGTAGTGACTGGTTGGAGTGTGCAGCAGAAGGGAGCGTGTGATAAATGCTTGTGTGAATTATGAATGAGTGAAGATGAAGGGCAGCCGGCGCCTACTGCTACACACACCACAGGTTTGGGCATATGTAGCGTGCTGTAGAAGTGCATCTCTTGTGTTTTTCCTCTCCGTTAATGTTTGTGTTCATATATGCATCATTTAGTGTTTTTATCATTAGGAGCTCAGCCTGAAGGAGGTTTTTTTTGTGCGCCTCTGGGCAGCTTTAGTTCTTTTCTGAGGAAGTATTTTGCAAAACTCATCATACACACCCTTCCTGTGTTACTCTAAATGATTAAATCATTCCTTTTAACTTGGTTTGTATATATTCAGACTGTTCAGAATAAACTTCTTACTCGGAGTTCACATGGGAAAAAAAACAACTCTTATGTTCAATAACAAACGTTTAGCAATTTGGGTTATTCATAAGGAAAAAGCTGTTCAATGTCACATTACGGCCATTTTGTTTTGTTCTTTAGTTTTTAGAAAGTCACATATTAATCATATTAATGTCGTAGGAAACTGACAGTTGGTTGGCGTGTACAGAAGATCACACACTTCAGATACGGACAGCTGGATTGTTTCAACTTTTAAAATATTGTTTGACTAAGTGCAGTAATTGGCTCTTCAGTTCAGCCCCTTGATCTCTAATCAGGATAATTTCATTTGAACCGTTAATTAACTGCAAGAAGTACAAAGAAAAAATTCTAATACCCTTTTGAATGATAAATCCCATTCTTGTGTGAGCTCAGCATGAAAGCAAATACTTAAAATATCAGTGGAATGGACTAAAATGGAAGCACAAATGCAGAAAAGTTTAACTAAGTCCTCTTTTTATTGACGAAGTGTCAGATTTTGGAATTAACTGGTCTACTTATGATGCTCCGTGGCTTAAAAATTTGTCAGATTGATAAAGAAAAAGAAGTACTTTTTAAATCTAAAAAAAAGACTTCTCAGGCTAAATGGCAGAAATATAAACTGAAGCTGCAAGAGAAAAAGAGAGTTACCCAGGAAGGCAAATATTGACTTGCCACATTTTTAAGCCATTAGGTCATCTCTGAGAGCCCATAGATCTCCTGTGGTGAGATTATGACTCTGTTTATTTATTTATTTTGGAGGGGTGGGGGTAAACATTAAGTTTAAGTGCATAAATGAAGTAATTCATGTTTTTTTTTACAGCAAATAATTACAAATAACATGCAGGATTGCATACAGGCATGTCATGTTTGATGGTATCATGGATGAACAACTCTCTTTTGGAATTGAAGGTGACATAATCTACTAAAATATTCTCATTTTAATAATAAGAATGTCCTTTAAATGACTTTTCTTCTGGTCAATTAAGCACAGATAAAGGATGAGTCTGCAGATAATCAAATATTAACAACCCTTCATTCTTTAAGTGTCAATTTTTAAAAAGTATCATCCTGAATTTAAAAACATGTATTGAAAAAATATGGTAATCAAATACATAGTGAAAACATGTTTTGTTTTGTGTGAGATTTTTTTTTGTTTTGCTCATATTAAAAAAATTATTCCGTAGTTTTGTTTCCTCAGAAGCTCCACGTACATGCGACACAACACGACACAACAAATGTTTAAATAGAGAAAGCATGAACAGTTGTACTCATAAGTTTACATACCCTGGAAGAAATTATAATTTCTTGGTTATTTTTCCTAAAATATGAATAACACAAAAAACTTTTCCACTCATTGTCAACCTCCGAGCTGAAGAGTGTAAGTTTTCCTCCAGTACTCCTGATAACATCATCTCGCCATCAGTTTCGATCAAGTTTCTGCTCACTTTGTCGTTCACACATCCCCAAAATATCAGCTTCTATGTTTTACTGTAGGAATAGTAGTATTTTCATCATCTGTTGACTCCTCTCCAGATGTAACGTTTATGGTTGTGGCCTAAAAGTTCAATCTTGGTCTCATCACTCCAAATGATTTTGTTTCTGAAGTTTGGAGGCTTGTCTCCGTGCTGTTTGACGTATTATAAGCAAGCTATTTTGTGGCATTTTCCTGGCGATTCAACCATGGAGACTATTTTTCTACAGGGGCCTCCTTATTTTACGTCTTGAAACATCCATCCATCCATCCATTTTCTTGACCGCTTCATCCCTTTCGGGGTCGCGAGGGTGCCGGAGCCTATCCCGGCTACTGATGGGCGAAGGCGGTGTACACCCTGGACAGGTCGCCAGTCTGTCGCAGGGCCTCAATCACACACCCATTCACTCTCACATTCACCTTGAAACATCCACACCACAGTTTTTCAGAAAGTCCTGGATTACAGCTGAAGTTATTTGTGAGTTTTTCTTTGCGACCCTAACCATTTTTTCTGGCAGTTCTAACAGGAAGTGTTGTGATTATGGTTTGGTTTCAACAGAACCCCTTACTTTCCACTTCTTTATCAAAGTTTGAACACTTTTGAATGACATTCTCAGTTCCTGGATATCTTCCTATATCCCTTTCCTGTTTTGCACAGTTCAGTTACCTTTTCCCGTAGATATTTTTTTGCATCTCTTTAGCTTTCTCCATGACACAGGATCCAAAAATGTCAGAGGATAAAATATGCATGGTCTGTTGGGAGACCAGAAACTCCAAGACATTTAGAAATGCACACAAGATGATACCGTTTTGTATTATCTTGTGTGCGTGTTTTCAGAATAAAGTCATCAAGGAATGCAAACTTTTGAACAGGGTAATCTGGAAATGTTCTGTTGTCATTCTGATTTAAAAATGGTAAACCGATTGTCTTGACAATAAATGGCTTCATCCAACCACTAACTATGAGAGACAAAAAAGTTTTGGTGTTGTCATTCAAATTCTACTAAAAATTACAAGAAATAATCTCCTCCAATATATGTAAATTTTACCATTTAAAGTTTTTTGTTGTTGTTGTATTCCAGAATTTTGATGAAATTAACAGAATTACCATGTCTTATTTTTGAGCATGTGATTATTAGAATTTAAAATAAGATGTCCAGTTTTTTGGTAACTTTAAACACATTTTTATAAAAATACTTGTTTGTTGCTGTAGAACTGTACAGATTGTGTGGTTTGTTCCTTTCTAGTGTGATCAAGCGCCCTTGGTTTCAGCTGCTCATCCATCCATGTAAATAATCGTTAATATGTGCTAAGCATCTGATGTAGTCTCTGCTGAGTTTACTTCAGGCTCTGTCTCACTTTGAATTTCTCCTTTTAATGCTTTTGTGTTCCGTAACCCTAATAAATATTTTCTTCTTGCATTTTTTTTCTTACTGCACTTAAAAACTCAATAAGAGGATGAGGTCTTTGTGTTGACAGCCTGGTGCTGTGACTCACAACAATTCTGTATCAAATGGAGAAAAGGTCGCATGTGTGAGGGAGAAACAGGAGTTTTGTCTCAGCCAGCCGCTTGCTTTGATCATTCACCCATAGCCTCGAACGTGGTCACTGTTTAATCAATATTAGAGCACTGCTCATAGCAACGGGTCGATAGCCTCTCTGGGTGACACATTTGAGTGTGTGAAAAAAATCGAATTTCAGTTATGAGCAAACAATAAGAATCTAAATTTGAAAGTGCATTCAAATAGGTCAGGTTGTCTTCATTTAACTTCATTTGGGATGCAATTTCATTCAGAACTCATGAGTTAAGCAAACAAATTTAATTATAAAATGTTATCTTATGATTGTAAAATGATTTAGAATAATACTTTAAAAAATTCAACTTGTTTGCATATTTTAGTGCATTTTAAAGAAAAATGTTGAATTAAAAAAGAGCCCCAGGCTACCATTTATGTTAGCATGCAAGAGACAAATAACATTCAGAGGTCTGTTTTGAGCAAAGCGAGATGGAAAAAAAAAGAAAAAAAAGTAAGTGCGAGCTTTTAAGATGATGTCAGCTGGGGCAAGTTTTGCTGCAAACGCTATGCATGCCAGGGCTGCAATGAAGCAAATGGATTTTCACTTGAACACAAAGAAACTTAGAGGACTGTTGGACGGCAGACAAAGAGGGAGCAGGGATGCGAGAGACATTGAGCCATAGTGAGACTGACAAACGGGCTGAAAATACAGGCCACTGAACAGAGGGAGGCGTGGATGTCAGAAGATTTTGGAGGGATTTCAACTGTATCTACTCCTCAGCCAGCAGACCGTGGCCGCTCGGCGCTGTGAAGGATGGAGGCTTTGCGAGCTCTGAATCTGAAAGGTGTGCAGGGCAGCAGGAGTTAAAGACTTTGGACAGATGTCAAGAGTTTTCTATTGTTGTTTTGTGAGAGTCCAGTTGGGTTGAAGCCAAAAGTATGGACAGGTCAAAAATGGAAACTTAATTTTGCGCTGCTTCTGTTTACTGTGAGAGACAAAGAGAAGGGAAGGATGCGGAAGCTTTTGTTAAATGCAACAGGAAGAGAGACCTCAGGATGGCCTTTTGTTTGGAAACTTTGCTCGTGTGATACCGGAAAGGTCATGAAGGTGGTGAAGAGTCATGGTTTTGTGAAAGACCAGCTGCTAAAGGGTTTTAAAGCTTTAGCAGGTGTGCCTGTGTGGCATGTACTTATCATGCGTTTCTTTGAGTTGCTTTTAGTTTGTCAGGAAAAGGTTTATCTTACAAAGCGTTATCCTTGAGGCTTGTGTCCTCCACCTTTGTAACCCTTTTCCATCTCTTAACAGACATAAGTAAACTGGCAATCCCTGATGTGACCCATAGGATGTTGCACAACAGAAACTGAGTTTTAAGTCAGTCTGAAATATTTGTTAAAATATACTGGAAGAACATGTGGGACTTCCTGATGTGCTTCAAATTCAGGATTGTGGTTGGGAGCTTTGTTATAGTTGTTAAAAAATTCATCTTTAATAAGTATATTAAAGCCATTAAAGACAGTGTACATATACACTCACCGGACACTTTATTAGCTACGCCTTCTAGTACCAGGTTGGACCTCCTTTTGCCTTCAGAACTGCCTTAATCCTTGGTAGCATAAATTCAAACATTCCTCACAGACCTTGGTCCATATTGACATGATTGCATCACAGTTGCTGCAGATTTGTCGACTGAACATCCATGATGCCGATCTCCCATTCCACCACATCCCAAAGGTGTTGTGCTGTTGGGTTGAGATCTGGTGACTGTTCAGGTCATTTGAATCCAATGTACTCATTCTCATGTTCAAGAAACCAGTCTGAGATGATTCTATCTTTATGACGTGGTATCCTGATGGAAGTCATCATTAGAAGATGGGTTCACTGTGGTCATAAAGGGATGGACACGGTCAGCAACGATACTCAGGTAGGTTGTGGCGTTGTCTCATTTGGTACTATGGGCCCAAAGTGTACCAAGAAACTATCCCCCACATCATTACACCACCAGCAGTCTTAACCGATGATACAAGGCAGGTTGGATCCATGTTTTCATGATGACCAGGCAACATTTTTACAATCTTCTATTGTCAAATCATCAATTGTTCAATTTAATTTTGGTTAGCCTATGCAAACTGAAGCCTCAGTTTCCTGTTCTTAGCTGACAAGAGTGGCACTTCTGTCATCTAAGCAGCTTCTTCTGCTGCTGTAGCCCATTTGCCTGAAGATTGGACATGTGCGCTCAGCAGATGCTCTTCTGCAGACCTCAGTTGTAACATGATGTTATTCGAGTTACTGTTGCCTTTCTGTCAGTTCAAATCAGCCTGGCCATTCTCTTCCAACCTCTGGCATCAACGAAACATTTCTGCTCACAGAACTGCCGGTAAGTATATTTTCTCTTTTGGACCATTTTCTGTAAGACCTAGATATGGTTGTGCTTCAAAATCCCTGTACATCAGCAGTTTCTGAAATACTCAGACCAGCTCGTCTGGCACTAACAACCACATTCAAAGCCACTTAAACCACCTTTCTTCCCCATTCTGATGCTCGGTTTGAACTGCAGAAGATTGTCTTGGCCATGTCTACATGCCTAAACACATTAAGTTGCTCCCATGTGATTGGCTGATTAGAAATGTGTTTTATCGAGCAGTTGGACAGATGAACCTAATAAAGTGGCCAGTGAGTGTGCGTTGTTTGAAACCTCAGTAGGTTCAAGTTTTTGGAAAAATAGGTAGCATTTATAGCATTAATTGAAACGGAAGAATGATCAAGAAGTCATATCTACACAACATCAAATTAATTACCCTAATGAACCACAATTCTTAATCTGAGTAGCTCAGTTCATCTGATCCAGTTGGGGTTTATAACCTAACTGATAGATGTATAATGAATGAAGAAATATGAGAGGCAGACTTGGAAGACTGTGATGAGAAAAAAAAGGAATGGTCCTTTGTTAAAATATCTTCCTAATGTTCTTTGACAGGGGAAATAGTCTTTCCTAATTTGGCTTTGTAAGTAATTCGGCTCCCATCATCGCATGTCCTTTAATGCCCCAGAAGAAACCAGCTCAGCAGAATTGTTCAGCTGTGGAGAGGAAGGTCACCACTCCCCCTACTCCTGCACATGGTTGACTCAGGAGAACACCCGCACAAACCATTTTTCCCCCTCTCTCTTCACTGGTGGGAATGACAGTCTGAGTCCCTCTGTGATTCCTCGTGAAAAATACAGAGCCGCAGAAAACAAAGAGGTTGTTTTCACTGATTCTGCAAGTTATCCCACTTAAAAAGATGAGGGAGGTATGCAATGTCTGTCACAGATGCACTTTAACTGGAGACAGAATGTTAAAAAATGTTTTTGCATAGTGGTGCAGACGATAAGTAAGTCCCTAAAATGTCACCTCCATTCTTAATAATGAACCCTGGTTGTCAATAACAGAGGTCAAATGTTTTCACTGGCTTCTATTTTTGTCCATTCTTTCATGCAGATTTTCTCAAGAGCTTTGATGTTTTGATGCTTCCATTGAACTGTGGTCCAGAAATTGGCTAGGCGACTCCAGAATCTTGAAATGCTTTTCACACCTCTCCTTTGTGCCACAGGCAATGTGTTTGGGATTATTGTCATGCTGGAAGATCCAGCTACATAGCATCTTTAGTGCTCTCACAGATGGAAGGTTTTTGCTGTTGTAGATTGGTTCATACCAGTCTTTATCAGGTCAACAATCTTGTCCCTGGTGTCCTTCGACAGTTCTTTGGTCTCGGTCAAGTTGGAGAATTTACAGTCTGACTGCTTAAGCAGAGCCTTTTTTTCCTCTCCAAGCTGATTTTGTTTTGTAGATCGGTTCATACCAGTCTTTATCAGGTCAACAATCTTGTCCCTGGTGTCCTTCGACAGCTCTTTGGTCTTGGTCATGTTGGAGAATTTACAGTCTGACTGCTTAAGCAGAGCCTTTTTTCTCTCCAAGCTGATTTTGTTTTGTAGATCGGTTCATACCTGTCTTCATCAGGTCAACAATCTTGTCCCTGGTGTCCTTCGACAGTTCTTTGGTCTCGGTCAAGTTGTAGAATTTACAGTCTGACTGTTTAAGCAGAGCCTTTTTTCTCTCCAAGCTGATTTTGTATTGTAGATCGGTTCATACCAGTCTTTATCAGGTCAACAATCTTGTCCGTGGTGTCTTTCGACAGTTCTTTGGTCTCGGTCAAGTTGGAGAATTTACAGTCTGACTGCTTAAGCAGAGCCTTTTTTTTTCTCTCCAAGCTGATTTTGTATTGTAGATCGGTTCATACCAGTCTTTATCAGGTCAACAATCTTGTCCCTGGTGTCCTTCGACAGCTCTTTGGTCTTGGTCATGTTGGAGAAGTTACAGTCTGACTGCTTAAGGTTGTGGAACCAGGTGAGCATATTCTTGCTTGTTTGTAGCAGCTAAATTCGTACACAAATAAATCCTTTAAAAATCAAACAACTTAATTTCCCGGATTCTTATATACATTTTATCTCTCACAGTTGAAATTAGGTCTGCACAATACATCACAAATCTATCATCATTGCAATTTCAGCCTGTGCAATACATGTATTGAAAGAGATGGCTTAAATGTTAGCAAAAATGATCTAATGGCAGCTTGACATATTTAACAAATTAAGTAGAGCTCTTTTCGCATCTTACCAATCAGGTAAACCTCTTTGAAGTCATTTAATCATTGCAATATTGATCACTGATATCCCATGTTGCAAGTTTTTGTAACATTGTGCAGCCCTAGTTCAAATGTATCTATGATGAACATTACAGATTTCTCATCTTTTTGTGGGACAGCTTGAAAAATTTGTCACTGACAAATACTTTTTCCTCTGTACATACATTCATGTTCTCTGATTGAATGCCGTCTGTCGCAGATGGCACATTTTGTTTTTGTTATTATGCCAGTACAAGCAAACTCACAAACTGTCTCTGCTCTGGCGTCTTGTTACAAACTGTTATTGAGATTTTTTTTTTATTTTATCACCTCGTTCCTTCTTGTCCCCTGTTAGCCATAAGAGTTATGGAGTTCTACCAAATACCTGCCACGTTGGACAGGTGTCCTATTTTTCACAAGGAACAAGATGTACAGTATATTTCTGGGCGGATTCAGAGGAGTTGGGGATCTTTCTGACAGTGCCAAATGGCTCACTCGAGCAGTGCTCGTCTCTCTTCGCCACCTGCTCCACTGCCCTCCTGCCGTGACACCTGGCCCTGAAAAGCAAACCTGTCATTATGAGAAGATCAGGCGCAAGATATGTTTGTGCGTACGAGTGTGTGTGCTGATCCAAGCGTAACTGCGAACGCTCTTGGTTGCTTTCTGTGATGTTCTGCTTTAATAAACCTCTCAGGGACTGCTTCCGTAATGGCTTATCAGTTCCACTTGGGTAAAATTGAAGTTAAAAGTTGCTTTGTAATAAATGTCTTGGGTATTATATGTTTAACTGCAATCAGCCTGTTTGTCTGCCCTTGATTTTTTTTTTGTTTTTTTTTTTGTTTTGTTTTATTGCTGTATGTAGGACGGCATAAATTCATGGACCAGCCTGACTTTTACTGCAGGTTTTTTTTGTATTCTCTTCTCAAGGCTAAGAGGATACTTCTTTATGAGTGTCTGAATGGTCACCGCACTGCTTGTTTGTGTGCGTCAGTCTTTTTTAGATTAGCTCATTTTATTTTTTGAGTTGGGACACTTTTAGCATCATGCAAAAAAGGTTTTGGGATGACTATTGTTCTGCAAGAGCCTGTGATGAAGAGGTGAGAACAAGTGAGGAGTAGGAGTGAGCATATTATTTGTTTGCAGAGTGTTGTTTTTTTTATCATTTTGCACTCATCAGTACTAAACAAAGGGGCATGGAGAGGGGAGATAATGTGATTGGGCTCTTACAGGAAAAGGTTATCTACTGCCCGCGTCTGCACAAGACAGAACACTTTGCATCAAGAGGTCGCCCCTAATGACGCTCAAGGACTCCAGAGACGGCTGCCGCTTGCACAGACCTGCCTCAGAAACCATCAGAATGATTTGTAGAGTGACAGATGTACACACACGCACACGTGCACGCACACAGACTCGGCAGGAGAGAAACTAAAGACCTCAGCTGGAACTCGGCGTGGCGCTTCCTGACCTTTTCCCTGCAACTCGGCCCTTTAGAGCACAGCTGAATTCTGATGATGCTCTTTGCTGTTGAGCAAGCTGCTTGTGAGAGCTCCAATCTACTGCCCGGCAACACAGCAATTTGAGCTGATACAAGGTTAGATTGTAGATGAGATTGTCCTTGAAAGGATGGAACCCGGAACAGAAGCACAATTTCATTTCATTTGATGTAATTTATGTGCAGCTCATTACGAAATTAATTCTAGGCTTTTTTTTCTCTTCAAGTAGAAAGCCAACTTCAACCGGTTTATTTTAGCTGTTCTTATATTACTATTTTATTAATGTCCCACTCCGATCAATTTAGAAAGCGTTGCCTGTGGTTTTTTTATTTTGATTATGCTATTTTTAGCCACATTTTCTGCACAGCAGCACGAGTTCATTAAAAATTTAACTCTGAATTGTGGGCGGAGAAACCCCGCCCTTCTTTCCCCTACCTGATGCTGAGAGCTCTCCGTTTACAAACTCTCCCGCTAGCCTACAGCAACCTAACATTACTGATGCAACAAAAATGGCAAGCAATATTGGAGCTATCCAGTTGCACATTTTTGAACCAGATGCTCAGACGAAGAAAATTAAGACGTACATTTGTCCACAAGTTGTTGGATCAGAATGAAGCAGAACAGAGAGCTTGTAGCCATAATTTCGATGTCGCATATAAACTCTTTTTCAAACCGTTTTTTTTTCTGTCTGCTCCTGATTCTCAATGATTTGAATAAAGAAATACTCAAATACCAATTTTAAGCTTAATTTTCTTTATATATAGCCTCCATTATCAGAAAAATGACACAAGAACAAGTTAAAAAACACTAAAAACACAATTTTCATCTGAGTTGGGGTTGAAAAGTGGGTTACTTCAAAAAACTGTCAGATTGGGTCTAGAGTTTGGGGAAATCAGTTCGGCCTTCTTCTTTTCTAAATATGTGGAAAGTGGAGAAAAGGATGGACAAAAATGAATAAATGGGACACCAGAGATTCCCTGATAGGAAAAAGGAAAAAATAGCAGAAGGAAATGCGCTGCTCGAAAGTGTGACATTTTCAAAATAAGTTAGAACTCGGTCAGTTTATTCAGAACGGGCCGGTTTTGTTCCCAATTATATTTTTAACTTTTCCTCATGTGGGAGCCAATTAGGAGAAGCTAAAACTAAAGAAATGTGTTCTTCTCTTCATCACTCTTTTATATCCTGATATTAAAACATGGCTGAATAATAAAGAAAAGGTCCACAAGGAGGCAGCTCACAGACTGGACTTGTCATGAAACAAAAGTTTATCAGGAAAGGAAACAAACCCAACAACACATTCATTTTGATGCCAGCCTAACAAGAAGTGATAGACGGGGAACACAACAGCTGATCCTCCTGTCAGTTTTCTTAGCTGTCAGCTTGTCAGTGCCTTCCTTGAATTAAACAGTTCCATGTTTGCTTTCATTTTGCTTTTTTGCTAAATGTTTTACTCATTAATTATTTGGGGTTAGGATTCAGCTCAGGTGTAGATGAAGGCCACATCATCTTCTAGATCTATTTAGGCTTCGTCAAGTAGTGAAGTACGAAAAGGATGGAACATTCTGGATTATAATCAAGGCCAGCTTGAATAGTGTGGATCTTCTCCTGTGGATATTGATTTTTTTTTTTTTTAAGTCTTCTCAAATTTCAAAAACTGTTACTTTCTCAGTGTTCACAAAGCTTTATACCTGTTTTCTGCACCTCAACAGTCTGTCTGAGGTTTGCAGTCCCATTCTTCAATACTTTAATAGAAGTAAAAAGGAATTATTCAAGTTTCAAGCTGAATCCCTTGTACTCATGTGAATTTTGGGGTGAATTCCCATCATGCACAGCTGTTTTGCTCCAAAGACACATTGCTTTAACAGCATGTCTTGTGAGTTCAGCAGCATTCTTTGACCTGTATGCATAAATAAATACATTTGTTACTTTGTGACCACCATCATAAATTATTCAACCTTTCAAAAAAATCTTTATTGAACTCAAAAGTGGCTAAATACTCATCCACTTTTACGAGTAAAGCGGATTTAGTGTAGCTGATGTAAATAAATTTAGTTTTGCAGAAAAAGAAAACAAAAACACTATTAATGCACATTTATTATATTTAAATGTATCTTCAATGAGCACATTCATAGAGTTTTATTATATAAAGTTCATTGTCCATCCAAAACTGTTGTTCAGAGTCACAACTTTTACAGCAGGCTTTGCTGTAATCACAAGTATGAGTGTTGCGAGTCACATACTTTAGTATTGCTGCATGCTTTAGACTGGTGTGAATGTGACTTGTTCTGACTCAATCTGGGCTGCGAATTTAAAAAACTGAAAAAAAAACAAGCAGCAGACTTTCTCTCAACTATTTGTTTGTTTAAAAACTTCTTCCTTTGACTTCTTTGGTATCCCCATAAACATCAATGCTTGGCATTTTTTAGAAGTAGTGACAGAACTAACATATCTTCAGCTGTGTTGAGTAGAAGGGAGGTATGGATGAGGTGGGGGGAACCCCGCTGACCTATGAGCACAATTTGGTGTCATGGTGGGAGACAGAAAACGTTTTGATTGCTTAATGAAATCAGTCACTGTTCGCTCCTGGGTTTTGTGTGTGTTTCTGAGTCTGTCTTTAACAGTGACACATTTTCACTTCCCTCGTCTGCAGTGTCATTCTGCATCACTGGTGCAGGGAATTACTTTGTTGCTTCTGCATTTTACCACCTTCATTTGCCCGTCCCTGAATCTCATCCAGGCAGCAATCGAAACATTCGTCGATGGGATGCTTTTCTGCATTTTTACTTTTGTCGATGGAGAATGCATATTGTTGAATAATGCGACTAAACATACCGTCACCATTGCTTACCTGCACTGCCGATAAAATGAACAGGTCGTCTTTGCCACGATTAGATAAACTTCAAGTTGATTTTTTGTTGTTGTTGGATGACCTGAAAACCCTCCTTTCTGCCTGAATCATGGCAGCAGTGCGGAAAATTCAAACTGATGGAGCAACTTTCTGCTTAAAGCTGGCTTGAAAAAACAAAGGACGTCTTTCTGAGGGAATGAAAGGTGGCTCTATTGCATAATGTGTATCCTTGTTTCCCTAACACAAACGTCAGCAACCTGTAACAACAATAGAGCCATTTGGGCTTGATTTCTACAGATCAAGAGTCAGTAGGAGCCGAAAAGTCTTATTTTGATACTGCTGTTCATTCATTACAATGTATTTTTAATACTAAATAGGAATAATGCTTCTTTTGTGGCATGAACAAAAACAGAAATATTAAAAGAAACTATAATTTTCTCAACATGTGAAAATATTTTTTATGTTTGACAGAACCTCTTATGATTTCTTTTCAAAATAAAAGGTTTCTTGTGCCAAACTGGATCATAACAGTGCAGCTCTGGACAGCATAAGCTAATACGTGCTTTAAACTCATAAAGAATCAGACTTTTTACCAAAGTTTTGCTTAATATTTGAAATCTGTGTATTAAGCATAGAGCAAACAAGACCTCTTCAAGTCAGCAGGGATGTAAAAACCTTTATATAGTTTATCTTTGAGGTGCATCTTATCCATAAATGTATAAACTTAACTGATTTAAATTAAATAAATGCTAATTTAGTAACCCTTACTTGAAAAAAAATGTATTATTTTATTTTTCTTTAGCCAGGGAGCCACTTTGGAGAGGTAAGAGGGCCACAAGTGGCTTCAGAGCCACAGGTTGCAGACCCCTGCATTAACATATAGGGAAATGACTAAAATCTGTTATTAAAATCCTTTATTTGCCAAAAAAAAATCAGTTATATTTTGTCTTTACAAAAAAAAAAACTCTTGCCTGAATATCTGGGAAGAGTGAAACCTTTATGGAGCAATAGAAACGGTAATATGTTGATAGGCCCGGGAGGATGCAGGTGTTCAAATATTTGTCTGGCACCTGTTGTGTTTGAGGCGTTCATGGTCATCCGATACAAACCAACTCTATATACTGAACTACATCCATGTAAAAAAAGTGATGAAAAGTCTAAAGTAGGTGAGGAAAAAATACGATTTTGTTTTGCATTTTGCCGTACTGTCACAATAAGATAAAAACTCAACCTTTTCTGAGCTTGTAAAAGGGAAAATACTGACTCATGTGAATAACCTTGACTTTTTAAAAAAGCTAAATGTAATGCCTTTCTGTCTTAAGAATCTGCTTACATAAGAGAATTCCTCCCAAGTGCTGAATCCTAATGCAACCATCACCACTCTCATGCTCAGGAGGATGACTAAACCTGGCTGAGCCTGGCGTCAGCTACACTCACATTCTGTCTTTGCCTCCTTCTTTGTGTTTCTCTCCAGGCCAGAGGACCTACCTGATTTCTGGCCGGAGGGATGATCTTCACTCTCACTGCAGCTGCTCCCAAATGGGCTTGTCTGTTCCAGAAGATCATCAGTGTCCCATGCCCAGCTCGCTCACGCCTGATGGAGCCCCCCCAGCGTGCACTATTCCTGCAGACAAAACCAAGGTGGGTAGTAACTGTATCTGAGCAAACCAGGAGCGATGTAGTAAATAGCTTTTATCGCTACACCAGAAGAAGAAAACCGCGCTCTTTGTTCACCACAGCCTATCGGCTGTATGTGGGTGTACTTGAAGCTTTTAGAAGTATTTTATATATATATATATTTGTTGCATGTAAGGATGCTATCATTTGTTTGGCTTTCAGCCACATGTGAAACTATTTCTACATGATTTCTTTCCTGTAGATTTGAATGTGGGGCACAGTGAGATGCTTCCTCTTCACATTTGAGCGACCTTCGCCCACAGAGATACCCTCTCCTCTCTTCGGCAGTTTGCTTAGTAAAAATAACCGACTTTGAGTGCTATTAGGACACTTTTGCCATTAGCTTTAGCTTTGCAAAAAAAAAAAAAAAAGAGCAAGGTTTAGTGGCAGAGCCGGCAAATTAGAAAATGGAGACTGCAGGAGGGAAAAGAATCAGCAGGGGTCCTTGGTACACTAATGTGACAACTCGAGGCGTTTTAAATTGTACCGCTTACAACCTCTATATGGAGTTTTATTCCCTGCAATCTTCAAAGGGTTTTATGCCGATTATGGATCTCAAAGGATGTCGGGCGGATGATTGGTCGGGCTCTTTTCTGATTTTGAAGGCAGAAAGTATGGAGTGTCTGTGCAGTTACATGTGTTTCTGACTGTATCTGTGTCAGGGTCAGCCATAGCACACAGATCTCACATTCTCACGCACATGAAAAAAGAAAAAAAAAACAGACCTTGAGCCAGCGAAGACCTTCTCTTGTTTACTCTTTGTCTCCACTCGCATTTCTCAGCCTCCTCTGCCACACATTTTAGTTCATGTTAACTAAAACCCAGTGTCCTGTGGTTTGTTTATGCACAATCTATTAATATTTTTCATGAATCTACAACATATGCCATTTCTCCCTCTGAAAATGCCTCCAATCTGTGTGCAGCCCCCCTGTCTGCCCTGCAGTGTGGCCCTGATAGCAGGGGAGGATCAGGTTCTGGAGTTGGTACACAATGGCTGCCATGATGATCACAAAACCAACAACAGCGAGGTTAGCCTGTTGTTGACACCTGAGGAAAACATAAAAAAGTTATCTTTTATGTAACCATGTTGATTCTATTTTTTTCATGACGAAAGTGTTTTGATGCCCACTCTTTGTGCTACAATGCTGATTCACACTTCTAATACAAGTTAAAAAATTAACCTCCACAAGCCACAGATAACACACAAATCCATTAGATAAGGTTTGACTGATTTCCATTATTTAGTCTACTGGTAAATGTTTGAGAGATCCACTATCACACTTCGCTTTCCTGGGAATTCAGGATGTCTCCTTCTCAACTGTCTTTTCTTTGTAGGACTCTTCAAATCTAAAGTGCTCCCCAGCAGCTTCTTTTGGGCGCAGCCCCAAGGCGGTGAATGGCCTGCTCAGTCCTCAGCTGGAAGCTCTGAATAACAGCCAGACTTCACTGTGTGAGATGCTGCAGGAAAAGGAGAAGAAGACGTGGAGCGGAGCAGGTATGGGCATGGATCACTCGGCGCTCATCCCCCTTCGGTCCAAAAACTTCAGAGAAAGGAGTGACGCTCACTTTGTGGATGTGATCAAGGAGGACAGGTAGTCATAACTTTCGCCTTTTGAAGCAGGCGCTCTTCTCTCTTGCAGCTAATTATCATAGTTGATTTTCTGTAACTTTTCTCCTCAGTCTTATGAAGGACTATTTCTACAAACCTCCCTTAAACAAGTTGAGTCTCACCTTTCTGGAGAGAAGCCTTGAATCTGCTTACCGGATAAGCTACCAGGAAGAGGTACATAGACTGTGTGATATAACTGTATTTAATGTGTGAAAACTGTAGACCCAATATAACACATAGTTTATTAATGTGTCCTTTGAGGTTATGCGTTCACTCGCTACTAATTATTTAACCTCTTTGTGGCTTGAAATGGGCTGTTCCAAACACGTGCATGCATGTTTTGTTGTATTATTTTGTCCTTTTTCTGCTGTCCTTTGTCTGGGTCTCGTCTGGAAAGCCTGTTAGCGCTACGTTATCACAAGGCTGCTCATGACTGCGGCAAAGACAAATCACTGCAGGACCTTTAAGGCAGTTTTGTGTTAGCTTACGATGTCCTCTGCTGGTGCCTCTGCAGAAGTACACGCTTTATTTGCTTGCGCTTTTATAGATTGGAACTCATGGAATCAGAGTTGTAGACGTAGGAAATAGTTTTGACAGATGATCTCGGTTCATTTCTTTTTGTTCTGATGTTGCCCCCCCTCCCCACTCTCAGGTGGAGAACCAGGCAGCGGTGCGGACGTTTGCCAGCCCGACATTCAGCTCTTTCCTGGACATGCTGCTGTGCTGTTTGGTATTTCTGGCCCTCTCCCTGGCCTGTTTCCTCCGAGCACTTGTTGACCCGCAGAGCAACAAGCTGTCCACACCAGCACTCATTCTGACAGCTGCAGCTGCACTGCTAGAGGCTCTGGCTCTGCTATTTGCTATTCGGTGAGATGCTAAATACAGAGTATAGGTCTTAAACTACCAGGCTTGCACCACTCTCTGCCATTAGGAGACACACATTCGAGCTACACTGACAGTGTGCTTTAGGCACAAAAAGCAATGATAATTACCAGATAATATCCTGTTAGAAAGTTACTTAAGAGTTAAATTGGTTAAAAAAATACCTTCTGTAAAAAGAAAAATAGCGGGGGGTTAAATCTTTGGCATAAGGAATTAAAAGGAAAATCATAAAATAATTGTTTTAAAAACATGTAATTTGCATTGTTTATTTAAAGAAAAATGTTCAGAAAATGAACTGACACAACAGGTATTAATTTGTTTTGGAAATTACGTAGAGTTTTGCACATTTCTAGTAAATCAAAGTAACTTTTGGTTTCTTTATGCTTTCCTCTCTAGCATGGCCTTCTATCTGGACAGTGTGTTATCTTGCACTCGAGGGCTGATGACAGCCATCTCAGGCTGGATGGCGCGACACTTCATTGGATCAGTTCTAGTGTCTCTTCCCGCTGTGGCAGTCTTCTCACATGTCACTTGTGATGTGAATTTCCCCACTGAGGTGGACTCACATTTCATCTTTTTATTTCATTTTTATTAGTTGTGCCTTCCCTTATGGATATGAGAACATTTGATCTATTTTTAGTTTATTTATTAATTGTGTAAATACAGAAATATTTTGAAACCAGTAAAAATGAACTTTTTCAAACCTTTCTTTTCATTAATGTTGTTTTCTGCTTGCTTTTTTCAGTTCATCTGCTGCGCCATTATCATAGCTATTATTCAGTACTGCAACTTCTGTCAACTCTGCTACTGGATGCGCTCCACAATAGCAACACTGGTGGGCCTGGCTATGGTTACCTTGCTCTTCAGCTCCCCTTGCAGGTATGAGAAACATGTTAAATGTAGTGGGGAAAAAAGTTAAATCAGGGAAAATTTGTCATTTTTACGTGTGTTTGATTTTTTTTTGTGCAATGGTAACAAACATTAGCATATTACAGTAAAAAAAACTGTTTTTGTTGTGTTAAAGGATTTGTTTCATTTACAACAACTTCCTATCTCTTCCAGTTTTGCTGTGAACCTGTTTTCATGGTAAGTGAGATCATTTTTAGCAAATTTTGTAACTCTAAAGTAAGATTAAATTTGGGTAAAAGCTACAAAACGAAAACAACTTAAAGATATATTTTGTATCATGATTTTTGCCTGCTTTTTTAACCCTTTTTTTTAACCATTTTACATCTCAGCTTAAACTCTATTGATGACATTCCTTTGACTAAAACGTAATTATTTCTTCAACTGTTTATGCAATCACTGTGCAACACTTTACAGTTGTGAATTGATTATGCAGTCAATGTAATTTTGCTGATTCTGTCGTGGAGAAAAGTGGCTTTGCGCTGTTCTGCGACACAGTACTAATGTAAAGAGTTGCATATCAGTGCAAAACCAAAATTAAAAGCTCTTTATCTCTGGCTCCCAGGTTATTTTGGTGTCACCAGCAACATGGTGTTAAAGGCTTTTTGGCTCCCTTGTTGTCATCTTCCTATTGCATTACTGAAAATATCTCGTTCTGAAAAATGGCATAATTGTTAGAACATGCACAGTTGGGTAGTTGTAGAGCTGAAAATTTTAAACCAGGAATAGGCAACTCCAGGTCATGAGGGTCGCTGTGTCTTCATGATTTCCTGATATCCACTCCTGACTGATTAGCTGGTTCAGGTGTGTCCAGCCAATTAGAAAATGCCAGGGCGGGGTATGTTGGAAAACATGGAGGAATGTGATCCTCAAGGCATGGAGTTGCCTATTCCTGCTCTAGAGTCATGTGTCCATGCAAAAAACCACACGCTTGTTTGTTTAGACTAGGGCTTCCCAATCCTGGTCATCTAGATCTTCCACCCTGCCTGTTTTCTAGTTCTCCCTGTACTTCTAGCTGCATATTACCTGGGTCAGGTGTGTTCAGTCAATCAGAATGAGTTGACACCTGAGTAGAAAACAGTGCAGTGAGAGCTGAAAAACAGGGTGGGCGGTTGATCTTTAGGACCAAGACTGGGAGGATCTGATTTATACTAGGGCTGGAAATCACTGGGTACCTCATGATACGATATGCGATACATGGCTCACGATGATATTGCAATACTGTGATAATTGGTAAAAATAATCTCTAATAACTCACATTATAAAGAAGAACAGAAATGAAAATAAAGGATCGGTACTTGGTGAGAACCATTGAGTATCAATTGCAGGAAAATATATTGATATATCACAATATCGATATTTTGCCACACCGCTAATTTATACAAGTGTCAAATTGGAACCTACCAATTAAACTTACATGACTAGTTATTTTCAATTTCAGTCCTGGACTAACTGGTTTGTTCTTTAGCCAATAAAAAAGGGACTGATTAAATAGTTAATTTTCATTTAAAGTAATTTTCGAACTTTGAATATTGTCAATAATCATTGTACTTCTGTTTATATGTTTTTTTTCATTTAATCTGTTCAAAATAATTAAATAAAATGTAAATACAAAATTATGATGTAAAAAAAAGTAAATTTCTGAAAAAATCAAGTTTCACATAGCTAAGGAATTTCTAATTTTTTTAGCTCAACAGGGAGCTGCCAGTAGCCAGCAAAATATTAATCAGTCTTCATTATTCTCTTTTTCAGGTCTAACACCAACAACAGCAGCAACAACAGCTCCGCTCTCTTCTCTGACTTTCGACCAATCCCAAACCACGATCTAGCCCCTGAGGTTTGCGTAGCCTTTTTCCTGCTCCTCGTCTTGGTCTGGTTCCTCAATCGTGAATTTGAGGTTAGCTACCGTTTGCATTACCATGGCAATGTGGAAGCTGATCAACATCGCATCAAGATTCAGAACATGAGGGATCAAGCTGACTGGCTGCTTCGCAATATCATTCCAATCCACGTGGCGGAGCAGCTCAAAGTCACTCAGAGCTACTCCAAGAACCACGACAACGTGGGCGTCATATTTGCGAGTATTGTCAACTTCAGTGAGTTTTATGAGGAGAGCTATGAAGGAGGTAAAGAGTGCTATCGCGTCCTCAATGAGCTCATAGGCGACTTTGACGAGCTCCTACGAAAACCGGCGTTCACGAATATCGAGAAGATCAAGACCATCGGAGCCACGTACATGGCCGCCTCTGGACTCAATACTCAGCAGTGTGCGGATGCAGCTCACCCTCACGCACACCTCCGGGCTCTTTTTGAATTTGCCCTTGAGATGATGCGTGTGGTGGATGACTTCAACAAAAACATGCTGGGTTTCGGCTTTAAGCTCCGCATTGGGTTTAACCACGGTCCTCTGACGGCGGGGGTGATTGGCACCACCAAACTACTCTACGACATCTGGGGTGATACCGTGAACATCGCTAGCCGTATGGATACCACAGGTGTGGAGTGTCGCGTCCAGGTTAGTGAGGAAAGCTATTGTGTGCTCAGCGGCATGGATTATGAGTTTGATTATCGGGGTACAGTGAATGTCAAAGGTAAAGGACAGATGAAGACCTTCCTTTATCCTAAAAGCAGTGACAGTGGCCCTGTGCCTCAGTACCAACTCTCAGTCTCACCAGAGATCCGAGCACAAGTGGATGGGAGTATTGGACGCTCTCCCACTGACGAAATAGCCAGCATGGTTCCTACAACCAGCACGTCTGCAAGAAGTGCAAACCCTTTAGTACTCAGTGCTAGCACAGGTTCCTCAAACACAAGAGGACTAAACAACCTGAAAGAGGCAGACATCTACGGAAGACGTCCTTCCCCAGAAGCTCCTTGCACCAGGCGGTCCATGTCTCACAGTGGCTTAACATCCATACCTGCCAACAACAGCGAAGGATCATCTTCAAACATCTCATCCCAGGCCCAACACGAAACATTCCAAAACTCCACTAGGTCTCTGAAAGACAGTAAGAGTGACAAACACAGCAAAGAGGAGGACAGTGATGCTGGAGAGCTAACCAGGCTTTAAGAATTTGCTTTGATGAATATGTCTTGTTACAAGTTCTCAACCCTTTAAACAGTAGTTACTGCTCATTTTGTGTAGAAGTGCTGTACAATTGTTGAATGGAAAACTTGCTTTTTCCGTCAGTTCGGGAGGGAAGTTATTTGCTGTGTGTGTAAAACTTTTATTTTTTTAAACTTCTGAAGAAAATAAAATCATGAAAATCTATATAATAGGTTAAATCCTCCGTTTTTTTGGCAAACGTTGATGTTTATCAGTATTTTTATGAGTATTAGTACCCCTGGCTAAAAATGTTGATGCGACATATGGATTCTCATACCATCAATGCCTACAGAGATGCACATGTCCCATCAGGTTCTAATGGGTTGACTGATTTGATTATCACTGCACCTTTAATCTTGATTATTTCTTATGTCTTTTAAGTGCCTTTAGAATAGAATACAATGTCAACTAGGCCTTTTTAGAAAAAGGGAATAACAACATAAAGGGAAAATTGTAAATAAAAGTTTTTTTGGGGTAGAAAAATAGAAATGCTTTGCTTTTGTTTACTTTACCAACTCTGTTTTGCTACAATATTTTTGTCTTTTTACTCTAAGATGAAAACAAGAAAATGTGACGCGCTTAAGAATTTAAAAAATAATGTTTCTAAAAGAGGGCAAACAAATGTGGATGTGTCAAAGTGGGAACATTCCTCATGAGAGTCACAGACGAGACTAATCAATACAGGAAAACAAGGATCAGCTGCATATTTTGCGAATGTATCTGCATGCATGTAATGTTGTGGGTGTCTGTGTGCTTGTAAAGTCCTAACGGGGAGCCTGACTTGGTCAAACTGCAGGATTACGGGGACTCTAGGAACTGCTTCGAGGGGCAAAAAAAAAAGTTGCTGATGAGACAGCCTTTTCTCTGTCAACAGTTTGTGTTGCTTCAAGATTGACAGACAATTGCCTGGACGACTCTGAATCAGCATGCTTGCAGCATATAAAGATTTCCAGCATTTCTACCCTCTTAGAATAGCTGTGGTGTTGTGTATTTCAATCTACCCTGCGAGGCACTGCTCTACCTGGGAGGTGTTTTAACTCATGATTTCAAATGGGCTACTAATGACATTGTGTGTTTGTTCCTGTGGTTTGAGGTCATCAATAATCAAAGGTTCACAGATGTTTTTAAATTGTGTGTTGCATACATTTTGAGCTCTTAAGAGGGAGAGTCGCCCTCTACTGTCTGTAATGAAAGGCATTGCAGGAGAGCTTGATGCTTTTGCTGTTTTCAATCTCTAAACAGCATGAAACTTAATGTAATAACAATGTAAATGCAATGCAGTGTACCAAATAAATTGAATACCTTTTATTGTATTTTTTTTCCTTTTTGTTTAATGAAAAGTTGGTAAGTTTATTGTTTAGCTGTGCTTTTGCCTTGATCACTGTTTCTTAGCTAAAGGGATTGTGTGCTCAGTGACAAAAAGGTTGACCTTCTAATTAACTAGCTAGTTTTATTCATTTATTTTGAACATTATCAATCTGGGATTTTAAAGTCAGCACTTAACTAATTTACATTAATTGTAGAAACAGATTTATCTATTTTTGTTGCACATTCTTAAGAAACTGAGACATTAATTTAAACGTTACACTGTTGCTTTGCTTTACTAAAGGTAAGGATAGGGTATGAGGTGCCTTTACCTTATATGTGTTATTTTATTTTATAATGTTTTACAGCTTGAAAAACATGTTTTTTCCTGTCTATGTTTGGAGCAGTGCCTTTTCTTGAAATAATACAATGAAATGTAATAAAATACACAATAACAGAATTTAAAGTGGTAAAATTATTGCAATATTTTGTCCTCAGTTATATGTCAATAGTTCGGTCGAAACTATCAAAGAAGCCGTGTTTTGTTGATGAGCACAGAATCCTGGTTCAAAATTAGTTTTCCACATTTTAAGGACAAAAATAGCTGTTTATTTAGGGTTAAATGCTTGTGTAGCTGATGACTCTTGACTGTCATTTATTCATTCTCTTTTCATTATTAAAATTGAAAGATGTGTTGAAACTTTGAGCATTTTGGTAACAAAAAGTTATTTTGCAAACACGTTTTGATTTGGTATGATGAGTTGAGCGCAACATTTAAATCAACATTTTGGGAAAACGCTGGTGCCAAAGAGTGTAATTTTCATTTCTTGCAATTTTCTTTTAGATTTTATCTTATTTAAGCTTAATTTTATGGTTACATTTTCTACAGTTAGCGCTCATTCTACTTAAAGTTAAATACTATTGCTCAAAGCTCTTATTTTCGTGTACAGTATGCCTTTCTGTTGTATAATGTATGCACACTTTTTTTTGTATTATTTAAATAATCGCATGTATTAAAGTATTAAATAGCCTAAATATAATTTTAATCATATTAATGTAATGCTTTTAAGTTCTGTTTCCTTGTATACGTGTTATACTATATGTTTTTTTTAAAGCAGATGTTTTGTGGGCTTTGGGAATAATTATTATTTGGAGGAATGTGATTTTACATTTCTTTTAACTTTCATTTGAGCAAAAAATGAAAAAAAGGTATAGCTTTGGTCAAAAAATCTTTTTAATTTTAATTTGCCAAATAAAATGAAGATAAACTACAAGATTTTCACTTTAAGGCTGTGTTGAATTAGTTTGCAATAATGTAAGTGTTGTTAAGTTTATTAGATTTTTTTATGTTTTTGTATATAGCACTGGAAAAGATGTGTTGCTTGGTAATTCTGTACAGATGTTTTAAAAGTTTCCATAAAATATACTAACTTTTGTTCAACAAAAGACGACTGTCATTACATTTACTCAACTGTTGCTCACAATTGTATATCCTTTTACTCCTTCACACTACACGTGACGGCTTAATTTACCACTGATGATGAGCTTTCTTCTTTTATATTTAGAGAATACATTTTTCCATGAAAAGCCAAAGATTGCAATTTATTTTTTTTATGTAAATCTTTCTTTAAATACTTCAAAAAATAAATATAATAATATGGTCCTTGCCATCAGTACCTGATGCTGCGGGCCATAATAACACAACATTATAGTAGCTGTTCCGGATATGCAGCTAGTAGATGACGGTGCTGTGTAAAAAAGGGACTAAAAATGTTTATAGCACATGATTTGATGGAGGAAAAAAAAAGAAAATTATATGAAAAAGTGCATCCAACGTTGTACCATAAACAAACCTCCCATTTATTTAGCTATTATTAATTTTATTATTGCAAATCCAAATGTTTTACTTTTTAATGTCTGCATAAATTACTCAGACTTTATCAAGATGGAAGTGAAAACAATCTGAATTTTAGTATTTGCCACATGAGCTAACACCTATCAATCAGTTCTGAGGCTTGGTGGCTTAAACAAATTGTAAAACTATATTTTAGTTTATTTTTTGCATTATAAAAATAAAAAATGTATGAATGAAAACTAGTTTAAATGAGTTTTCACTTTACAAGATAATATAAATGTAAGCATTTTTATGCCTTGTCTTTAGTTATGTCAAAGTAAAAATGTATTAAGTTTATTTTATTTAATCACATATATTTAAAACAAAAATAGTTTTTAGATGGAAAAAATGCCTTGTTTTGTAATGTGTGTATTGTAATAGGAATAAATGGCTTGTAGAGCAAGAGCGAGAAGTTTTTCCTTTAAAATTAGCATACTTACGTGAGGTTTGGAGTTATGCGTAAGCAAAATTTGAAACCGGAAGAAGACAAAATTTTACTTTTTTCTTCCACTTTACACCTAAGGCAACTCTTAATACGTCTGAATGACGCATGGTGGGACACAAGTTTACGTCAGGGCGTCAGGGCACGGGCACGACACCCCTCCCTCCTCCCCCAGTCTAGCTGGGAAGAAAAAAAAACTTTTTTTTTTTTTGTATCGGAGGAATCAACAGCCGCCATCTTGACGCGGCTCCGAGTCGGGATTTCTAGGGGAGCATAAATTTTAAAAACCGATTTCGGCCACCCAGACCGGGCTTTAAAGACATTTTCCGACTGAAAATCGAAGTATTAGGTCTGTCGTTGAAAATTAATCCAAACGCGAGGACAACGGTTTTTTTAGTCGTTTCGAAAGAGTACTGTATATTTGATTTCCCTTTTAGAGAGCGCCGCTTCTCGGTGTACCTCCGTCCACAGACGCTGTTTTTACCCGGAGACAGCGGCGAGAAAAAAATTCCAACTCATAGAAAATATTTCGTGATTTTTCTTCTCTTTATTTATGCCAAATTCACATTTTATGGCCGTCGATTTTTACTGCGAAAAAGATGATTCTGTACATATGTGAAACCGGCGATCTACTGGCAAGGGGATCCGCTTTCGCTTTGTGTAATGTTTCGTGATTGATTTTTATTTATTTTTCTCGTGCTAAAATAATTTTTGAACGTATTTTTTGCGTATAATTATGTGGGTGTTGGGTGTTGGATTATCATGGGGTGATCTTCGGTGGCGGAGCGTGGCGCTGTTGCCTTTCTTTTGAAGCGCTTTTCACTCCGGCAGCGTTTCGCCAGTCTGTCCGTAAAGAAGAACAAGGGAGGCAAAAAAAAAAAAAAGCTGTAGTAATTGTTCCTTTACACGCAGCTTTGAGGAAAAGTTACTTATCATTGCGTGCCGCTGATCAAGAACCAGGACCTATCGGTATTTTTTTTCCTTCACCGTCCATTCAAAAACACTGACCAGGATGGCTGACAATCTGCTGGATGCGGTACCCCCCATGGCAAAGCGACCCAAGCTTAACTCCCCACTGTCGGGATCAGATGGTCCAGGTAAGGACAGCAGTCAAATCTCTCTTAAATATTAACAAGATGCAATTACTTTTTTCCCCCCACTTAATGGAATAGACAGATTTCCTGGTTTAAATAGCGCTGGGCTAACACACACCACTCACACGGGATGCACAATATCACCACACAACTGTACATTAAGTTCCCTCCACAGGTACCAATTTGTTAATTTGCAATATTTGTTTTAATAAAAATGCATTAAAAAGGAGTTTAGGTGAAAATGGGCTGCAAATGAACTGCAATGGGACTCAACAGGCTGTTGAACTTTAGTTTTTATAGGGATAAATCTACATTTAAAAAATCACATTTCTGACTGTATGTAAGAACACACTTATTTATTAACAGTCCATATAGTCTCTGCATTAAATAGGTTTCATTTATACAAAAGCCCAATTGCTCAGTTTGAATGGACATGTGACAATCCTCGGCATCCATTTACATACTTGCATGCACTTGAACCACAATACCTCCTAACTTTCCTTTAAGATGACAAATAAACATGATGTAACCATAGAATTTAAAAAAGTCTGGCATGAGGGTTATAACAAAGTAGCCCTAGGGTCTTTGCCTTTACCTGTCCAACCTGCAGATCAGCTTTTATGCTCAGCTGGATGGGCTGCAAAGAAGTGGAAAAAGAAAGTATATAATGTATATACGTTTTTTGCTCATCTGGAAGTTTGGGTGGTATTTGTTTAAATTATAGCCTTTTTATGTCTTTGATCTCCTTTTAACTGATAATTTTGTTGATGAATCAATGAAGTAATGTCTTGGGTATGACATTTAGAATTCAGAAAAAGGTACTATACGATAATGGCGTGTGCAACACATTTTAGAGATCGTGGTTTCAGAAACCATTTTCTATAGGATCTTGCTCCGTGTTTGAGATTCATTAACTGCTAGTATTTTTTTTTTTTTGATAGATTGTAAAATTGTGTTTTGGGTTTTTAACATGTTCTTGTAGCATTTTCTCATGATGGAGGCCATAAAAAAGTAATATTAAAACTGAGTTTCTGAGTATTTTTTAATTCAAATCCTGGTACATCAGGAGCAGACGAAAAAATGTCATTGGAAAAAGCTTGTAGTTGTTACGTAGAAGCTACAATTAGCAGGCCACACTCACCTTACTCTGCTCCATTCCGATATGTTGCCATTTTTGTTGCACCAATAATGTTAGGTTGGGCTTGTGGGGGGCTGTAAGCTAGTGGGAGAGTGTAAACAAAAAGTCGATGGGAAATTAACTCCATGCTAATATTCCTGCCCTCAACTCAGAGGCGATTTTTTTTTTCTTTCTTTTTTTTTCTTTTTTGAACTTCTGCCGCTCTGCAGAAACTAAGGGTTTATTCAGACTAGGGCTGCCCCGATTATTCGACTAATCAATGACTAATCGACTGTTGAAATAGTCAACGGCTAATTTAATAGTCGATTACTCGTTACTTTATATTATATGGAGTCAGAGTGTCGTAAAGTTGAACAAAGTTGTAAGCGTTTAGTGCCAAAAAATGCAATTCTTTATGTTTGAGTCAGTGTAGAGTTGTGGATCGTTGCTTACGTGGCAATTCAATTCACAAATCAAGCTCAGGGATTAACGAATCAAACCATGATTCTTACTTTTTATTGTTGCTATGTGTATGGCTTTTTACTGGATGTATGAACATTGAAATGATTTGTAATAAATCACCATCATTTATATCTTTATTTAGAACAGGAGAATCAACAAAACTGATAAAAACACAAAGATTTAGATGGAAAGAAATAGTGTTTGTCATTTAAAACTTTTTTTTTTTTTTTAAATCAACCTTCTAGTTAAGTTCCGCAGTAACACAAACAGCATCAAAGTATAAACATTGCTGATGTTTTGGACCATTAAACAACAAAACCTGAAAATGCTCCTCAAAGTTCTTCAACATTTTACATATT
>NC_050519.1:11812425-11827199 GCF_002922805.2 Oryzias melastigma
TTCTGTCTCCAGCGGCCCCCGGCTGATTTGAGCTTGAGACCCCTGTAGTAGACGATCATAGCTGGGCAGATTATTTTTTCCTCCCAGCGGTGAGATGCCGCCCCCTTTGAATCGACGCCCCGGGCAGCTGCCCGTATTGCCCGTGCCTAAAACCGCCTCTGTGGACCAGATAGAAATCCAGAACAGTGTCCATCTTTGCACTCCAGGCCCTCACGTCTTTCTTCTGGTCATTCCTGTTGAGTTGAATTTTCCTCTGACTGTAAAATTATCTCTGAAAGAACACTTGGAACTTTTTAATGCAGATGTGCTCAAACACACAATTGTGCTGTTCACTGCATTTTCCTCATACAAAGAAGAAAACATTCAACATTTTATCAAAAAATACCCATCAGTTCAGCAGATTCTTCAACTATGTGGAAACAGAAAACATTTTCTTCACAACAGTGACAGCGCTGACAGAACCCAAGTCTTGGAGCTGTTCAGGAAAATTGAAGAACTGGTTACAAACAACCTCAACAATCCTTACTCAGTGGATGAAACTCAAGGAATCATTTTGACACAAAAGCTTCAAGGTTTTGTAGAAAATGCATCAAGAAGACACAACAAAGTGCAGAAAAAAAGACAGAAACTCAGAGCTCTAATTGAAGGTATGTTAAAAACTTCATCATTTAAAAAAAGCTACAGACCCTTTTCACGGAGACGTCAGGTAAAATGGCGACATGGTCAGCAGTGTGTAAAGGGACTTCAGTTTACGGGTTTAGACAGTCAAAGTGGAGAACTGAACACAGTTTAACACAAAAAGGTAACTTCGCCAAAAGCAAATTGTAAAATATATATTTAAAAATGCATCTAAGTGTATTTTTGTTTTCATCTCTTTGATCATTCACAAATCCAAATACAAATTTATGATATCCTCCAATATTTTAGGTTTAATTAAAAATATCGACATTTCATTTGAGCTCATATTTTAATAGTTGTATATTTTTACTGATGGTAGCCTATTTGCTTTTATTTTAAGTGTGTGCAAGGACAAAAATTTATGGAAATTCATGTCAATCATAGGTGCAACCAAGATGAACTGATCGATTGATCGATCAATGTCGTCCATATGAATTTGCGGAAGCAGCTGTGCATTATTCTGCAGGAAGGATTACAGACATTTGTATTTTGATTTGTGGACAATCGATGCAGCAGCCTTGATCTCAAAGATCAAAAGAGCCTCTGGCGGGCTCAGTACTTTTATTTTGTTTGGCACAGTGGAAACTATAACAAAATGAGAAGAATTTGTAAAATATAATGAACGCTCATTTACATACAAAAGGTGCAACATAAAACAGTATAACACACCTCAGTTCTCCTGCCAAGGGTTCTAACTGAAGCGTTTCCCTCTATATCTCTCCCACCTTCTGCACATAAATACTGCAACCATTATTTAAACCAACAGTAATAAAATACACAACGAAATGATGTTTACTTTTCTAACAATCACAAGGGAACACAAACATTGACAACTCTGACAACGAACTGAACTTACATGAGAAGACACTCCAATAGCTAAAGAACCGCACATGTCAAGCTCACGGAAACGAAATTGCTATCATTTGCAATCTAGGAGACGAAAACGGTTACAGTTAGGAAGGACATTTTTTTTTAATTAATATTGTACAATTGTCTGTTACAATTGGTAAGGTTACCCGTTAACATTGATGTAAATTGTTTTTAACAACACTCAATTCTCATCCTTGCCAGTCAACCTATACACGCAAACTTGAAGACACTTTACACACTGTCGCCATTGTGTCTGACGAAACGTGAAACACGTCTAATGCATCATTTTATTTTTGTCTCACTTCAACTATAAAGGTAGATCCATGTATTTTTACACAAAAAAACAGCTTTTCCTGTGCAGAAGAATGTGATATATTTGTTTCATTTTTAGAAATTTTAGATTTAGCCTTTTATCAATTCATTTTAAGTTACTTACTTAAGAAAACCCAGTGCATAGCATATATACATATAGTATAAATAAAGTGTGTTTGTAATTTACCTATAACAATGTGTAATTCTTTAACTTTTCTTCCTCCCTTTTTGTTTTTAATAGCTGCAGGTGGCAAAACCCCCCCTGATCATTTAAAGTTGGTCATAGTTGGTCCTCAGTGGTCGGGCAAGAGTTCAGCAGGAAATATTCTAGGAAAAGATGTATTTGATGTGAATGAAAACTGGGATAGTTCAAGAACAGCACTATGTGAAATAGTTCACGGTGTGTTTGCAGAAAGATGACTTACAGTTGTTGATTCTCCAGGCTGGTTTTACAGCCACACCCTTCAGGACACCAATGAGATGTACAAACTAGAAATAGAGAATAGTTTGTATATGTGTCCTCCAGGACCACATGCAGTTCTCCTTGTAATTGAGCTTGAAACTGTGGTTAATACAAAGTACCAGAGATCAGTTCAGGATCACATGAGTCTGTTTGGAGATGATGTTTGGAAGTACACAATCATTCTGTTTACAAGACCGGACTGGCTTGGAGTGAAGACTGTAGAGGAGAGGATAGAGTGGCTGGTGAACAAATGTGAGAACAGATATCATGTCCTGAACAACCAGGAGCGCAATAATAGAGAACAAGTAAAGGTTCTCCTGGAGAAGATTGAGGAGATGTGGGCAGAAAATGATGATCCTTATTATGAAGTCGACCAGAGAAGAGCAGCAGAAATGGAGACTCTGAGAGAGGATGCAGACAAAAGAGCCGAAAAGATGAAGAAGATCATTGAAAGACAGTCAAGAGTACTGAAAGAAATCTTTAAAGGTGAAGTAAAATCATGAGTCTTCATTGATACATTTAAAGAATATTTAAAGTTTGTGATTAAATGTATTTTCTGTTTATTACAGAGGAGAGACAGTCACTCAGTGAGCTCAGAGTTGTTCTGTTGGGTCAGAAAAGATCAGGAAAAAGTGCTTCTGGAAATCAGATTCTGTTCATGGAAAATTTTGAAGGTTTTAAGAAGGTACACAGCAGTTTAACTTGTAAAGTTTTAATAAACCGGCTGTTCAAATCTTAATTGTATTTGTCTGTGCGGGACAAAGAAGATCAAAGAGTTTCTGTGAAACATCAAGGAGATTTTGATGGAGTTAAAGTCTCACTTGTTGAGGCTCCAGGCTGGTACAAAGACACAAAAGCTCCTGACTGGCTCAAACATCAAGTTCATCGTAGTGTTTCCATGTGTGATCCGGGGCCTCACGCTTTTCTCCTGGTTGTTCCTGTTTGTAAATCATTTACTGAAAATGATCTGAGAGAATTTGTTGAGCTCTTGAAGCCCTTCACTGAGAAAGTGTGGGCACACTGCATGGTTCTGTTCACATTGGGACAATGGCTCGGTAAACACTCAATAGAGGATCACATTGTCAGAGAAGGAAAAGCTCTTCAGGAGTTGTTGACAAAGTGTGATAACAGATACCATGTTTTCTGCTTGGATTATACTGATAATCCTGCACCAGTTAAAGAGCTGCTCCGAAAAGTTATTGACATCTCAACACGAAACAGGGGATGTTTCTCACATAAAGACAAACAAAAAAAGACAAGTTTTTTACCCTGGCAAAAAAAACAGTAACTTTAGTTGTGTTTCAGCGTGAGAAATAGAGGTGTGGTGTAAGAGAGTGAGAAATCAACCAAATGCACGAGTCTCATGGTCAATGCGTGAGAGTTGCCCTGTTAAAAGTTTGAAGTATGTGTTTTTGTTCAGTGGTTTCTAAAAAACAAGTTTCCATCTGGTTTTATTTTTTAGCAGGAACATAATTTGAAAGATAAATAGTCTATGATCTTGATAACAGATTTTTAAAAAAATCATAATAGTAAAGTGATATTAATGATAAATTATTGATATATAATACTGTATAGGGCCTTCCCTATCTGCTGCTATAGACAGAGACAGTATGCATTGAGTTACGGCAGAAGAGCGCTGCTGTTTCAATGGAGGGCAGGAAGACGTCAGTCACAAAAATAGGGCTATCTCCCTCATGTCTTCACCAACTTTTATAAAATATGGCTCGAATTAAAGCTCAGAAAATGATTGACCCTATGGTATATTTAAATATTTATTACCTATAAAGATTAATCTGTAAATAGATCAAGAATTGCATATTCTACTGCTAGAAGTAATGCATTACTGTCAATTTAACATCTTCTAAATATCAGTGATTTTTAATTTTGCCTCTGTGCTAAAATATATACAGAGCTTGTAAATGATTGTCACCCAAGACCAGAAAGGAAGAAGATTGATAAAGTTTAATAGCATGAGGATATGTACCCCCTTACGCATATATACATGCAATAAGGAGAAGGGGAGGGTGTCTGTATTGCAGTGCGCTGCGGGGGGTGGACTGCCTGCCAGTGGCACCCCTTCTGTGGCCGCTGCATGGATTTGCCCCTTCTCTCGATTTTATTTGCACCTTAGACACTTAGGACTCTTGGTGGGGGGGTGCTTGGACATCACTGCCAGCAAACAGTTTATGTCCTCTCAGTGCCCTTCCTGCCAATTTTAACCGCACCATAGACATGTAGGACCGCTGGTGGGAGGGTGACGGAGCATCTCTGCGAGCAATCAGGAGATGCC
Source organism: Oryzias melastigma (assembly GCF_002922805.2). Lineage (NCBI taxonomy): Eukaryota > Metazoa > Chordata > Actinopteri > Beloniformes > Adrianichthyidae > Oryzias > Oryzias melastigma. Next base: position 11,817,039 of record NC_050519.1, read on the forward strand.
CTGTTAAGGCCTTCTCACCAATTTTAACCGCACCCCTTTAGTACACACACCTCTAACACCACAAACATACACTCTAACAAACAAACATGCATGCATCACACAAGGAAGGCGGGGCCTGCGACCTTCTTTCCCTTCTTTCCCTTACCCCATCCCTGTTAGTGGGGGGGGGGACCTCGACCTGGTGGTCTAGTCTCTTGGGTGCCGGTCTCCTGGGTTGGGCGGTCTCCTCTCCACGCCGGGAGTGGGATCCCCGAGATTTAAGATCTATCGGGGATAAAACTACATCGGAGCCTGGGGGTGACCAGGTCTCGGTGGTGCAGAATCCGGTCCTTGCTCATGAGAACTAGTCCTCTCCAAAACTTCATCAGTGGGTGTGGCTGGTCAGGCCTTGTTTACATCACTCCATGGGGCCTCAGTTTCTCTTGGGTGCCCCTCTGCTCGGCGGGGGTGGGCGGCCCCTGCCTTGCTCCACCTCTGGACTTCTCGGTGGGGAGGGCGGTTGTCTGGAGTGTGGGGTGGGTTGCCCTTGGGGGGCCCTGGCTCGTACCTGGGGTGGGGGGGTGCTCGGCACCGTTGAGTGGTGGTGGGCTGCTCTTCGAGGGTTGGGGGGCACTTCGGGGGTGGGGTCCCACGTTGGCCCTTCTGGCGGTGCTGCTCCTCTGACTGGGCTGGGGTCTGCACTCTCTGTGTTCCTGTGCCTTCCTACTCTTGGGCTCTGCGTGTCCTGGTCTGGATGTTTGGCGGGATTGCCCGGCGGGCGGTTTGTCTCCGCGGCTGGGTGGGTTCTGGCTGCCGCTGCTGCCCCGGCGGGGTGTCTTGCCGTGGGGATGGCTGTGCGCTCTCCCCCTGAGTACATTCCATCACCATCCACCTCAGCGAAACATAAACACTCACCTGAACACAGGTGCCAGCTCACCTTAGCACTAATAGTTTGTGTGACAGAATGAACGGCTTTATCTGAATGGGTTTGTATGATGGAGCGTGTGAGCGGCAGTTACAGTTGCATTGATTACATTATGACTAGTTTAGATGTGGAGACTATTTTGGCCAACAAGTGTGCGTCTAGCTATAGGCAAGGCAAGTTTATTTGTATAGCACATTTCATGTACAGAGACAATTCAAAGGGCTTTAAATAAAATATTAAAAGAAACAATCGAAAGAAATAGTAAAAATGTGATCATTAAAATAGAATTAAAAGAAAGTAAGATTTTAATTTAAAACAAGCATAGATAAACAGTGCGGACGTAAACTTTTGAATACATATTAATCAAATGCAACTGAGAACAGGTGAGTCTTCAACCTGGATTTAAATACACTGAGTGTTTCAGCAGATCTAAGGTTTTTTGGAAGTCTATTCCAGATCTGTGATGCATTGAAGCTGAATGCAGCTTCTCCATGTTAGGTTCTGACTCTAGGAACTGATAAAAGACCGGATCCTGATGACCGGAGAGGTCTAGCTGGTACATACTGGGTCAGGAGGTCAGTCATGTATTTTGGTGCTAAACCATTCAAAGCTTTATAAACCAGTAACACAACTTTAAAGTCTATCCTCTGACAGACAGGTAACCAGTGTAAAGACCTCAGAACTGGACTGATGTGGTCTACTTTCTTGGTCCTTGTGAGAACCCGAGCAGCAGAGTTCTGAATAAGCTGCAGTTTCCTGATGGATTTTTTTGGTAGTCCTGTAAAAACACTGTTACAGTAATCAAGTCGACTGAAGATGAAAGCATGCACTAGTTTCTCCAGGTCCTGCTAAGACATTAAATCTTCAATCCTTGAGATATTTTTGAGATGATAATAGGCTGATTTTGTGACTGCCTTAATGTGTTTATCAAAATTTAGGTCTGTGTCTATCACTACATCCACGTTTCTGGCCTGGTTGGTAGTTTTTAGTTGAATAGATTAAAGCTCTGTAGTGATATCCAACCTTTTTTCTTTAGCCCCAAAGACAATAACCTCAGTTTTGTTTTTGTTTAATTGAAGTAAGTTGTGACACATCCAGTCATTAATGTCCTCAATGCATTTACCAAGAGCCTGTACAGGGCCTTGGTCTCCTGGTGTCAGTCTAATATATATCTGTGTGTCATCTGCATAGCTATGGTAACTAATGTTGTTGTTCTTTACAACCTTGGCCAGTGGGAGCATGTAGATGTTAAATAGAAGTGGTCCCAGGATGGAGCCTTGGGCCACTCCACACGTAATTTCTATTGGCTCAGAAGTGAAGTTACCAATTGACACAAAATATTTCCTGTTTTCTAAGTACATTTTGAACCAGTTTAGAACTGGCCCAGTGTGACCAACCCAGTTTTCCAGTCGTCTGATCAGTATTGCGTGGTCGACTGTATCAAATGCAGCACTGAGATCCAGTAAAACTAGCACTGACATATTTCCACTGTCTGTATTCAAACGTATGTCATTAGTCACTTTGGTCAGAGCTGTTTGAGTGCTGTGGTTCTGTCTGAAGCCAGACTGGAAGACATCATAGCAGGTGTTTTTTTATTAGAAATTCATTTAGCTGATGGAAAACAGCTTTGTCAGTGATCTTACTTAAAATGGCAGGTTTGATATCTGTCTGTAGTTGTTCATTTGAGTTTTGTCTGGACGGTCTTTTTTTTAGGAGAGGTTTGATTGAAGTTGATGAAACAATTTGTCTGTCTAATGTTTTTGATTGTGTCCCTGAAGAATTTGGCAAAGTCATTACAGGCTTTGGTGGAGTAAAGTTCTGGTGCCACTGACACAGGGGGTTTTGTCAAATTTTTGGACTATATTAAACAAGGCCCGAGCATTATGGGAGTTTTTAGTAATAATTTCAGAAAAATAGGATTTCCTTGCATTGCCCGGTTGTAAATTATATAAGTGAAGTTTCTCTTTATAGATGTCATAATCTTCCTGTAGTTTAGATTTTCTCCATCTGCGTTCAGATTTCCGACATTCTCTTTTTCCGTTCTTTATCAGAATGGAATTTCTCCATGGAGATTTTTTCCTACCAGAGATCAATTTCAGCTTACTAGGAGCAATACTATCCATGATATTTGACATGTTGGAATTAAAGTTATTAACAAGTTCATTGACTGAATCCCCTGAGAGGGGAGGAGTCAGAGAGAAAATCTGATTGAACATCTCACTAGTATTTTCCGTTGTATACCGTTTTGTGATCTCCTCTCTCAAAACATTTGTGTGTACTGGAATTGTGCTCTCACAGAAAACACAGCAGTGATCAGACAAACCTAAATCACATAAAGTAACCTTAGAGATGTTCAGACCTTTGGAAATTAATAAATCAAGAATATTCCCTCTGTTGTGTGTGGGCTCTGTTACATGTTGAGTCAACCCGAAATTGTCCAGAGTGTTTATCAGGTCCTTAGTAGCTTTGTTCTCAAGATTTCCATAATGGATGTTAAAATCTCCAGCCATGATTATACAGTCAAAATCAAGACAAATTATAGACAGCAGTTCACTAAACTCAAGGTTAAATTCTGGACTGTATCTAGGGGGGCGGTAGATATTTATAAATATAGTTTTGAGTGAGGCCTTCAGCTGTAGGGCTACATATTCAAAACATGGAAAGTTTCCAAAAGATAACTTTTTACACTGAAACATTTCATTGAACAAAACTGCAACCCCCCCGCCCTTTCTGCTTGTTCTTTCCTCACTGATAACACCATAATTGGGAGGAGCTGACTCTGTGAGAACTGCTCCCCTGCTATTCTCATCTAACCAGGTTTCAACTAAAAACATAAAATCAACTTTGTTCTCAGTGATAAAATCATTAATTAAAAATGTTTTTCCTGCTAAAGACCTGACATTTAAAAGTGCTAACTTGAGAGGTCTAGGAGTAATTATATTTTCATTTACCTCCTGTTTCTGGGAATGTGCAGAGGAAATGTTTACCTCTTTTAAAGTCCTTTTTTTGCGTTTTGGGCAGATTACATTCCTCCTGTTAGTGACAAGTACAGAAACGGTTTGTGTTTCTAGAGAACAGGGTCCCAGGTTTTTCTGAAGAACGTAATGACTGTTGGTATTTTAACAGCCTGGACCCTCAACACATCAAACATCTGACTGCAAGAACAGGATATGATGTTGTACAGGAGAGGGTGGGGCTTTACGTCGTCCCTTCGAACGTTCTGGTGACAGAGTTATGGGGGACAAAAATGGATTAGCCAGAGGGGTAGATCGAAGCGCAATCCCGACTCTGCTCTGTGAATTTCAGGTGGGGTGAAGAGGGGGAGGGGGAACCGTCAGGAGTTTGTTGGTTTGGTGGTGTTTGGGAGGGTCCTCGTCCTCATTGTTTTTCCACTTCTGGTGTAGGTAGCAGATGTGCTCAGCCTGTCAGATCGGCTCGGGGGCTGGCGCATAGATGACGTGTAAGATTGTGATTGGTCCGGACTATTAGACCACTGTCACGTGACACGGGGAATGACACAGATACTTCCGCCATAACAATGCACGGATTCTTCTCGAGTAAAAAATCGAGGAGGTCCAAACAAATACGTTAAGAATCACAAAAGGAGAAGGAATATTTGCAATCAGCCGCAAAAACCTTGACAACAAAATAATCCGATGGAGAGGAATCATCACGGGACAATGATCGTTATTTTAATAGAGAGAAATAAGGCTGGTAAGGATGAAGTTTGAGCTAAAGTGGGTGCTAACGAGTAGCATGCTAGCTTGTTGTTGGTCGCACATAAAAAAAAAGAAATTAGTTATTCACATGGATTTTTTTACTAAATACATCCTGCCAATGTTGAACTGGTTGCAGATGAAGTCTGGATGAAGTCCCGCTAGAATATGCAGCTCACTTTCTGCTCCGTTACACAAACACTGAGGAGAGCAGACGTAAGTGACGGTGCTCTCAATGCCAAAATAATAAATAATAGCCCGAGCAGATCTCAACACCTTTTTCCTTTCTTTTTTAAAAAATAAACTGTATTGTAAACATCAGTTTCAGTACAGAAAAACTGCAAATTAGCCAACTCGTTTGTTACAGTTGTGTGACGTCATCACTAGTCGCAAGCCCCCAAGCCGATCTGACAGGCCGAGCACATATGTTACCTACACCGGTTGTGAAAGAGGTGTTGGCGAATAAGCTCCAAACTTGTGACCTCAGAGGACTGTAACTTATGTGCTGATTTAAATTCTCAATCTTCTCAGGTTGTCCGGCCAGAACAAATGATGAGACGTTGGATCACATTCATGCCACTCATTTCTTGAAGTTCCAGAGTTCCATATTAGTTATGGTAGTTATGAGTCATGATGAGTCATGGTTTCTATTGAACAGAAACAAATATATAAATGATCAGAATGATGACAAAAGGAGTATAAATGCCCACAAAACAAACATACATGTAAACTTAATTGAAGCCTGCTGTTTCCTCGTCTAAACATTAGAATTACGAGGGTCCCTGAACGCACCATAATGTGCGACGGAGAACGTGGCTTTGCAGCTGTGGCGCGACCACTCGACATGAAACACCAACGGATTAAGTAAAGGAAGCATGAAATACGGCATACAGAAGCCTGAAAATAAATATAATCACATAAAACATAATTCCACAAAGTTTCAATCATTTCCTAAGAATATTAACTTTTACTGGATTCAAAATTTTAAAGGGAAAAGAGCACACATCCATAGAATGACTAAATAAACAACTTAAAATGGGTAAACTTACATTCTCATGGACGCATGACTATGAAATGAAATGAAAAGGTTGGAAAGGAAAAACCCAGGATGGGGACACAGCTTGCGTCTTCGACGAAGGCTGAATGACGACTGAAAAGAACGGGTACTGATCTGATAAAGATGATTGGTTAAAAGGTGGGGTCCTTGGACCCCTCCAGTGAGAAACAATAGTATGGGATGTCAGACGAACTATTATGGGATGGTGTGGCGTTCAAGGTCCTCAGGAAAAATCAAATGATGAACAAAAACTGATTTAAAACTACAATAAGCATGAACCTTGTTAACACCGGTGCTCTGAGGCAGGTTTCCCGTTTTTGATGTTTTCCTCCAGTGGGGGCAGCTCCATTCCTCGTGTGGATCCACTCTGTGTCTGGCCTTGACACTCAGATAAATTTATCTCAGTCTTGGCATGACGCAGGAAGTAAAAAAGATTGGAAGAGAACAGTTTAACTCCTGATTTGTTTAAACGGAATCAATTTTCTTTAAAAAGATGTTTGCGCTCCCAGAAAATGTGAAAGTTGTTGATGAAATGAATTCCGGTGTCACCACATGTCGCAGAAAGCCACCTGTTCAGTGGCAACAGCCTGCTGAATCTCTCTTCTCCTCCTCGAATTGTTGGAATGGGACCGCTGATAAAGACAGTTGCTTTCATGAAGCTCACAGTTGTTATCAGTCCAGTGAAGTCTTGCTTTAAAACTTCAGATTTTTGCTTGGACGCATCATTTGACACTGTGTGTAGTACAATGTTTTGTACTGTCGGATACTCTGCCACAGTTTGCAGTATTCTCTCCTGCATGTCACTGACCATATCGTTTGGAAAACACAGGACTTTAGTTTTCCTGCTGCAGAACCACTGAACATATTTTACAGTGGAATCACCCACAATCAGAGTCTCAGGCCGAGCCTTCAGCTTTCTTTCTGGCCGTTTACCTTCTGATGGGTTACAGGTCCTCCTCGTGCTGCTTTCCAGTGGATGGTCGTTGGGTAATCTGGGGTCATCTGACAGTGGAGTAAATATGTTTTGCAGCGTCACCGCTCCGTTCATCCTTGGTGTAGCACTTCGTTAATATCCAAAATGAATTAAGGAAATTATTTAACTAGATTAAATTTCAAAAGAGTAAGTTCGGCTGCTGGAGCTGGGTGTGCAGTGAAACGAATTGACACTGTTGCGATATCAAGCTTTGTATTTACAAAAGAAAATATTTACAACAGTGCACAACAATACAATCAAGAAAGTCAGTCACTTCTGTTTTTTCCGATACAGTTCACTTGCGTGAGACCGCAGCAACATTCCTCGCCAACAGCAGCAGTGTTGGTCAGTAGAGAGAAGATCCGTCCCGGTAATCCATTCAATGTTCTCCACTCGGGGGAAGTAGATCCAACTCTTAGGCCTCCAAGCCTGGTAGCTCGCCAACCGGGATCTCTCCTCTACTCGGAACCTGGCCTAGAGCGGCCCATAAAACAGCGTTTACGTAACAAAAGAAAAACAAACAGAGCGCTCACACAACATATACAATGCTAATGCTAGCATCGCCTTCACTCACCAGTCCAGAGGTGAAACTGACGTAAAGTCAGATTGTCTAATTGACAACACCGATCAACCGCTGAGTAGTCCTGCAGCCGCTTCCCTGTATCGCTGACAGGCTTATGCAGCCAGACCCGCGTCAGCTGATTTTAAAAGAATCAGCTGATCCCAGGACCCCGCGTGATTGGCTAATCAAGTCCCAACCATGCAAACAATCTAAAAGGGACCCAGCTGATATGTGTTACATTGGCTTCTTTCCTGTCCTCCTGTATACGGGAGTAGAAGTGGTCCTCTGTCTTGTAGGAAGAGAAGGCCAATCAGCCCCAGAGGCTTCAGCTCTCCGCGGGGGGTCGGTCCTCCCATGTCCTCCAATTCTCCAGCTGTTGGACTTATTCTTTGGCTTTGCTCCAAGATGGTTCCAGGGAGGATTATCTTTCAATTGTTTGTTATTGTTCACAGATATTGTCTTTCTCTCCATAGAATCTGTGCCACTTAGCTGTGTGTTCGCTTTCTCTTCTCTGCTGAGATGAGGTAGTGGCAAAGTTGTGTTGTTTCCATAGAGTCCATTTACCTCCACGTTCACTTCTATTTGGTGAACCTTTGTTTCCAGCGCTGTGATCTTCTCCAGAAGGTCTTGATAATCCTTTGTGGAAAGGCATCTTGCTGCTAGTTAGCCTTGTGTTAGCTGCTGCTCCGTATATAAGGTTTCAGCTGTGTGAAGGCCAAGTACACGAAGTGCTCAAGATAAAAAAAATTTAATAGGAATGCAGGAAAAAATCCTTTTGTTTAGAGTAAAAAAGAAAAATAAATCCGACCCAATGGTTTAAAAGTATTCAAAAATGTAGCCACGAGGGGGCCCAAGCCAGGGCCTCATTGTGCCAGTCCCAAGCCCGGATAAATACAAAGGGTTGTGTCAGGAAGGGCATCCGACGTAAAATCTTGCCAAATCAAATATGAGAATCAGACCTACGAAATCTATACCGGATCGGTCGAGGCCCGGCTTAACAACGACCGCCATCGGTGCTGTTCACGACAGGGTGCCGGTGGAAATTGGACTACTGTTGGTGGAAGAAGGAGAGGAGGAAGGCGGATTCGTAGGGAGAGAGAGAAGAGGAAAGTCACTAGTGTTGGACTGAGATTTGGGACTTTGAATGTTGGAACTGTGACAGGAAAGGGTAGAGAGTTAGTGGACATGATGCAGAGGAGAAAGGTAGATATACTGTGTGTCCAGGAGACCAGGTAGAAAGGTAGCAAGGCTAGAAGCTTAGGAGCAGGGTTTAAGTTGTTCTATCATGGTGGAGATGGGAAGAGAAATGGAGTAGGAGTTATCCTAAAGGAGGAGTTTGTTAGGAGTGTCTGTGGAGGTAAAAAGAGTGTCAGATAGAGTGATGAGTCTGAAGATAGAAATTGAGGGTGTCATGTTCAATGTTGTCAGTGGGTATGCCCCACAGGTAGGATGTGAGCTGGAAGAGAAGGAGAAGTTCTGGTTGGATCTTGATGAAGTGATGATGAGCATCCCTGGAAATGAGAGAGTTGTCATTGGTGCAGATTTCAATGGTCATGTTGGTGCAGGAAACCGAGGTGATGAGGAGGTGATGGGGAGGTTTGGTATCCAGGAGAGGAATGTAGAAGGACAGATGGTTGTGGATTTTGCAAAAAAGATGAAAATGGCGATAGTGAATACATTCTTCGAGAAGAGACAAGAACATAGAGTGACCTATAAGAGCAGAGGTAGAAGCACGCAGATAGACTACATCTTGTGTGGACGGTGTAATCTGAAGGAGATCAGTGACTGTAAAGTAGTGGTTNCTATAAGAGTGGAGGTAGAAGCACACAGATAGACTACATCATGTGTAGATGGTGTAATCTGAAGGAGATCAGTGACTGTAAATTAGTGGTTGGTGAGAGTGTTTCCAGACACCACAGGATGGTGGTGTGTAGGATGTAGGATCTATTTTTTATTCTTTAAGCTGCTATCACAAGAGAATTTCTCCCTGTGAAAGACATTTTGAAAGTTTCTGTTTGCAGTGGAGGTTGTTGTTAACAAAACACAACTGATCAGACATGAAAGTTCTGCTTGTGTTTGATTGGCAAAACCCTCTGCATTCATCCGGACTTGGGACCGGCACATGGAGGCACGATCTGTGCCTCCATGTGCCGGTCCTTATGGTTGCATTATTTTGCCAAAAAGTGTCATTTGATGAAACCAAATGACACTTTTTGTTATAGTTTTGTCCAGTCTTTATCTTATTTTATTTTTTTTACTTCACCAGCTTCCTGTAATCAGTCCTCATTTGTCACATTGGTTTACCACTGTATAGCCATACTGCTGTTTATTTTCACTCTAGTCAGTTGATCAGCTTCGTCTTAGTGGTTGTTATGAGTCTCAGTAATAGACAGGATAGACAGTTTCTTTATTCTTTTTGTTATATCAAGGTTGCCTACATTAGCCTTTTAAGAGTTTTTTTTATTTTTTTATTTTTTTTTATTCTTGTTGTTTTCACATATATATGTATATATTTTTTATCAAGGCTGCCTACATTAGCCCTTTCAAGGGTCCTGGACCTGCCGGGAACCAGGAACCCTTCTTGGTGCGGCTCCCTGATGTTGTCTAAGTGCATCTCTGTGTTGTTGGAACCTGCTGGGTATTACTGTGATCGGAGAAGTTTCCTCTAACACAGGCTGACTTGGTTGTTTTAGAGCTGGAACTTCTCCTTGTGCAGCTCTGGCTGAAGTCAGGAGAGGGTGCCTCAAAGCAGCACGTTGTGGTTGTTGTACATACTTTGAGGTTTGGGCTTTCAGGGTTGTGTTTTCAGCCAGAACTGCTGCGTGTTCTTGTTTTGCCTTTGACCTCTAGATCTTTTTGGGCCAGAATTTCCGAATTTAGTTGTTCTCGATCTTTGTTGAGGTAATAATTTTGTTTCTTCAGGTGGGGAAACCGAAGTACTCGGAGGAA
>NC_050519.1:11828519-11835848 GCF_002922805.2 Oryzias melastigma
ATTTGTAGTGAGAGCAGAGAACAGGTGGAGGTGTCCAAATCTTCATAAAATGATCCTTTGTGGAGTGGAGCAAACAGGTCAAATATTCCAGAGGGAAAAGTTCAATGATAAGTCTATGCCAGTTTGCTTTAGAAGGAGGTTTCTCACTTATCCATGACAGGAAGATGTTCTTACGTGCAGCGTCTGTCAGGATATCATACAGTCTGCTAGAGGTGGAGTTGCGTTTAATGTCATTGTAACCGAGAAGCAGAGAGATTGGATTCAAGGTCAGCTCTGTCCTGAAGATCTTCTCCATGTCCTCCAGAATATTTTTCCAGTATGAACAAATTTTCAGACAGGACCAAACACAATGGGAATATGTCCCAATTGCAGATTTACATTTTAAACACATGGGAGATTTCTGAGAATTCATCTTATGCCTTCTATTAGGAGAGATTTGTAGCCTATGAATAAGTTTATACTGTAAAAGTCTAGCATTAATGCAAACCGATATTCATTTTGTCTGGTTCCATATAACCTCCCATTCATCCTCTTCAAAAGTCACACCCAAGTCTATTTGCCATTTCTTTGCTACGTCTAAAACAATTGATGAATCTGTATGATTGAGAACATTGTAAAAGCACGTAATTTTTTTTTTTGAAGGGGGTTTAAGTAATAGCTCTTCTAATGGTGAGGGTTTGGTAACAGAAGTCAAGGTGGTTTTCTTGTGTATAAAGTCTCTGACTTGCAGGTATCTAAAGAAGTGACTACGGGGGAGGCCATATGGAACCTGCATCTGTTCAAATGAAAGCAGTCTTTTGCAAACAAGTTTCTCATATGCCTTATACCCTTATGTGACCAAATACTGTAACCTGCATCTATCATCCCAGGCTCGAATTCAGGATTTCCATGTATAGGAGAAAGCAAAGAAGTTACAAGTGACTTCCCCTCTACCTGCCTTGCCAAAAACCATGCTTTGACTGTGTTAATGATGACCGGGTTGTTACCACACAGATTTCTGACAAACGTGAGATTTTTACAGGACAGGAGGCCAAGAAGAGAGCAGCGAGTCTGTGATTTTTCAAGGCCTAACCAGACTGAATTGGGGTCCTCTTCCACCCATTCCGCAACAAATCTTAAAATAGATGCCAACTGATAAAGTTTAAAATTAGGCACGTCAAGACCACCTTTGGATGTAGGAAGCTGTAATTTTGAAAATTTGAGTTTTGGTTTCCTTTTATGCCATATAAATTCACTCAGCCACCCATTAAGCAGCTTAAAAAACTTTGTTAGATATCAGCAGAGGGATCATTTGTAGGGGATACAATACCGAGATATACAAATCCTGAGAGTGACCAGCGGAAAGGAAATGATGTTAACATGCTTATTCTACTCGTGAGGCTACCCATTGGCATGGCAAGTGATTTGGAAAAGTTAATTTTGTAAACCAATTGCAATCTTACACGTCATCAAGTCGCAAGCTCCCGAGCTGATCTTGCAGGCCGAGCACATGTGGTACCTACACCGGTAGATTGGCCGGTGTAGAATTCACAACGAGGGGCTTTCTTTCGGAAACCTTTCTGATGGGCAGGGGACAGTCTTTGATCTCCAGGTTCGCTACCAGGGACGCAGATATGTTTTGATCTGGCTGGAAGGACCAGAGAACATCAGGAAAAATTCACCTCGACACTAGAGAGAAAAACTCAGTAAATGACCACACCAACAAGCACAGTTACTTATGCATAAGGGAGAAACAAGCATGACGGGGAAAATACCATCATCCTTTTTCTCGGAGGACTGCTTCTTCCCATTCTCAATTTATTTCAAAACACAAGTGGAAGATTACAACATTCAAAGAGAGAAACAAACTGGAAAAGTTCATTAGAGATGTCATGTGGAAATTTGCCATTTGGAAATGTTTTCAGTTTAAACAGCACCCTTCCTTTTTGCCAGAGACTGTCATGAGCACCCCCTCCTCCTCAAGGCCACCTGTTTTACGCAGGTGCATCTCATTGTTTAGTTAAGCTCTTGTGTATTTAAGATGTTTGCTTCTTCAGTTATGTGTCTCAGCATCCTGGTTCTCTGGTTTTGTGTAAACTTCCTGTTTGGATTAAATACCCTGAACTAGACTCCTCGATCCCCGTGGTTCTTCCTGCTCTTGGCATACCTCGTCTGTCTCCCGTCACAGGGACAGTGTATCCTAAACCCCCTCATCCTAGTTTGGAAAAGGAAACGGGTGATAAAACACTGAACAACTGCTTCAAAGAGGCAAAAAGGTTATCTGTATACTACAACTTTTTTCATTCATTCATCTTCTTGTCCGCTTCTTCCCTTTCGGGGTCGCGGGGGTGCCGGAGCCTATCCCGGCTACTGAAGGGCGAAGGCGGGGTTCACCCTGGACAGGTCGCCAGTCTGTCACAGGGCCTCAATCACACACCCATCCACTCACACATTCATACCTAGGGGCAATCTAGAGTCACCAATTAACCTATGAAGCATGTTTTTGGACAGTGGGAGGAAATTGGAGTCCCCGGTGAAAACCCACGCATGCACGGGGAGAACATGCAAACTCCACACAGAAAGGTCCCAGCCGGGATTTGAACCGGGGCCTTCTCGCTGTGAGGCAAGAGCACTAACCACCGCGCCACCGTGCACCCCAACTACAACTTGGATTAACAATTTAAAACACAGTTAAACGATGATACGAATTTAAAAAAAAATATTTTACAATAAGCTAACAAGATAGTTTGAGTAATCTACTTCTGTTTCTAGACCTTCAAATTGCAATACATTAATGGAGCACTGAAAATTCAAAGACGGTGGGTATTGGACACGGAAATGCAAATGTCAGAGGGTATTAGTCTGTCCGGGTCTATGACTCACACTAAAACTGATAGGCTGCAAGGCGAGATACCACCTTGTAATCCTGGCATTACTGTCTTTCATACTGTTAATCCACTGCAGCGCTCTGTGGTCTGACTCTAGGTTGAACTCACGTCCCAAGAGGTAATATTTCAAACTGTCCAAGGCCCACTTGATGGCTAGAGCTTCCTTCTCAACGACAGGGCGAATGTTATCTCATCCCAACTGAAATCCAAGGTACTGGGTTTCCTTCTTCGCCCACTCACACTTATGTGGATTGTTAGCCCTGCCTCCTCAATACTCTTGAGAACCTTTTCAAGGTGACACATGTGATCTTCCTATGAATTACTAAAAATCACAACATCGTCTAAGTAGGCAGAACAGTAATCTTCTGAACCTCTCAGCAGGATGTCCATCAATCTCTGGAAAGTGGCGGGCGCTCCATGAAGTCCAAATGGCATCACAGTGAATTGATACAAACCCGCTGGTGTTCGAAAAGCAGTGTATTGCCTGGATGACGCTTCCAGCGGGATCTGCCAGTAGCCTTTGCATAGGTCTAATGTAGTTAGATAGTGTGCTTTGCCAATATGTTCCACTAGGTCATCAACACGAGGCATAGGGTATGCATCAAAGCGAGAGACGGCATTTACCTTTCTGAAGTCAATACAGAGGCGCTGGGACCCATCCTTCTTTGGGACCATCACTACAGGACTAGACCATTCACTTTCTGATGGTTCAATGACTCCCAGGTCAATCATTTTCTTGATATCCTCATTGAGGGAGTGGGTCAGCCTTTCGGGGATCCTATACGGACGCTGTCGGATTGGACCAGGATCTTTCAAATGGATGGTGTGATGGACCAGTGATGTTTTTCCTGGTCCATCCTTGAATAGGCCAGGAACCTTCCCCAGCAGGTCCAACAACTCTCGCTTTTGCTGTAGTGAAAGATGATCCAAACCAGGCTGCATAGAAGAGGAAAACTCGGGAATACAGGCAACAGGTTCATCACCATCTCCAGTTACTTTACACACCAGCAATGTCTGTTGAAATGAATTACTAAAAATCACAACATCGTCTAACTAGGCAGAACAGTAATCTTCTGAACCTCTCAGCAGGGTGTCCATCAATCTCTGGAAAGTGGCGGGCACTCCATGAAGTCCGCCACTGTATATGTATGATGTGTATGATGATGAATATAATTATTGTAGAGAAATGGTACAGGTTTGAATCAAGTTCAACAAGTTAAAATACTGCTACTTTGGGGGTTGTTTAAATGATAATGGTTATAGTAATTAAATATGGGATTGTTTACTTTATTGCATTTGCATCAGAAAAAGGGGGATGTTGTGATTATAAACTGGGAATTATCTGCACCACTAGGTGGCGCAAGCAGTTGGTTTGGGAGTTGTTGTAACTGCATGACAGACAGAAGTAAAACTGCAGAGGAAGTCAGTGATTAAAAATGAAGAATCAGCAACTGCACATGGTCTGATTATTTAGAACACGAACACAACAGTACCTACGTTTGTCCACAGAGAAAAACGTAGCAGTTTCACAAAAAACGGGTCTAAATTGTGGAATTGCTACGTCTCGTTCTCTCATTCATTTTCCACGGGGGCTGCTCCAGATCACGTGACTGATCTTTTGAGTTTCTGCCTGTCGCTAGCAAAAACACGGTGGGATATTCACTGTTTTTCGGTGGAAAATCACTCACAATAAAATATTTTGTGGACTAATCTTTATTTTAACAATATTTCTAGAGAGAAATGTACCCGTTACTATCGGGATATACATTTATTTTGGACATACAGTTCGTAGTTAGTGTTTGCTTGACTTTTCCCCAAAAGGGGCTCCAAAATCGTGAAATACTAACGTTTCGGGTGCACGGAAAAATCCCGGAACCGGACGATCAGCAGGATTTGGTGACCCCACCCGCGTCAGTGCCGGGTCAAGGTTTGGGTTAGCGTAGGTTCGGACAAACCGCCCGGACCCTTTTTTTAATTGGACCCGAATGACTTCTGTAAAGCTAGAACGTGTTGACACAGTCTTGACTACTTCCGGTCGAGGACGGAAAAAAGTTTAAAAGTT
This sequence comes from Oryzias melastigma, assembly GCF_002922805.2. Classification (NCBI taxonomy): domain Eukaryota; kingdom Metazoa; phylum Chordata; class Actinopteri; order Beloniformes; family Adrianichthyidae; genus Oryzias; species Oryzias melastigma. The sequence continues at coordinate 11,833,449 of NC_050519.1, forward strand.
TCCTGCAACGACGATTCTCAACCATAAAAATAATGTTCCTTTATTTTCTCCCTCATCAACAAACACGAATGTAGGTATTTTAAGTGACAATAACAAGTGATGCTTTCAGACTAAATGAAGAAATACAAAAAATTATTTTTTTTACTTTTCTTTTTTATATTATTATTAATCTATCATTATTAGTAAATTATTATTATTATTAATATTAGGAAAATGACTGTGGAGAAGAGACGCTTGGAGACCGAGGTGTGGTCCCGGACGCTTGGGCTTTTCTCCTAAAGAAAACTTCCCTGTTCCGTGTGTTGCCACGCCCTCCCACACAGGTGTCTCTCATTTGTCAGTGAAGCATCACCACAATCTACCTACTGACACAAACGGTGGCTCACCTGAGAGTATTCAGACGACAAAGGAAAAGTTTGTCAGCATTACACTTCATCTTTCATTTGTGCGCCCTTCAAGGTGAGTAAAACTGATTTGTGCTGCATAACCGAAGTAGGAGTTGATTTCATGATTTAGAAAAAAAAGGTTTATGTTAGGCTATTACATTAACATTTTCTAACTTCTATGAAAAAACTCAAAATTTGTATCTAATTTTTTGACAAGTTTTTTCTTCTCTTTTGATATTGTGTTAAGAAAATTCTGTGAGAACATTTGGAAATGTGTGGGAAGAAACTAAATGGTTTCGTTCACTATAGGTGGATTTCACTGGATCAAGTTAAAGTTATGGCTGACGCAGTTCTGCAGTCTGGTGAGTGATGTTTACACAATCACAGAGATTCATGAAAAGGGTTATATAAATGATTAGTTATTACTTTGTAATGAATTATAAATGTCTGGTAAACTGGTAGTAGATTTATTCACCTCATACAATCAGGATTAGTGTTTACTTCAATGTCATTTTATTCTAAACTCAATTGACATATTATGATTTTAACACTTGTTATAAATGTACATGTGAATACTTTAATGTCTTCAGAGGAACTCTTTGGAAGACATTCTAAAGAAATGTTTAGCAATTCTAAAAGATTGATAATTTTCATAGCCTCCATTTTTTTCTCAAAATCCTTATAAATAATTGTGTTAAAATTAACTTTAAATTAATGGAGATAGATGAATTCTGAAATAGAATAAATAAATAAAATTAAAAAGTTGATTATAAAGAAGTGTAGAAACTGAAAAAGTGATTTTAAAAATAAGTGAACAATGACTTTTTAATCCACCTCTTGTTTGATGCGATTTAATTTAATTTTCTCTGTAAACTTGAAGAACAGTTTGGGTTTTTTGAGCCAATTAAATTATATTTTTGTTTTGATTCCAACAACTAAACAACTTTTTTTTTTAATCTTTATTTTACCAGGAAATCTCATTGAGTCTAGATCTCTTTTATCAAGGGGGACCGAGGCCAAAAGGCATCAAACCTTGAACGTCTGTTTTATCTATGGCTTTCTGAGATCACATCTGTTATTTGCTACGCTCTAAAATACTGTTTGATTGTCTTTACAAGAAAAAATTGTATACGAAGTAACTTGGCATTTAAATGAAATAGTTCTTACTCTATTATTCGATTTAGTCTTTTTTTTCCTTCCATGTTTTTCTTGTAGGGAAAGGTGGTTCCTGTCCACAGTTAAGGATTGTTTTAATCGGGGGAAGAAGAAGAAACAAAGAAAGTAAAAGTTCTACTGGAAACTTGATACTCGGTGAAAATGTTTTTGACACCAGCAGTAGAACTGCTCAAAGTACAGCGAGACAGAGAGAGGTTCACGGCAGACTAGTGACTGTGGTTGATACTCCAGGATGGTGGTGGAAACTTCCAAGAAAAAACACTCCAGAACTGGACCAGATAGAAATCCAGAACAGTGTCCATCTTTGTCCTTCAGGCCCTCACGCCTTTCTTCTGGTCATTCCTGTTGAGATGATTTTTCCTCTGATTGTCAAATCATCTCTGAAAGAACACTTGGAACTTTTTAATGCAGATGTGCTCAAACACACAATTGTGGTGTTCATTTCATTTTCCTCATACAAAGAGGAAAACATTCAACGTTTGATCAAAGTAAACCCAACAGTTCAGCAGATTCTTCAACTATGTGGAAACAGAAAACATTTTCTTCATATCAGTGACAGCGCTGACAGAACCCAAGTCTTGGAGCTGTTCGGGAAAATTGAAGAACTGGTTACAAACAACCTCAACAATCCTTACTCAGTGGATGAAACTCAAGGAATCATTTTGACACAAAAACTTCAAGGTTTTGTAGAAAATGCATCAAGAAGACGCAACGAAGTGCAGAAAAAAAGACAGAAACTCAGAGCTCTGATTGAAGGTATGTTACAAACTTCTTCATTTTAAAAAAGCTACAGACCCTTTTCACGGAGACGTCGGGTAAAATGGCAACATGGCCAGCA
>NC_050519.1:11835948-11923419 GCF_002922805.2 Oryzias melastigma
GCCAAAAAATGCAATTCTTTATGTTTGAGTCAGTGTAGAGTTGTGGATCGTTGCTTACGTGGCAATTCAATTCACAAATCAAGCTCAGTGATTCACGAATCAAACCATGATTCTTACTTTTTATTGTTGCTATGTGTATGGCATTTTACTGGATGTATGAACATTGAAATGATTTGTAATAAATCAACATCATTTATATCTTTATTTAGAACAGGAGAATCAACAAAACTGATAAAAACACAAAGATTTAGATGAAAAGAAATAGTGTTTGTCATTTAAAACTTTTTTTTTTTTTTAAATCAACCTTCTAGTTAAGTTCCGCAGTAACACAAACAAAATCAAAGTATAAACATTGCTGATGTTTTGGACCATTAAACAACAAAACCTGAAAATGCTCCTCAAAGTTCTTCAACATTTTACATATTAAGCATTATATACTTGTGCAAAACTCGTATGAAAAAAAGTCATTTTTTCCCCCCAGCAGAATCGGCTGATTTGTGTTGATTACATCTGCACTTTACTGCTATGCAGCGCAGCATATTAGCGCGAGGCTGCATTTCTCCGCTTCAGAATCCGCTGGAGTTGCATTGATTGCATCAACTAGCTGCATTTACATGTGCAAAATGTCCTTGATCGGATTAGAATAGAACAGTGCACATGGCCCTGAAAAACTTTATCCGATTGTAACAAACGTTTACATGCGCTACACGTTTGATTGGAATAAATCGCTACACGTTTGATTGGAATAAATCGCGTTGACGTGCGTTGAACTGTGTAATTTGAAATAATCGTAGAAGAAAAAATAGCAGGTTCTGTTGTAAAAAAACAGAGATGCTGTATAGAGCGAGATGATACCTTGAGCGTGCTTTCATTATTATTAATAATATTTTTAAGTGACTCTTCGCTCATAATTTTCTAAATCCGTGTGGGCAATACAGCAATGTGCATCTTGGCTGCACGTAAATATGCGGGAATAACATCAGCCTTTATTTTATTTGTAAGCGATTGGAAACATCAGTTCACGTGATTTTTTTTTTTTTTTTTTTTTTGCACGGTTTCTCAGGACTGTCTGGAGCGCGGAGCGGCATCTCCACAATCAAAAGTCGCCTCCGCCGGCTCATACTGTCCTGAAGCCGCTCGGAGAGACCGTTCTCCCAGGAGACACGGTTTTCCCGAATTCGGCAGGTCTCTCAGTCGGACGGCGTAACAAAGCCCCCCCCCCACATGAAAGCTATGAATCCAGCTGCTCTACTCAGAGAAACAGTTTGCCTGCAGAAAGCAGCCGATCGGTCCTGTTCGTATTCCAAAGACTGCCATACCCTCTCTCTGCATGACGTAAAATCCAGCGCAGTAATGACACACGATCGGAATGGATTGTTTACATGAACCTCAATCGGATCAACAAATGGTATAACCCACCTATCTCGATCGGAATGAAATTTTGAATACCAATGAGTCTGATTGGGCCAGAGTATTCTGAATGGCATGTTTATATGACTCGTTTTTGTTCTAATCTAATCTTACTTTGAAAACCGGTAGCTTCACCGATACAAAGATTGGTTTATTTCTGGGGACGGTTGCTCTGCTCTTTCGGTTTTGTTTTTGTTCTTAAAATAAACTCTAACAATACTCTGTATTTCAGAGCAAAAAATATAAAGTCCCTAGGTAATATTTTACTACACTCTACTATATTTATAAAGATTGCGAATCAGCGATCTCGGACGTCGCAAATATTCGTACTTGAATTTTCGGGAGCAGATTGCTAATATCCAAGCACTCGGATACTCGTTACAGCCATAAGTCAGTGAGACCAAAACTAAATTTTTTGTGAAAAATAGTTCCTTGTTTCAGATGTCAACCCCATTTGATTAAACCTTGTTTAATACCAGAAACTAATGAAGGACATAGGCTGCACGATTCATTAAAAGTTTAATAAACTTTCATCTCAGTTATCTTTATTTTTAGTTAGTTTAAAGCTAATGATGATTAAGATGGGAGCTTTACATGCTCTTTGAGCATTACCCAATTAGTCGACTAATCTGAAAAAATAATCAGTGATTAGTCGACTGTTAAAATAATTGTTTGCGGAAACCCTAATTCAAACTTGGAAAATGATTTGTTCCGGACCGAGTCCTGAACCTTGTGCTTGGTCTGTATTCAGACTGGAGTCAAGCAAACAATCGTTTTCCGGACTAAAGCTTGTAAACAAAACCAAGTGACTAAAGATCTCTTCAGTCATTGGCCAGCGGTAACGGGGGTGGGTCAAAACAAAAGAGAAAAATGGAGGTGCTGTACTTGCCATGAAAGAAATCCTTGCTAGGATTGTTCAATTATTCAAACTTTTATTTCATCTGTATGAAAGCCATGTTCAACACATTTTTTGCTTCAAGGCGGTTACTTGGGACGCTACAGCTACGAGGTACGGTGATAAGAGTTTATGACATAAACATTCTTTGGAAAACAGTTTGAGAAGTAATATGTATCTTGCTAAAAGTTTTGGTGTTGGGAGTGGGGTCATCTGGACCCCATAAGATAGCACAAGGGTTAATGAGCCTGCATTTGTCCGATCCCATTTTGCTGATGCATTACTGCTCAACGTTTGTCGGCTTAGGACCGGCTACGGTGGCTGTTTTGGTTCAGTTATTCAGTTATTCCGTAGTCAGACTGAGAAATATTGGATCGAACCAAAGTTCAATCCGATTGAAAGCAAACTGAGACCACTGTATCCAGTTTGAACAGACTTTATTTATTTTTATTTTGGCTAAAAACTGTGTAATTTTAGTTAAACTCCACAGGGAATAATTTTACAAAAGATCAAAAGATGTTTGGGTGGGATTTAATATTAATACAGCCTGTGTAAAAGACTTAACTTGTTAGGAAGAGACAAGCTAATAGTTAATCAGTTTTCTTCTGTGACCTGATATAAGTAAATTCTGGTTGCTTACTACATTTTTTTACTCCGTCCTTAAAGTTGCATTTTCCGTTAAACAAGGAATTGATCAAATTAATTCTGTCTTAGAAGTAATATCTTTGTGCAGCCTGAGAACAATTATAGGTATTATAATGCTTGTAATACTTGGGTTTTTTTAGGTTTTACTTCTCACTCTTGACTTATAAATATTAAAACACACAGATGCAAATACTTTTGTTTAGTTAAAGCATTTTTTTTAATGTAGGGAAGGTTTTGTAAGCCGTTTAAAGCTGTAGTGTTAAGTTGTTCATATAATGACAATTTTTCTGCTAATTTTTTATTCAGATATATCAATTAAACTGACATTATTTTCATTTAGCTGACCAGCAAATCTAGTCAGAAAATATACAGGTATATTTGTAGTTACATTAGGTTCTCAGTGGTATTACCACCTTGGCTTGACAATTTTTTTTCCCCCAAGGACGCTCTAGTTACCACTGATAAGCATGCAACAGACAAAAGAAATCTGTTTACGGTTGCAATTTAAGTGATCTGTATATCGCATTGGTTTTGAAAAGAGAAACCACTAAAATGTTGAAACAGGAAGACTTTTTCAAACCAAATCTGATGTCACAAAACATTAGAGCTCTACCAATAGGGTCTTCCTACTATAATAATGCAGTACATGCCTGCACATGTAAATAATACTTCAGTCAACGCGCTTCAAAATAATTTTTTTTTAGGTCTACTGCAATGTTTTGCCTTTTTTTTCTTTAAAGTCTAAGGAAGTTTGTTTAAAAGAGGAAGACAGTTTTACTGACATCAGCAGTGTATTCTCTCTATATAGACTTAATTACAAATATTGCTTTAGCTTCCATTTTAAGTTTACAATAACTTAATTTGGAATTTAATACTTTATTAACTTTCATTTGGCTTTTCAAAGTGAATGCTGTAATGTAGTAAATTTACTTTATTTGGAACAAATGAACATAAACTGCAGGCCAGCAATGATTTTTTTTCCCAAGTAAAAATGCTTTATTTAAAAAAAAAAAGGCAATGGGATTCAGACATGATTAATTTAGCGGGTGAACAATGCTAATTTCCAAAGCATTATGAGTGACTCACTTAACCTCTTCTGTACATCCATGGTATTTTGACCGAACCCTTTTCAATGATGCTTCACGAAAGCCTCAGGAAGCTGGACCAACTGCTGGATTCAGTCAGATTAGCAGTCTTTGATGTTCATGTTAATGTGTGACATTTTTTTTTTGTGATGCTCAGGGCTCATGTCACAATGTGTTTGCACCCATGGCCACAAGCCAGTGCCAAGCTTGTTTTAATTAGTATGGTTGAATGGACACATTAGCACCACTGGCGAAAGACAGGCTTTCTTCAATCTCACGAGTTACTAACAGTCTTCAAACATACAACTATTTGTTTTATTTGAAAGAATAACATTTGATGATGTATGTTTATTTTTAATAGTAATTTTAGAACATAAATACTTCATATGTTAGAGAGAAACTAACCCAAAGGGACTTTGTGTCTAAGGATTTGAGCACTCTTTATATTAACGCTATATGTCTAAAACTCATAAATGGGCACGTGCTCAGACAATTCTATTTGTATAAATCCATGTACCGGTATTTATTTTGGTGGCTATAGAGGTAAAACAATCATCTTCCAGCCGAAAGGTGGTTATATGGTTATATTCCTGGCAGCTGCAGTCGCATGTCAAAGTATTCTTGAGCAAAACACTGAATAGTAAGTTGACTCCCGTTGGGTTTGGTTCAATCGGCATAACTGCTCCTCATCAGTGATAAATTCTGTCTGTAAATGTCTAAATTAGAAGCAGTGTTAAAGCACTTAAAGTACAAAGAAAGCTAAACAATAGCCAAACAACCAATTATTTTTTGGTTTCTCGGCACCTTTGCTTCTTACATCTCAACTTGTAATAAATAGAGCACTACTGCACATAAAATTCAGATCACCTAATGCTTACAATAAATGTACAAATTAGTAAACACTGCCATGTTATGTGTTTAAATTTTTGTCTAAATATCCATGACACCAAAAAATTAATTTTCACAGAATGTTAAATGAATACCTTGGTCTTAATTGCCCTTTTGAGTCTGTGGACAAACTTTTGTGCTGTACAGGGCGTGAAGGTGGCCCGTACAAAATGTTAAGATCGTTGACCACTCGGTGAGCCCATAGAGCAAAAATGTTCATTCACATTTTCTATGGGCATGCTGCTGTCAACATGTGGTTACAAAGGTGTAATCAGCAAATACGGGTTAAGTAGGTAAGACGCAAATACGAAATTTGAAATTCAAGAATATAATAAAATATGAAATTATATCTTTTCAAACCCCTTGAACCAAGTGCACTGCTTAAGAAGTCTGTTGTGCTCTCCATGCTTACAGTCTGATTGTAAGAAATTTGCAAATTGGACAATCTGAGCTTAATTTGTGTGGGGATCCTACAGACATGTATGTATCATTTGCATGTGTTTGTGCAGCATTTGGGAGCAGTCAACATAGGCCAGTACATGCAACTTACAAACGGCTAAGGTGCAGCGAAAGGGTAGGACAGCATCACCCATTAATCATAAGTCTGTATTGTTTACATTATCATTACAAATACTTTAAAATACAATGTGTAACAAATTATTATGCAAATTATATTTTGCTATGACTTTTCTAAATACTCAACACAAATTATATTCTTAATATATTCTTCATTATATTTATTTTCTAAAGAACTGAAAATGGTCTTTTGTTGAATTTGCTGCTTTTGGAGGTCATATTTACTGAAATCAATTGAGTTCAATCAATCAAATAACGGCAACCCTCTGGAGGATCCTGGACATTGATGTTTGTGGGACTCCAGATACACAAGCAACTTCAAATATGTGCTTGCTGCTTTGTAATGGTATTTTAGCAGCTGCTCTCTTAATCTGATGTATGCCAAAGACATTTCTCAATTTGCCTTTATTTGCACAAACCCATGTTTGCTCTGAATCAGCCACATACTTTTAAGAGTACGATGATCATGCTTAGGTTTTTGTGAAATATCTAAGGTTTTCATGCCTTGTCCAAGGCATTTTACTATTTCAGGCTTTGCAGCAGCAAAGCCATATTGCTTGAAAATGTTGGTCTGCTTAATAATGTGGAAAGTTTTAAGTAGTTTTTCCTTTAATTGAGCTCACCTAGCAAACGAACAATGCCAGGTGTCTGAGATTGATTTCAGTGACCCAAGAGCCCCGATACACAATATCATCCAAACAAAGAATTTTATCTTTTTGACACTTAAATGCTGTTTGCACAATAATTTGGAACGCAGTGTAGACTTACCACTCACAAAAATTGTATGTTCCATTTTCATGGCATCTTTTAATGTGGTCGCATGAGCCATATTGAACTGCAAGACACACCTGCGCTTCCTTTAAGATGAGGCATACCTGCTTACGACCCGCCACGGGCCTGGACAACCTAACAACCTGCAGCACTTGTACGGGTCTACCCCCATTTGGGGGTATCCGTCTAAGACATAATGTCATAGATAGAGGTACAGTGGTGGACAAAATTGTTCACACCCCTCAGTTAAAGAAGGACAAACCCACAATTCCCACTGAAATCACTTGAAACTTACAAAAGTAACAATAAATAAAAAAATATATTGAAAATTAAACAATCAACATCAGCCATCACTTTTGAATTGTTGATTAACATAATTATTTAAAAAAACAAACTAATGAAACAGGTCTGGACAAAAATGATGGTACCTCAATAAAAGATTGAAAACTATTTGACCAGAGTGACATGATTAACTCAGGTGTGTCCTTTAATTGACATCACAGGTGTTTTATTTATTGTTTCTTTTGTATGTTTTGAGTGATTTCAGTGAGAATTGTGGGTTTTGCCTTTCTTTAACTGAGGGGTACGAACACTTTTGTCCACCACTGTATATACATTTATTTTTTTGTGGGTTATTGGCGTGAGAATGAATTCATGAACTGCCAATAGGAATATAGCTGTGAAGGCAGAGAATCTGAACATCACAAATGAAACAAATAATGGCTAAGAATGCATGATATTTGTTTTCATATTTCATAAGAGATAAAACAAGGTAAAAAAGTTACTAAAGAACGTATCAAAAACTAGATCAGTATTAAGCGACAAAAAGGCATTTCAGTTTCAAAGTTAATGAGTAATAGCCCAATGAAGGCTCAAAAACGAAGTTCACATGAAGCTTTTAGTTTATAATATTGAGGGCTGTTCATCAGTTTGGTCCATCAAACGGTAAAATCCTTTCTGGGTTTGGGGTTTGGTAATTTTTCTGAAAGTCTGACTAAACAGAGGCAGTGAAGTAAATTATCTTGTGTGGAGGTGATTATGTTGCTTTGACACAGTATAGGCAGTTATGGTAAAACCATCTTCATTCATTTGTCAGGTTTTGAAAACAGAACATCATCTCTGCAAAAGCTGAGAGTGGAGGTGCCTTAATGCACACAAATAAAATAAACTTTGGGATCCCATAAGACAAGTCTTCTTGTTGAGGGAATTTTTAATAGTGTAATTATTGGTGAAAAGTCATATTTTATAAATGTTTTGTTTATAGACATCCAATTGTATGCACAATACATTCTGTGCACAAAAGGTTCCGTGCACATGCGTGGTTTATTCAAAAGGCCCCAAGGCTGCAGAAATGTTAACATTTTCTTTGTTTAACCTGCTGCTCAAATTCCAAACAGATTCCAATAACTTTTCCCTTTTTTATTTTAACTTCACATCTTAAAGCAGATTTTCAATGAGAAAATGTTTGGTTCTTCGTGGTGAATTTATAACTGATTATTCAAATCAAACAAGGTACTGTACCATTCAATCAACAAATCAATGTTCTCACGTGAATACCAGTAGTTTTTCTTTACAAAACAAAATTGGTTTTGTATGTGGGATTAGAAATCTAACTAAATTGCTAATTTTTGAAATGAAGTCAAATGAATTTAGTAATTTGGTTTGGTGATGCCCAGCTCAACAGATTTACTGAAGTTAAATCTCTTTCCCTCACCAGTAGTCTAAATATTGTTTTCAGAATGTGGAGGTCACTGTGTCACTTAGACTTTTATCATAGAACCTTTGATTAAGGTTCCATTGTGTGCTGCATAGCAAGACATTTTTGATAGAAGAATTTATGTATTAGTTCAATAAGTTTTCAACTCTACACACATTGAAGGACATACAGTAGGAATAATGTGGGGGAAGGTGGTTAGATTAGTCTTACCCTTTGATCTTCATCATTGTGTATTGTTAAGACTTTTAATCAGTTTTTAAAAATAGATATTTTGCACATGAATTTAGTTTGATTCAAGTCCTGATTTTTATTGGGTGTGTTTTTATCTGGAATTCTGATATAATGGGCTTCTCTCTTACATTTTATTTTAAATTTGCTGTGCACTAGGTTTTTTATTGCTATGGCTGGTTTTACAAAAAAGGATATTTGGATGGGATTTTCTTTTCACTGTACTGATGGCCATTCTCTGTGGAGTTGTGGTTTTCATAAACATGATGAGAATTGTGATATCTGACAAGCTCTGAGTTGCATGTTTATTGATTTTGAGCATACCAAAGCCATCAGGTAGCTTATAAAATACTTTTTAATTAATATTTTAACATTCATTTGTAGTCTTTTAGTTTTAAAAAATCAAATTTGGTTAACTTTGCTTCATACCAAACATGCACTCTCTTTCTGTCTTTTTTTTTTTTTTTTAATAATTCATTTAAAGTACTTTTCAGTCAGTAAATTGCCTGTGAGATGGCAATGTTAATTTATATGGAAAATGTTACAGTGGTGTGATCATGTTTATTTCCTCAAACATTATCAAAGGATTCTGTTTGGAAAAACTGAAGCCTGGGGTGGCACTGTCAGGCTGATTTAAGGTGACTCCGCCCAACCTAAAAACCCTTCAAAAATAGGCTGTTGGATGAAAGAAAGTGAAGTGAGAGGAGGACCTGTCCAATATAGCCTTTTCCAAAACAAAAACAAAACAACATATCTCCTTGTGAATGAATATTGCCACTTTCCTTCATTAAGTTAAAAAATCTAAATCTTGCCTTAATTTATTTTAGTGTTGGAGGCTACTGAGGAGAAAGTATAGGCTACCGGGCGATATAAAAAATGTGCTGTGAATGATACCAGTTTTTTGAGTCTTTCTTTTTGTCTTTCTTTTTTCTTTAGATCTCCTGTCCCTATTTGACTTGGAAAATGATCTTCCAGATGAGCTCATCCCCAATGGTGACTTGGGAATGGGATTACCCACTGTTGGTGGTCCAGGCGGAGGTGGTCCAGGTCACAATTCAGTTATTCCTGATGCTGCAGCCAAGCACAAGCAGCTGTCTGAGCTCTTGCGACCAGGAAGTTCTTCAACTTTGGGAGGAACTCCCAACTCCACAATCGGAAACCAGATAGGTTCGGTGCTGGGGAAAGGTCCACTGGGACAGGGCTCCCCCAATCATCAAAACTCCCCACAAGGCCAGAAAGTAGGTGTTCCCCCTGGACAAAGCAATGGAAGTACAGGCATGGGTTTTAATCAGGCCCTGTTGAACAGTGGTCAGAGTCATGGTATGATGGGCCAGACAGGACAAGTCATGAATGGTGCTATGGGACCAATGGGTCGGGGGAGACCCGGAATGCAGTATCAAGGTCAAGGCATGCAAGGGACACAAGTAAGCCCTGGACCTGGTGTTGGAGGCAGCGCCCTGGCAGAAACTCTAACCCAAGGAGGAACTCAGATGGCTGTACACAACACAATGAATGTTCAACAACCCGGAAACATGAATAAGGTAAGTTTCAAATTAACCCTAATTTGGCTTATAGTTAGTCAATTGTTTATCTATTTGATCAAATAAACTGTCAAAGACATATATTATGTATTATTATTGAATAAAATTTTGAAGTTTTGTATATTTTAAGCCTACCATTTATATACATTGCTAACAGTTTTTTAAGGATGTTACAGACTGTTGTTAAGGCTCTCAGATTTAGATTCGCCATGATATGGATTTTGAGGTTTACCAACCTGGCAGGTAAAAAATAATATTTATAATGCTACTTATTTTGGAAGAGTTGAATTCAGACATTTTAGATTGAGTTGTAGTCAGAAGGTGATCTGTGGTATAACCAAATCAGAATATGGGGTGATAAAAGAAGTCAGAAGTTGAATGACTGTCTTAACAAGGTGGAAATGTTTTATTTCTGCACAATATATTACAGATTATGAGGTGTTGACACTAGGGCTGTATATTTTTTGCTCTTAAATAAAGAATAATGTTAGATTTTAAGTTCATAAACTAAAAACAGACTGAACGCGCAGCGCTACTGTCACTGGAAGTAAACAAGTCTTCAAAATAAAGTGTCGGTGAAGCTTCCCGTTTTCAAAGTAAAAAAACTAACGAGTTTTGTATTTGAAAAAAAAATTAGACTGAAGTTACATTTACTCTCATAAGTTCTAAAAGAAATGAATTTATCTCTAATGTTTTGCATTCTTATGATTCCCATAACTCATTAATGTATAGCACTGCACAGGAGTGAAGTGATTACATAATCACCATGAATCAGCTGATAGTGCAGTGGAGAAAAGCGGCTTTTCATTACAGCTTTGTACCAAAATGCAATGCTTTAGAACGTAAGGTGTTGCAGAACTTTTGGGAGAAAAACACTGTGGAGAACATTTTCAGGATTTGTTGTTAAATTATCCAAAACAACAGTTACATTTAGGTTTTGTTTACTGCTGAAGTTTAACAGAAAAAAAAATTAGTGACAAATGATGATCTCTTATTCTAAATAAAAGTATAAACTATGTTGCTTAAATACATTTCATCCTAATTTAATACATCCAGTAAAAAGACTGTATATTTTAAAAAGTAAGAATCGTGGTTTGATCTGTGAATTGTTGAGCTTCATTTGTGACTCGAATTAGATTTCCATCTAAGTAACAATCCACGGCCTTTATCTAACACATTGGGTTTACTCATTTGTTAATCTGGAAATTATGGTAAGTAAAAAAAAAACAAACAGACAAATTGCAGAGTTTCTACCATGGTGCAATTTCACACAGATCCACATTTGTGAATGAGATATTTTGTTTACAAAATGTTGCTGACTGCTTTCTCTTTGAATATCTATACTTTCATACACTTTGAAGTTCTCAATGTGAGAAAATGTTTCTTCCATTGTCTGAGACATGCAGGTCTTTGTGGTTTGACAGGAAGCCAAGATTAAACCAACAGGCTAGTTCTCACCACCATTGTTGCAAAACGTATCACCACAAGAAACAAGGCGTTCCTATCCCACATAAATGTATATATTTTAATGTCTGACTTGATTATGACAGGGTTTCCAAGTTTGTAATTATTATTATATTAAAAAAAACATTAAATTCACTATTGTGAAATAGTAAGAATTGTGGAGACACAAATTAAAGGTTAAAAAGGCACCATGATTTTGCTTTCATTGTTTTAATTTTATTAATAATACATTTACTGTACATATTTTTGGCCAAAATGCCTTGGAATCTATAAAATCTGTTTATAATTTCTAAATGAAATTATTATTTTTTAACTAGTAGTCAAATTGTTTACATTTCATTGAATTAAACTGATTCTTGCATTGTTACATACAAGCAAGAAGGTAACTTTTTAGAGAAAACGTGAGTCACTGAAGGCCTTCACAGCAGTGCAATCCTCTCATCTATCGCCACTCCTCTGTGTTAAGTGCAGATCATCAAGTGGGAGAGCCCTTGTGCTAGAGAAGGCTGAATGTGTGAATGAGAGGCAGGCAGTGGGCAAGCATGTGTGGGTTTGTGTGCAGTGGAGGGGGGAGGGGCAGGCAGTAGCGCAGTACTGATTTGTTGTGCAAGCTGCTCTTTCTGTGCGCGTGTCACGAACGCTTTTTCTCTCTGAAGGGCAGGGCTTATTCTTTCAGCGAGCCAAACGGCATTGCCGCCTTAAACAAAACCCAGGTAGAAGCTGTGGACAAATGGGTGCAGAGATCAGCTCACTGAAAACACATGTAATGACAATTTTAACCTTCTTTGTTTAAAAAATAGTTAGATTTGAAGATTTCTTGGTTTTAAAATTAAGATTTAAATGTTGCTGGAAAATTTTTAGCTTTTGCAGTGGGATGTTGAAAAGTCTTAAAAGCAACATCATGAAAACCGTGATCACTACATCATGGATGTTTGTGAACATGCGTAAATTGAGAGTCCACACCTTTTCAAAGTGTTTCAACAGTTAACTCTCCACCATCTATTTGCTTACCAAATAAAAAGGCCAGCTCCTCACAGGTCATACTGACCAAAGCCTGGACAAAGCAAATGCCAAGGTAAACTTTAGTTATGTATTTTAAAAACCAGTTAAATCAAACATTACGTTGTTACTAAACAAAAAAGCACAAGCGTAGAAGTGTGCTCGCTTTAAGCTTTCAAGGGAGACTAAAAAAAATGTCTTTAAGCATGAAGAACAGGTTACGCAGCTACATAATAATAAACAAATGAATCACTACCGTTGAGAAATGAACATTTTCAATAGTATAATCTCGTTATGATAAAACATGCTACACAATTTTGAATGTTAGCATTTCTATGCTTCTTTTTGAGATGGCTAAACATGTTAAATGCTAGTCTTGAGAGTTTTATCTGATTAAGGAGTTATTAGTCACAACATTTAGGACTTGCAAACAAAATGATACCAGCTTTCCAGGATTTTATCTGCATTTTATCACAGTTTTAAAAGTTTTCTCCCAAACGAATCTGAGTCAGTACAAAATCACAATTTCAAAATTAAAATATTACAAATTTATGTTAAAATGTCCAAGGTGGTTTATATGGGACTAACATATCCAGAAGTATTTTGCTGCTGAGCCATGGAGAGACTTGTACACAAGGAGAGCTGTTTTAAAGTCTGTTCTCTGAGCGACAGGAAGCTACTGCTGACCTGAAAACAGGACTGATGTGGTTGCACTTCCTGGTTTTAGTCAGGACCTGAACAGCAGTGTTCTTCATGATCTGCCGCTGCTTACAGCACGTTTACTGAGTCCGTTGGGTAGATGGTTCTGTCTGCTAACCTGCTGGAGATGAATGCGCAAATAGATATTTCTAGGTCTGCTTTCTGATTTTTTGAGATGCCAAAACGCTGGTATGTTATTGATTTTAAGTTGACCTTTTGAAGAATTAGTCAGAATCCACAATTATGCTAAGATTTCTAACCTGACTAATTTTTAGAGATAAACTCTCATTGTAACTTTGAACATTCTCGATCTTTGCCACAAGCAATTGAAGGCAACATCTGAAATATAGAGCTGGATACATTTTTGAAATACATTACCTTAGATTTACTAAATATCAGGGCTTAAACAATAACCTGTTGAACAGACGACTGACTGTAAACTTAACAGTTGTACAGAAATTAAGTTTGATTCATGAAAGCAATCTAACCTCTACCTTCTCTCCTGCTTTATTTTTACTTTAGATGGCCATGTCAGGAGCTCAGTTTAGCCAGCAGTACGGTCCGACTGGGGTGCAGCAGATGGGGTCAGCAGTCAACCCTCAACTTCAGAGCAAGGCAGCCATTTCCAACAACTTGCCCCAGTTCCCTGCAGCTGATCTGAAAGGAGTTGGAAATGTGCCAAATATGGTGAGTTTTTTTTCACCTGAACTGATTTTTCTTTATTATTTTTCTTCTTGTCCTTGAATCAGAAGTATTTTGAAAATCTAAATTAAGATAGAACTTGCAGAAATCATCAAATGCAGCTAGAGGAACTCATTTCATTTTGCCCCGGCTACGCTTGTCCCTTGCTGTGCGTTAGGAGCTGCTGAAAAGTAGTCGTGTTTTTGCCCTATAGCAGAGTTTAGCTGATCCCCTGTAGAGCCGTTTGTTTTTTCTGCACCAGATTCAAGGGAAGACGCAGCTTCTGCAGCACTTCTTAGACCTGAGGGGACTCTCTTCTAACTAACAGACTTACAAAACACTCATCACTGTTCGGCTCCACCTCTTTCATGCTCACAAATGCTGCTCCTCCCCTCACTTTACAAAGTCGTGCATTTAGTTACTAGAGACAGGCAAGCTTGATGGACTTCCCTGTAGTCTTCTAGGCTTTGTAGTAGAACAGCGTTTGCATTGTAATATATTAGAAGACACTAGTGATTACAACCTACAAAAAAACACCTAACAAATGAGGTAGATTGTTTTTAACAGCTACAACATCATTCAATCCATTATTTTATTTTTTATAGCATAAAACATGACTTAATCTGAGATTATTGGCCACATATTTTTATGCAGTTTTCTTTTACATTTATGTATTTGTCCACAAAGATCATTTACTTCTTTTTTTGTTTGCTTCACTCGTGTATTTGTTCAAACTGGACAATCTAAAATGACAAAATGATTTAAGATGAGCATCATCTGATTATAAATATCCTTAACATCTGATGATACTACATAATCATACAAGGTCACAGGTTTGCTCTGTGCATTTATATATATTTAAATCTTGACACTTAATGTTGATAGCATTGCATTCTTACCAGATGCAGCAACAGGTAGCGTCGATGGGCATGGTTTCTGGAGCTGGTGGGGTGTCCGGAGGCCCGACGGCTGACCCAGAGAAGCGAAAACTTATCCAGCAGCAGCTGGTCTTGCTGCTTCATGCACACAAGTGCCAGCGGCGGGAGCAGGCCAACGGCGAGGTGAGGAGCTGCGCTCTGCCCCACTGCCGCACCATGAAGAACGTACTTAACCACATGACCCACTGCCAGGCTGGCAAGTCCTGCCAAGGTGAGTTAAAGTTCTCACTTTCAAGCTAACTTAATCTAAATGTCACAGGCTTTTGTTTTTTTTAAACAATATTTGTTTGTATGTTAAAACAAAGTGAGGGATTTTAGCTTATCTGAACTATTATATGGCTTTGAACTTTGATTTCTGTATCAACCTTTGTGATAAATACATGTCTGCATTTATTGTTTTATGACATGTTTACTAGATCTGTTTGCATAGTTTTAACCTTCTTTTTTTCATTTTACTTTTTATTATCAAAAGATTGGTATCCATCATCATAGGAAATATTTTATTGCATTTGTTTGAGATCTGCATTTAGGATTTTTTTTAATTAAATAATATAAATTGTCAGGTGCTGGGGGATCATTTGTCTGTCTTCAATTTGTGGCTTTGATAACCTTGTATTTCTCTCCACAGTGGCTCACTGTGCGTCGTCCAGACAGATCATCTCTCACTGGAAGAACTGCACGAGGCAAGACTGCCCAGTGTGTTTGCCTTTGAAGAACGCAAGTGACAAGAGGAATCAGCAGCGTGAGTTGCTCCAGCTGCCTTTATGTCTTTTTGTTCACTCAAACAAAAAAAATGCATCGGAGAACCAAAAAAAAGTTTTGTTTATGTTGTCTAATTTTTACTAAAACAACAAAAGAAACCTTTTACCTGTCAAACAAGGAGGTGGTCACACAAACGTTTTTCAAGGAAGTGTGTAGGATTTAGTGGTGCCACCTGCAGGTTGTGTTTTCCTATTACAATTCTGTGCTGGCTTGCCGACTGGAAAGTGGAACTATGAGAGGATTCCTGTAGAAAGGCAGGGCTTGTAATCTGATACCAAGGGGAGGGCCTCAGCGGCGGCTGCCATTAGTGGGGGCAGGGTCTCAGGGCAGCATGCTCTTTAATTGGTTAAAGGGCCCTGTGACAGATTTAAATCCCCCACAAAGTCGGCGTGCTCTCTGTCAGCGATCAACACAGCAGGAAGCAGCTGAGGATTCACATAGAACCTCAACAAAGACCATTTTTAGAGTTATGTAATCAGATGAAATGTACGTTTTAAAATGTATTTAAAATCTATAAAAAAAATATATAGAATTTTTTAAATTTACAAATACAAAAAAATTGGAGCAACAAATTCTCCATATTAACTAGACTCTTAACAAATTAACTTTCTTTTCTTCCTCTTGTCCCCCCAGCACTGTTAAGCTCGCCTGGGGCTAACCTGCCGAATGCCATCAATACAGCTGGACCCAGCCAACCCAGTGCCACAGCCATCAGCAGTGGAACGTCACACATTGACCCCAGCTCCATGCAGAGGGCCTACGCAGCCCTGGGGCTCACATATTGTAACCAGTCTTCTGCTCAGGTCCAGGGTCAGGGGCCCGCCCAGCAAAACCCTCCAGGTACCCAGCAGCTGCGAAATATGAATGCATTAGGTATGGAGAAATGGACTAGCTACTTATGTGCAGCTGTCAGTATTTCTGTCTATGAACCTTGGGGGCATCTTTTTATCTTTAAGGTGCTAACCAGATGAACCAGATGCCAGGAAACATGGGTACCTCTTCCACAGACCAGAGTGGATTGCACTCTGACTCTTCTTTACCTTCCACACTACACAAGTGAGCAAGTCACTCTATCAAACAATTCTCAAAAAAGCAATCTTCAATTTTTATTGCTTCTTCTGTTTCTTTTTCTTTTTTATAAAACTATTTTTCCACATTTTTCTGTCTGTCTTGCAGTCAACTGATGGCAGATGGCATAACAGGCATAGGAAACCTGCCCACTGCTACCCCTCTGTCGGCTACAGGGGTAAGGAAGGCCTGGCATGAACACGTCACTCAGGACCTGCGCACCCACCTGGTGCACAAACTGTAAGTGCTTTAAGAATATGAATGTTTGAAGTTTTGGTTTGCACAAGATGCAAAATAACTCATTTTGTTTTGTCTTTTACAGAGTACAAGCCATATTCCCCACCCCAGATCCCGCTGCACTAAAGGACAGGCGAATGGATAACCTGGTGGCTTACGCTCGCAAAGTAGAGGGTGACATGTACGAGTCAGCTAACAGCAGGGTAACTAAAAAACAACTCCCAACCCCAAATTTGAATCTGTTTTTGAGATTATATGGAATATCTGAAATTGTCTTCTTTTCTTTCAAACACCAGGATGAGTACTATCATTTCCTGGCAGAAAAGATTTACAAAATCCAGAAGGAACTGGAAGAGAAGAGACGCTCACGGGAAAAAGATCGCAACGTTGTGGCCACAGCCAGGTCACAGCAGCCTGGATTGCCTCAGCCCAACACCATGTGCCCGTCACAACCTGTTCGGCCTCCAAGTTAGTTCTCTTCTGTCTTTTAACTCTGAGCTTAACTTTGACAGGGACATTAAAACCTCTGTGTCTGCTTGCAGATGGACCTGTTTCTATGCCCAACATGCCAAATCAAATGATGAACCGCATGCAGGTGTCTCAAGGTATGTGTTTTACCATTACACTTTCAGCAAATGTTCCCATGAAAAAAAATATTTTCTGGAAAAAGTATATTTTGCCTTTTTTTTTTATTCCAAAAAACATTAAAGTGCAGAATGAAACTATTTTCCACACTTGTGTTATTGGTTAACTGCTCAGAGTGCTAAACACTTCAAAGCTCGCAGCAGGCTCTTTTCCAGGCCATTAGGAAACAGAATATTACATTACAGTCATTCCCAAGTATCAGGAACAGGTGTATGATTGTGTGAACGTGTTCCCGCAGGAATCAACCATTTTAATCCAATGACGATGCAGAATCCACAGATGCCTCAGGCACCCATGGGAGCGCGGGCTCCTTCTCCGATGAGCCATCCACAGCAAATGAACATGGCCCCTGTTCAACCAGTGAGACAGTTTTCATTTTCTTGTCACCTGTAGTTTTTCTGTTTTAGCTTTGCTTTATGTGCTCAAAAAGTTTTCTTAATTGTTGTATTAATGGGGTTAAAATGACTTCTATGATTGCTAAATGATTGCTAATCAGAGAAGTTAGAAAAAACATGGGTAATTTGTCAGTGCTGACATTTTTCAATATACATATTTGCTATATTAAGCATTACCTTAATAGTTAAATTATAAAGTGTTAACCAGAATATTTTACATTAACTTAGTGTGGAAAGCTGTCTTTGCCCATCTCTTTCTTGACTGTTTTCTTAATAATTTGTGTTAGTAGAGCAGAAAACCCACTTTTTTTTAGTATTTGAGCTACTTTTGACATCCAAAAGAGCTTAATAAATGACAAAATCAAACATTATAAAATCACAATTTGAAATTTTCCTATTTATGTACTTAAATGTACATTATTATAGAAAGTAGGCTTTTAAATTAATCTAAAAATTGTTTAGAATTAAATTGATAAATTAAGGTAAATTTGCAGGATTTGGTTCATCGTAATCTACATATTGGACACCGATATTGTAGCGTGCTTGCAGACTTTGATTGTGTTTCCTTAAAGGTCTAATGCTGCATTCACATTAAACGGGATTCACGTGTCAAATTTATGTCGACCGTCTCTGTTTGGATGCGCCACAAATTTCGCTGTTTGACGCTTGTCTAAAAATGTGTTAATAAACCTGATGCTCCAGACGCGTGTGGGACGTTTTTAGACATTTTAGCCTCATTGTTACATGGAGCAGTGTCTGTGTAAATCACATCTACAATGTATTTGTAGAGCTCTACAGCATCGGTAATCACGTCTCCATGTCTGGGTTCATGAGATCATTTGTAGATTCTCCCAGTACGGAGAGGTTCAGTCCTGCTTCAGTGGTACTTCCCTGTCTCTGTGACCCAATTTGACGAACTGCTGTCCCACATTAGTCCCACATTAATGAGGAGGGAAAACACAAGAATAAGATTAGAGGACTTTTTAATTGTTGCATCGATGCAAATAAGAAAAATATCATGATGTTCAGGTCGAGAACAATCAGCTTCTCCCCCATGTTGGTTTTGGACTCCACTTGCTGATCATGTCTTGAACACATCACTGGCTAAAGTTGTTATTTATTGGTTGACACGACGCCTCTTTTTCACCAAAATTCTGATTTTTGAAATCTGCATGTGCATCCCAAATCCAGGCATCAATCCTTAAATCGTGCTGCTCCCCAACGTTCAAGTTACACTGCAGTACCTCAGATTGCGTCCATACATTGACTAAACATCGAATCTGGACGCTTCTGCTGTGTGAATTTTGTTAAGTGTTAAAGCAGCATAAAGGCTATAAGAGGCTTTTTATTTTAGAATAAAAAAATCAAGCTAAAGTCATTTCCAAAACAGTTTTGTAAATGGATGAATACATCTTTTTTTGTGTTTTTCTAATATTTATGAAACAGTTTTTTGGTCCTACAATCATACTTTGCATTTATACGTTTCTCCTCCTTTGGCTGTCTTTTCTTTTTATTCCTGTTACTATTTGGACACAAAAGCATCAACAAGCAGAAAAATACTTCCATGACTTACATTGGTCCTAATTCATTCTGGACAGGCTGCCTGATGGCTAATGAATAGTCTGTAGTGTAACTCATAGCTTGGCTTACAGCCAGTTTTGTCCTGTCTGCCTGTATACTGTTGCCATTTCCCTTCTACTGAGTGTGGTATACAGTTGTAAGTTACATCACTGCTCTTTCACAACTCGACTGTAATTGGAGCGTATTATACTGTATTCTATACTATTGAGTTATTCATAGATGGTTAAATATTGTTGTATTGATTCATCTATTTTGTGTTTTATCGTTTAGATGGGCATGTCCCCGACTGGGATGTCTCACAATCAAGGAGTAATGGGTAGTCATACTAATAACATGGTGTCTCAGCAACCCAACCAAGTCCAGTTCATGCCACAGGGCCAGTTCCAGAATTCTACAAGTGGTGCAATGAATGTGAATGTAGGCCCGGGTCAAGCCGTGTCTCAAGCCGCTGCTGCACAGGTGAGAGGTTTTGTGCTCTTGTTAGCACTCCGCGCATGTGATTGTGAGATCTTGTTCATTAGTGTTTCTGTGTTATTGGTGATTGATTGGGAAGCTAACAATATGACCCACTTTGTTCCAGCAACCTCAAAACTCTAGTCTCCCTCTGAATGCACTGGGCTCTCTCGGCTCCCAGCTACCCCCTGGTCCCCCAGCTCAACCCCCCTTGGGTAGCACCCCTCCACCCAACGCCTCAGCCACCCTGCAGCCTCACCAGCAGCAAACACCCCATGCTGCCGCACAGGCCCCGGTGCCACCGCAGCCTTCCACTCCTAACTCCTCCATCGGGTCCTCTTTCACCCCGTCTCACATACCCAATAGCCTTCCACGTCCGCCCTCAGCTATGGGCCCCCCGTCTGTCCCCTCTCAACCCGTGACCCCCCAGCAGCCCCAACCTGAACCCCCCAGTCAGATGCAGCAGTGCACCTCAGTGCAGGCACAACACCCCAGCACCCCGGTGAGACATCCCTGATGCTTCTAATTCCTTACGTCTTCGTAGGCTCCAACAAAACCACCTGACCTGTCTTTGACTTCTTTATTGGTATCCATTGATTAAAAATGATTGTGATTGGCGCTTGTTTCCCTTCCTTTAGTTGTCCCAGGCAGCAGCAAGCATAGATAACAGAGTGCCCACTCCAGCCTCTGTGGCTGAGCCTGGATCCCATCCGGTTCTGCCGGACATGAACGGCACAGAAGTCAAGTCAGTAAAAAATGAAGAAGAGGAAAACGGCATGGAGAAGAAACCTGTTGATATAAAAATGGAGGTATGTGTTGATATTTACATGAAGATTGTGGTCACTGGATAAGGCTGGTTGGTTGGCTTTCGGGTGAAATGTGGTTCCCTGACTACTGTTGTGACATTTAGCCACAATAAAGTTTTCTCACATCTACAGAATAACGTAATATAAACTCCTACATTTGTTTTTTTACTGGTAGCTTGTTTTCTAAAACAGTTGGATGCTGAATAACCATGTTTTTGTTCTTACAGCAGGACGATGAAACCAAACCCTCAGTTGTTAAAAAGGAGGATCCAGATGCAGCTAAACCAAAGCAGGAACCAATGGAAGCAGAGCCGGGGATTAAACCAGAAGTGAAGGCCGAACCCAAAGAAGAGGAGGAAGGTGGAGCGAACAGCACATCAACCTCCCACAAAAAGAGTAAGACAAATAACTTCTTCTTTGTGCTTTTAATGCATCAGTTTTATTTGAACATCCACAGTGTTGAAGCTTTGTAATAGTTTTAAAGGAACAATAGACCAGAAGCATAGATTTGCTTCAGTTTTTCTTCTTTCTACCTATTTAGGTCATTTATTGCTGCATTTACAGTCAGCTTAAAATTAACATAAACGTTTTTTTTTTCTCTAGTCTTCAAACCTGAAGAACTGAGACAAGCCCTCATGCCAACACTTGAGGCCCTCTACAGACAGGACCCAGAGTCCCTGCCCTTTCGACAACCTGTGGACCCTTTGTTATTGGGCATCCCTGTAAGTGTCCACAATTTAATAAAATATCCACTTATTTTAACTAAATACTTAATATTAATTGCAAGATATATGCTCTTTTTTTAAATCTGAGCTTTGATCTTGCAGGACTACTTTGAGATTGTGAAGAACCCCATTGACCTTTCCACCATCAAGCGCAAGCTGGACACGGGTCAGTACCAGGAGCCATGGCAGTATGTGGAGGACGTGTGGCTCATGTTCAACAACGCCTG
This sequence comes from Oryzias melastigma, assembly GCF_002922805.2. Lineage (NCBI taxonomy): Eukaryota > Metazoa > Chordata > Actinopteri > Beloniformes > Adrianichthyidae > Oryzias > Oryzias melastigma. Next base: position 11,857,385 of record NC_050519.1, read on the forward strand.
GCTGTACAACCGTAAAACATCTCGGGTTTACAAGTATTGCACCAAACTGGCAGAGGTCTTTGAAGTAGAGATAGATCCCGTCATGCAGTCCCTTGGCTACTGCTGTGGTAGAAAGGTGAGAGACTGGAAGTTAGAGCAACATTTAAAAAAAATAATAATAATAAATCTGTTGATCCTACATATTTGTTTACTGACTGTTAATGAATTGACATAATACTTTCCTGGTTATTCCCGCAGTATGAATTCTCACCTCAGACATTGTGCTGCTATGGCAAACAGCTGTGCACCATCTCCAGGGACGGCACCTACTACAGCTATCAGAACAGGTAAAGTGCAAATTCTCTGGATTACTCTCTTAAATACTGTTAAAAATAAAATTTGGTATCACTCCACACATCCACTAGCCCTCATTTAAGCATTTTTTATAGGGGTCCTATCAGATCTACTGACCATTAGTGATGGTCCACTGACGTCTGTTTCTTTTATTCACAAATCTGGCTCTAAAGCACCCCCTTCATTGCAAAGGCTGCTATTGCAGCTCCTCCCTTGAAAGCTTTAATCATGGTTATAATCATAGTTTTATCTCAGGAGAAGATTATCAAAGTGTTTTGAATTTGTTTAAACTAGGTTTTTGCTTTCTACGAATTGACTGAGATGGGAAAAATGGTTCATTCTCGGAGGGACTTTATTGTGACAGTTTGAAGTTTGGACTTTTTTGTTATAGCGAGTTTTTCCATATATTTTTTTCCTGCGATCATTCTTTTTCCTCTTCCATCTTACACTTCCACCAGTTCATTTTGCATGATCCTTACAGCATGATTTACTGTAGTAGCATACATATATATTTTATTTTGATTGTGTAGCATGCTGTAGATGTCACTGAACATTCATTCAATGTTGGGAATCATTTTCTCTCATTAACATAATCTCTAAGCATGTTTCTTTCATTGTTTTAGTGCAGCCAACGGGCTGAATCACCACCATTTCAGTTGTTACTAACCTGTATCTCTGCCTGTGTGTACGTGTGTGTCGTTGCGTCTGTCTGCCCATGCCCGGTCCGTGGTTGTTGCTCCATTCACTCCACATTCCCGTGCTGTTCTCCGGTTTACCTGTGCTGCTGCTACTGTGTGTGCTGGGTGCAGTTCACCCAAATATGGCCTTATTGCTGACAGGTATCACTTCTGTGAGAAGTGCTTCAACGAGATCCAGGGCAACAGCGTGACCCTGGGGGACGATCCCGCACAACCACAGACGTAAGTTGACCCGGCCGGGGCTGATGGTCACTTTTGATTCTGAGGTTTTGATTTTGTGGATAAATGTTCCATCTTGAACATGCGAATCCTATTTCTCTTTCTGATCAGTGTGATATCGAAAGATCAGTTTGAAAAGAAGAAAAATGACACATTGGACCCTGAACCGTGAGTACTGAGTGAATCAGAACTCTATTTTGACTGGTCGTCGCCATGTTAATATCTGAGATTTTTTTTATTTTTTTTTATAAAATGAATGTGTTTGTCTCCTTTTAGGTTTGTTGAATGTAAAGATTGTGAAAGAAAAATGCATCAGATTTGTGTGCTGCACTATGAAGTCATTTGGCCATCAGGGTGAGCATAGTTATTGTGACAGTTTTATATATATATTTATTTTAAGAAGTATTCAATTTTTCCCAAATTCTGTTCAATACAAAGTACTGCTGTTTGAAACCTAACAGCTCCTCCTTTTTCCAGCTTCATCTGTGACAACTGCCTAAAGAAATCTGGCAAGACAAAAAAGGAAAACAAGTTCTCAGCCCGAAGTCAGTTTAAAAAATATGATCAACTTCTTAAATGTAAAGAAAAAAATCTTAATTTGTCTAAAATATGTTTGTCTTCATACAGGGTTGCAGACTACCAGGCTGGGGACATACATCGAGGACAGAGTCAACAAATACTTGAAACGACAAAACCACCCAGAAGCCGGTGAAGTGTTTGTGCGGGTTGTTGCTAGCTCTGATAAAATGGTCGATGTTAAGCCTGGCATGAAGTCGAGGTGAGATCCAAATGTTGTTTATACATTTTACAGCTTCTTATTTCTTATTCAAGCTCGTCTCTGATCTGTTTAGCAGATCTCTAAAGCAGCTTTATCAAATCAAAAGACTAATTTTAATTAACTTCATTGCATATCTACAGAGGTGTGCTGTTCTAAGCTACCTGTCTGAAATGTGGCCGTCCTAATTGTTTTTGTGTTTTTTTTTTTTTTACCTGCAGGTTTGTAGACTCAGGCGAGATGGTGGAAAACTTCCCTTACAGAACCAAAGCACTTTTTGCATTTGAGGAAATAGACGGTGTGGATGTTTGTTTCTTCGGCATGCATGTCCAGGAATATGGCTCTGATTGTCCCTTTCCAAACACCAGGTAGCAACACAATTCTAAACCCCTAAAGAATCATTTATACAAAACTTTGCTGGGTTCAATTCATAAATAGTAGTTGAAGTTAGTTTTTTTTTTTTCTAAATAACAACAAAATAAAATACATTTTTTGTTTTTGCAATTTGATAAAATGATCTTTTCTGTTATTTTTCATCTAATAAAACTTTGTGTGCTATAAATGTTTCAATAATGTCATATTTAATACTTCCTATTATTTCTATTGCTGTAATTTTAAGCTTTAATGATATTTCTGTTATATTTGCTTCCATCTTTCCTTTTTTTTCCTTTCTTTACTCTTCAATCAATTTTTTGTTTTTGTCTTTCAGGCGGGTTTACATATCATACCTTGACAGTGTTCACTTCTTCAAGCCACGTTTGCTAAGGACTGCAGTGTACCATGAGATCCTAATAGGTTACCTGGAGTATGTAAAGAAACTTGGGTGAGTGCAAGCTAACAATGTGGTTTTGCCATTCAGATATGCACAACTGTTGCTTAATAAAACATGGCTCATATTGCATTTTTTTATCAGGTATGTGATGGGTCACATTTGGGCATGCCCACCAAGTGAAGGAGATGACTATATTTTCCACTGCCACCCTCCTGACCAGAAAATCCCGAAGCCCAAAAGGCTCCAAGAGTGGTACCGAAAGATGCTGGACAAAGCTTTTGCTGAGCGGATTCTACATGATTACAAGGTTAGAAAGTGGTTCATTAGATGATATTCTCTAAAATGTTTGAAACATTTTTGTCATTGGATTTATGCTACTTTGCCTAATTAAATATATTTATGTTAAGATACTCAGATAATGTTTTGATATAGAGTCATGTCAAAATTAGACTTGGAAATTTCATGACAAAATTATGAAAATCCTTATTTTTTGTGGTTTTGACATGTTAGTCCGTTGCAGTGTTAATGTTTCATCTTTCTATTAAGAGAGCACATATTTTTCAGCTTAATTTGAATATTTTAAAGGAAAAAAACTATTTTAGAACCAATATTTTAAGCTAAAGTATCACCTTTAGAGGAGGTGAAAGATCAAATTTTACTGACCAATTTATGGCCATTAAGGAAATTAAAGTAGATTTTTATGAACTGCTATGTGTTTAAGCCACACCCATTTCTTGAGCATATGAACTAGAAGTCCATACACCCTGAAAAATCATTTTCTCTGTAGAATTTGGTGATTTCTTCTATTTGACTTAAATTCTATTCCATCTGTAAAGGGATCCCACTCTGTGCAATCAGGTAATGTATATTTGAATATGAAACTAAAGCCATAATTGACGAGAGCATGCTTGCGTTTGTTTAGGACATTTTCAAGCAGGCAACAGAAGACAGGCTGACGAGTGCCAATGAGCTGCCGTACTTCGAGGGAGACTTTTGGCCTAATGTGCTGGAGGAGAGCATTAAGGAGCTGGAGCAGGAGGAGGAGGAAAGGAAAAAAGAGGAAAACACAGCCTCCTCTGAGACTACAGAGGTATGTTAAAGTGAAGTAATGAGATCATTATAAACCCAGTTATTTAAAAATTTAGGATGTTAACATCTGTGAAAGCTCCAGCCGCTACAGAATTGTTTACCACTACTTTACCTTTATTACATTATCGGATCTTCATGTGTCTTTGTTACAGGGGGCCCAGACTGACAGCAAGAACGCCAAAAAGAAGAACAATAAGAAAACCAACAAAAACAAAAGCAGTCTCAGTCGAGCCAATAAGAAAAAGCCTGGGATGCCAAATGTGGCCAATGATCTGTCACAAAAACTTTACGCCACAATGGAAAAACATAAGGAGGTAGGTCACATTGTTATTTATTTAGAGGTTTCAAAGTAGTGTATTTTTCTTCTATAGGAGTTACCATCATTAAGGAAAAAATGTATCTCCAAATTAGTTCTTCTGGACGCTCGAGTCTCAAATTGTCACTTCCTGTTTCCTCTCTTTTGTGTGCCCCAGGTGTTTTTTGTCATCCACCTCCATGCTGGGCCAGTCATCAACACCTTGCCGCCCATTATGGACCCCGACCCTCTGCTCACTTGTGACCTCATGGATGGCCGTGATGCCTTTTTGACGCTGGCCAGGGACAAGCACTGGGAGTTCAGCTCGCTGAGGAGATGCAAGTGGAGCACAATGTGCATGTTGGTGGAGCTGCACAACCAGGGCCAGGACCGCTTTGTTTACACTTGCAATGAGTGCAAGCATCACGTGGAAACTCGCTGGCACTGCACTGTTTGCGAGGTAAAAACCACTCATCATAAATGCTTTTGTGCTTTTTAGGTTCAAAATTTCCACCTAAATGAAGTTTAATTTTAATATTCTCCTTTTGCTCATCTTCAGGATTATGACCTATGCATTAACTGCTACAAAACCAAGGGCCATGAGCATCAGATGGTGAAATGGGGTCTAGGCTTGGACGATGACAGCAACAGTCAGGGTGGAGAGGCCTCCAAGAGCCCACAGGAGAACCGGCGTCTCAGCATCCAGCGCTGCATCCAGTCCCTCGTCCACGCCTGCCAATGCCGCAACGCCAACTGCTCGCTGTCGTCATGTCAGAAGATGAAGAGAGTGGTCCAGCACACCAAGGGCTGCAAGCGCAAGACCAACGGTGGCTGTCCGGTTTGCAAACAGCTCATTGCTTTATGTTGTTATCATGCCAAGCACTGTCAGGAGAACAAATGTCCAGTTCCATTTTGTCTCAACATCAAGCAAAAACTCCATCAGCAGCAGCTGCAGCACAGGCTGCATCAGGCTCAAATGATGCGCCGCAGGATGGCCACTATGGCTGGAAGAGGAATGCCTATGCCGTCTCCACCTACCTCTGGTGCCCTGGATGCCCCAAATTCTCTGCAGCAGCCTAATACCCCCCAGACTCCCCAGCCCATGCCTAACCAACCCCAACAGCAACCTCCAAACCCTGCCAACATTGCCCAGGGCTTCCCCGGTAATGGTCGTGGTAGTCAGCCCACAACGCCAGTTCCACAGGGTAAACCAGGGCCCCCGTCGTCCCCACTCCATCAGCAGCTGTCGCCAATGCCCAACATGCCGCACCAACAGCAGCCTCAGCCCCCGCAGCAACAGCAGCAACTGCTGGCCGCCCAGAAAGTGGCTCATGAGATCCAAATGGTAGCCAAGGCAAAGCAGCTGCAGACAAATTATGCCATCAACGGGATGCACATGAACCACCCTCGAATGATTGGGGCCATGCCGAACCAGATGCAGATGGTGCAAGGGCCACGGGGTCCCCAGGTGATGCCGGCTATGCAGCAAGGCCAGTGGAACCCCAGCATGCAGAAGCCCCAGGGCTCTCAGCAGCAGGTTCCTCCGCAGCAAGGCCCCATGGCTTCTCAACAGGCTCAGGGAACTCCAATGCCCCTGCAGGGTCAGCTCATGCAGAGGCCCATGATGCCGCAGCAGCATGGTCTTCAAATGCCCGGGGTCATGCCCTCCCAGATACCCTCGCAACAGGGCATGACGCAGCAGCAACAGAACATGCCCCGGGGAATACCAAGCAACATCACTCAAAACGCCCTGCAGGAATTACTGCACTTCCTCAAATCTCCCAGCTCCCCGCACCAACAACAGCAGGTCCTCACCATCCTAAAGTCGAACCCACACCTCATGGCTGCTTTCATCAAACAGAGAACGGCAAAGTACCAAGCCAGCCAGCAACCACAGCAGCAGCAGGCACAGCAGCAGGCGCAGCAGCAGCAGAACCCACAGGCCATGATGGGCTCCCAGGCTGGAATGCAGGGCATGTCATCAATGGCAAACCAGGTGCCCAGACCGGGGATTTCTCCTCAGCAGCAACCTCGGCAGCCGGCAGGGCCACAGGGCATGATGTCCATAGGTCCTCAAAGCCAGATGATGAATGCTGCTCAGAATGGAAACCCCCAGCTGTACCGCAGGCAGCAAATGTTCAGGATGCAGCAAATGCAGTCACAGGGAGGCTTGAATCAGGTCCATGGTCAGTTTCCTCCCCAGCAAACAGGGCAAGCAAACTTCTCCCAGCTCTGTATGCAGCAGCAAATGACTATGCAAGGAGCCGGGGGACCCATGGGCCAGCTCCCTCCCACGTCACAAATGGGGCAACCTGGTATGGGCGTAGATGGCTCCAGGATCCTCCTCCAGCAGCGCATGCTCCAGCCACAGCAGATGAAGCAGCAGATGGGCTCTCCCGCACAGGCTAACTCGATGAGTCCGCAGCCTCATATGCTACAAGGCCAAGCCCAGGGAGTGGCTCACCTGCAGGGCCAAACCATGGCCAACGCCCTGGGAAATCAAGTGCGCTCCCCCGCCCCAGTCCAGTCCCCACGGCCGCCGTCACAGCAGGCTTCTCATTCCGGTTCCTCCCCACGAATACAACCACATCCATCACCTCAACATGGCGCTCTACACTCCAACTCTCCTCATCCCAGTCTGGGTCCCATGTCTGGCTCCATGGAGCAAGGGCACATGGGAACGCCTGAGCACAGCGCCATGCTCCCACAGCTGAACACACCAAACCGAGGGGCTCTAGGAAACGACATGGGCATGGTGGGTGACACAACTGGAGACACTCTGGAAAAATTTGTTGAAGGATTGTAGCATTTTAAGAAAGAGGACTCTCTGTTTTCAACTGAAAAGTTTTTCTACCCACTTATGTAAAAAGAAAGAAATACAAACAAATGAGTCTTAAAAGGCCTCTGGACTGTGAACTTTCCTTTAGCAATTAACTACTTTTTTCCTAAAACAGAATGATTTACATGTGCTGTTGGAGGGGAAAAGGACTAAAATCGAATTGTGGTTCAGATAAGCCTTGCAAGAGTTCACCCCTGTCATTGTGTTTTAATTTGTTTTTCAGTTGATCTACATTTGACTTTTGAAAAAAAAAAGAAAAACAAAAAATATTTTGTTCTATTCTTTTTTGTACTTTTGCAAATTAATATTGTACTTGTGTTGAGAAGTATGTAAAATTGCTTGGGAGTTTTCTGCCAGGTTTGACCTCTTGTTTAGTTTCCTTGTTCCTGGCTAATTTATTCAAATAATACACCATTTTTTGAGAGAACTGCCTTTGGGAAAGCCTTAATTTCTTTCCTGGTTGCAGAGTCTAATAGAGATTTACTTATTTGTATAGATCTACACTTCGTATTGCACACACAAACACATCATGCTGGTAAGAAAGACACCTGCTTTAAAGCTTGTAATGTTCATATGTGCCAGAATGTTTTTTCTTTCTTTCTTTTCTTTTCTTTCTTTTTTTTTTTTTACTGGCCATGACCCAGCGTTTTGCTGGCAGATTTTCCTACATTGCTTTGTTTGTCTTTACATTTAAAAATTGTCAATGTATTGAACCTCTTTTGCCTGTGGTGGGAAATTCCATTGTTTGACTGCTGATTTGTGTTCAGAGAGTTTTGTGCATCTTTTTCTCTTCCATTAAACTTGAATTGATGAGGAACTATTCTCCAATGTAAATCAAGCAGCTAGACAGTACTGTAAATATGGTATGAATAGAAAATAAGAATGAAATCAGATGTATAAACTGGTTCAAATGGCTCATTTCGTATTTCTATATCATATTGTTAAATAAACCTGTGTGCCACAGACTTGGTTTGTAGTTTTTTGTTTTGTTTTTGTTTTGGCAAATAGTGAAACAAAAAATGTGCCCCATTAAAATTGTTAAATGAAAATTAAATGTTGAATTTTAATTCTTAACGGTAAAATATACTATTGCATAAAGTTACAGTTTGTAATCGCAGACCAAATGTATTTAAACCGACCAATAGCAGCATAATACGCATTTCATTTTTAATTTTCATCAGGCGCATGTTGGACACCTATCTGACGACATTTTCAGGCGCGCGTGCCGGTCCTGTGTGCGTCGTTCAGCGTGTGTCCTCGCAGGTCACGTTTTCGGTCTTCTGGTGTTTTCCAAATCAGTCTGCCACAATGTCACGATTTCTTTGTCTGTACCGATTCGGACTCGGTTCTCTTCAAAGGTCCAATTCACGGATAATGTCACGAGGACTGAGCAGCCGCACTATGGCGCTTCCTTTAGCGAGAGGTAAGATGTGTTTCGTAAGCTAGCAGTTAGCCTAGCTGTTGAGTTGACAGCTGCAGCATCTTCTTAAGTTTATATCTGAAGAGGGTGTATAGTAGTGGTTATGTCAAAGTCTTGACTTGAAGCTGATGGAGAGACTGTTCAGACTTTAAAAATACTCAAATGCATCTGAATTACTACAACTACGGGAAGCATAATGAGTCAAATGTATTTATAATCTTGTTTATGTGCTTATTGGCAGCTGTCAAAAACGTTTGTTTGCACTTCTGCCGAGGATGGCCAAACTAGTTATTGGGTTTGGAGTAAGGATGTCCACGTCATAAAAATATATATCTAGCCCATTCTTCAATCTCCGATTCCGTGGAGATGTACACAGAAGTAGCTTGGACAGAGGTGACCTTGTCCTCGAGAATTTGGGTTGGATACCTTTCATGTAGGGTCTAATCTATTTGTTCCAAAAGGTTTCATGAACTTCTTAATTATAAGCACTACCTTGTCACAATCAGCTAAAAATATATATACTTCTGATCCAATAAAGATTTAAGGAAAAAGCCTACTGATCTTCACGTTGTGTTTATTAAGTCGTCTGCCTTTATTGTTCTTGCTGTCAGACCTGCAGGCTTCGCAGAAGCGGCACTGTCAGCCCAAGTTGTGCAGGTTGCAGTGGTCCAGCCGTGTCCTGAGCCAGCAGTCTTTCTACAGCACTCAGGAAGTAGAGAAAGAGCCTGAAGAGGAGCCGCTACATACCATCATAAGTGACACTGAATCTGTACAAGGTCCCAAATCAGTAGCTTAAAATCTCTTCAAACACCAATGCACATATTTTGTTCGCGTTTACTGATGTGGTGACTTTTCTTTTTGTTTCCAGGTAGTTTTTCCAAACACGAATTCCAAGCTGAAACAAAAAAACTTCTAGACATTGTTGCCAGGTCCTTGTACTCAGAGAAAGAAGTAAGGGGAAAGAGAGAACTTCATATTCACCCCCCCTCCCTTTTTTGTGTAACTGATCTTCCTGATTCCCTGGTTGACTGTCGTTTCTTCAGGTGTTCATCAGGGAGCTGATTTCTAATGGCAGTGATGCTCTGGAAAAGCTAAGGCATAAGCTGATCACAGCAGGGGGAGAAACTGCTCCAATGGAGATCCATCTGAAGACAGATGCTGGAAAAGGAACCATCACCATCCAGGTACTTTGACTCAAAAAAAAAGTTGCAGTCAAGACATTTATAAAAACTATTTTAAATCAATCAGCAAATAATAAAAAACAGGTTTGCTCCCTCAGCTCAAAATGGTTTATGGAATTGAGATTGGATTAGGCCATTTTTTCATTTTGGCTGCCTCCTGGTGGATGAATGTGGTACAGCAAGCTGTATTTTGGAGTTTTGAGGATTCTGTTTTCTCTTTAGGATACAGGAGTTGGCATGAACAAAGAGGAGTTGGTGGCCAACCTGGGTACTATTGCTCGCTCTGGTTCAAAAGTGAGTGTCTCTTTCTTTGCAAATTAGTCTCTGTAATGATCATCATTTGTTTATCTTTAAAGCATTTCTGTAAGGAAACTGAAAATTCGACAAAGGAATGTGACAAAGCATCACTCTGATGAAAAGAGAGTAGCAGGACAAATTAGTTATCTTGTTGTAACTCTTTTTTTCAAAACTTGCTCAATTTTATATTACACAAATAAATTATGTGTGGGTTTAAATGTGTTGTTAAAAATATAGTAAAACAAATTAAACTAACTCCTTCTCATCTTCTACTTTGAAAAAAACCCCACGATACTAATACATTTACTCTAGTTGAGGTATTTAATTATATTTGTGAAGCACATTAAAGTATTTTTTTAAGACTCTCTGGAAAATGTATGTTTATGTTTCCTCTGTGGACAGCATGTTAACTCCTCCATCTCCTGTACTCCACAGGCGTTCCTGGATGCCCTGCAGAACCAGGCAGAGGCGAGCAGCTCCATCATCGGTCAGTTTGGAGTTGGTTTCTACTCGGCATTCATGGTGGCGGACCGTGTCGACGTTTTCACTCGCTCTGCAGATCCGGATGCACCCGGATACAAGTGGTCCTCCGATGGGTGAGTCAAACGAAAGTTACTTTACAGACCCCTCCCCTTTTAATTTAATATGTAGAAAAACAAAAACTCCTCAGATGTGAGAACAAATGGGTCATTCACATGTTTTAGAAAGAATATTGTGCAGGTTTTTGTTTATTGGTCACAAATGAGATAATCAAAGTGAATGACTGTATTTTGTATTTCAGCTCTGGACTTTTTGAAATCGCGGAAGCCAGTGGGGTCCAACAGGGAACAAAAATCGTACTGCACCTGAAAGATGACTGCAAGGAGTTTTCCTCTGAGGATAGGGTTAAAGGTACAACTGCAGTTGTGGATAAACTTTAAAATCTTTCTACTGTCTAACAAAATGTTGCTTTCTTTCCTTTTCTTTTCAGAGGTTGTGACAAAATACAGCAACTTTGTGAGCTTCCCTATTTTCCTGAATGGGCGGAGACTAAACACTCTGCAGGTGAGTTGAATTCTTCTGTCATAGTTTTTTGAATAAATACATAAATAGTAATTCTCTTCTTATAGCTTCTACAAGAAAAACATCAATTAGGAATGATGGAATGTTTGGAAAATGTTGTAATATTTGACCTAAGCACAGACATTTTTAGTTTTCATTTACTTATTTAAAAATGTTGGTTTCTCATACTTTGATTGTTTGGTTTCTGTTTTCAGGCCTTGTGGTTGATGGAGCCTAAAGAAATCGGCGACTGGCAGCATGAGGAGTTTTACCGCTACATCGCTGAGGCCTACGACAAGCCCCGGTACACGCTGCACTACCGGGCCGACGCCCCCCTCAACATCCGCAGCATCTTTTATGTCCCTGAGTCGGTGAGAAAGTCGCCTTAAGATCTCCCCGTTAAAGAAAGGAGTTTACCAAACAGCCGTGTATTTGGGGATGTGACGGTTCAATGTGACAGTTGAGTGAATGTTGATATCAACAGAAGCCGAGCATGTTTGACGTGAGCAGGGAGATGGGCTCCAGCGTGGCTCTGTACAGCAGGAAGGTTCTGATCCAGACCAAAGCCTCTGACATTCTTCCTAAGTGGCTGCGCTTCCTCCGAGGTCTGTATCCCTCCAAACACTCGCAGAGAAACGGAGATTTGGATCTGTGTTCATTCTTTCCGTTTGCAGGTGTGGTGGACAGTGAAGACATCCCTCTGAACCTGAGCCGAGAGCTCCTGCAGGAGAGCGTCCTCATCAGGTACAGCAGCAAAACCCAAATAGCGTTAACTATTTTAAAATCATTCCCAGTGATCCTTTAATTGTGTTGTTTTTAGTCCAATAAAAAAAAAACTCATTTTTCTAGGACATAGTTGCTGCAGGGCGGCAGTAGTTCATTAGAAATGTGCCTTTGCATTGTGGGTGGAATTGAACAGAATGAGCTGATTCTTGTTGATCGTAGAAAGTGTTGAAGTTAAATGCAGTCAGACGTAAACTCTGGTCTGGAGCTAAAGCTCCAATGTAAAAGTCTTAACATTTTTAAGAATCTGAACACTTTTGTTAATATCCTTTAATAAATGTTTACCCTCTTTTGACACATTTTAAGCTAATCCTGAACACGAAACCGTTTATTCATATTAAACAGTTTGAAAACTCTGAAATCCTGTGGAATGTTTGCTTCCCGCTAGTGATTTTCAGCCGCCATCTTGTCTGCAACCAGGTCTTCTTGGAATATTCAGCATTTTGCCAGTAAAAATGAGTGTCATTCCCCCATAAGCCAGGCGTCAGTGTAGATTTCAGATGTAATGCATGGAATCATTTGATAGATTTTTGTTGGGATTCTCCACTTTTAGTTTTTATTTTAAAAACTAAGAGAAAAGACTATTTTTTATAAATGAATATATTCCATAAAGCATGTCTCCTGTGCTCACATACCCATAATGCATTGCTCAGTTCCGTGAATGCTTCTCTACCTTTGCCTCTTCAGGAAGCTTCGTGATGTTTTGCAGCAGAGAGTGATCCGCTTCCTGCTGGACCAAAGTAAGAAGGAGCCCGAGAAGTACAACAAGTTCTTTGAGGATTACGGTCTGTTCATGAGGGAGGGGATCGTCACCACGCAGGAGCAAGACGTCAAGGTGCCCGCTTTGTAACTGTTGTAAAGATGCGTATTCGTTGATGGACGTTGAATGCAACCTTCTGCTTTTCTGTAGGAGGACATCGCCAAGCTTTTGAGGTTTGAGTCTTCGGCTTTACCGGCCGGCCAGCAGACCAACCTGATGGAGTACGGCTCCCGTATGAAGGCCGGCACGCGCAACATCTACTACCTGTGTGCCCCCAACCGACATTTAGCAGAGCACTCCCCGTACTTTGAGGCCATGAAGAAGAAAGACATGGAGGTAAAGACACTGAGAAGAGGCTTTTGTCGAGCCGAGCAGCCTGACAACTTTGTCCCGCCGTGCAGGTGCTGTTCTGCTACGAGCAGTTTGACGAGCTGACCCTGCTCCACCTCCGAGAGTTCGACAAGAAGAAGCTGATCTCCGTGGAGACGGACATCATGGTGGATCACTACAAGGAGGAGAAGTTTGAGGACAGTAAACCAGGTCTGTACCATCTCCAGAAGCTTTATTTTTTATTTTTTTGTGTGTCAGAAAGGTGAACTTTTCTCCTCTGCAGCATCTGAGCGTCTGACGCAGGAGCAAGCCGACGACCTGATCGCCTGGATGAAGAACGCTTTAGGTCCTCGAGTCACAAATATCAAGGTAAGCTTTCAGATTTAGCATTTAAAGCCTTCCGCTCTCCTCCTTTATGTGAAACTGTAAACGTGCTCGGACCCTCAGCTAACTCCTCGTCTGGACACCCACCCCGCCATGATCACAGTCTTAGAAATGGGGGCCGCACGCCACTTCCTCCGCACTCAGCAGCTGGCTCGCAGTGCTGAGGAGAGAGCCCAGATCCTGCAGCCCACGCTGGAGATCAATGCAGGGTGAGAGCCCCGCCCACACTTGTCCACCGGTTCTGAGGATCTCAGAAATTTGACTCTGTTCTTTTCCACTGTCGTTTAGACACGATCTGATCAAGAAGCTGCACACGCTGAAGGACACAAACTCTGAACTGGCAGTTCTGTTACTCGACCAGGTGCTGCGGTTTTACCATCAGCAGGCATAAATTCAATGAGAAACACTTCAAATATGTTTCTGTTTCAGGTTTATGACAACGCCATGATCACTGCAGGACTGAACGACGACCCCAGACCCATGATCGCTCGCCTCAACGACCTCCTGACCAGAGCTCTGGAGAAACACTGATGGACAAGCATCCGATGAGAGCGGCCCAAAGATGAAAGACTTTTGAGCAGTTGGAGGGCCAATCAGGAGTAAGGAGGAGGAGAACAATAGACTTTTTGAAGCACTTGTTCATTGGAATCCATGAAAAAAAGTTTTTTCCTCATCCTTGAAATATGTAAATGTCCTCAGTGAAGCATGTTAATGCTTGAAAAGCAGTTTTCCTGTTGCAACCGTCTGTACAAGCTGCTCCTGGTTATCTGAAGAGGCTAGTAGTGTTTAGCTGGAGAGGAGAACATTGAAACCACAGCAAGTAGTTATCCATTTTAAGCAGCTCAATTGGAGAGTCAAATAAAGACATGAACCGGTTATTTAAACTCTTTTACTGAATGTCAGCGTAACATCTGTGAGCATCAGAACAAGAGAACCTCAGCTCCAAGTCATCCTCTCGTTTGTCTCTGACTTGAGCAACGTGCAGTAAAAGGCAAAGTTCAGGTGAAGTGATTCTCTGCTTCTTCAGCAGCAGCATCCCAGCGCTGGCAGTCCATAGAAACCGTGTTCAGGCACTAGCAGCCCGGGCTTCCACCACGCGAGCCGCCTCACAGCAGGGCTCACCTTCGACTGGCCGGAGAGCGACGAGCCGCCTTCAGCGTCAGGAGAGCTTGTCGATGTTTGCCAAGAAGCGCTGGGCCCACCATTCATCCAGATCCAAGGGCACAAAGCCTGAGAGGGGAGGAGACATTTGACATGTCAGGAACATTTTGGCTAATTTTTAAACAATTGTGATTTAAACTGTAACTAAAAAAGAAAACCAACAAAACACAATAATTTAAAGGTTTAAGCAAAGTAATAATGGAAACAAAGTAAATTTAAAAACATCCATCTTGATTCTTTTCAATGTAAAGTCCAACATGTTTATACTGTATAATCATTTTCATTTCTGTATTTTTAATAAATCCATTTTGGTGAACTTTATTTTGTAAGTTTGAAATTGTTCTAATCAGGGGAGTGGCTTCCTGATTAAAAGACAGTTCAGTTCTCACCAATAGGGTAATCTTATTGGTTAAATCTAATATAAAATGACTAAAATTACTCAAACATTGGTAACCTAACCACACATTTTGTCCATCTGTTGTAACATGGCCAATAAAGTTTTTTTGTTCCGATTATCTTAAAACCAATCACTGAGGTTAAAGTGAAAAGAAACTTATTTATAGTCAAATATCTGCATAAAAATCAGGTTGTTTCCAGCAAAGCTGCAGGTAATCAAGGCAAAATAATAGCATTTGTACCACCTAGTGGTTAAGTTGAGAAACTACAAAACAAGAAAATAATTTACTGCTCTGATAACTGAAAAAAAAGTTCATTCTGTTTGTAAAATAAATATAAAAACTGATTAAACAAAACTTGAACAAATCTAATAAGAAAAAAAATAAACACAACTTAAATTAAACAGATTATCTTGGAATTTTAACAACCAGAACAACAAGTATACTCCTGGTTTTTAAATTGTAATTGTTTGACTGCCTTCTTGTGGACACAGTGTGAAACTTAAACCCTTAAAGTTTAACTAAATTATACTTCCCTTGTTCCACTATTTCCACCTCAGTGCTTTCTGTGATGCAAAAGTTCGATATAACAATCTTACTTAAAAAAATATTAGATTTAACGGTGTCAATGCACAAAATAAATAGTTTTTGCTTTTATTTAATCTCTGTCATTCTCTGTTTAAGCTTACATTTATTTTTCAGGTCATAAAACACGAATCTTCAAACAATCTACCACATTTTTTTGGTTTTTCTGTTCCTTTGACGTAAAGCAGACGAAGCAGCTGTACTCACTGTCCATGTGCGTCGCTGGAGTTGTTTCTTTGTAGCAAACGGCTCTCTGGGACACCTCCATCCCCTCCTGCTGCTCCATCACCTCCTGCCAGGCTGAAAATGCAGCTCCGTCAGTGCAGCCAGCACAAACACCAACATCTTTGTGGGTTTGAAATCCCTCTGACCTTATTTTGACCCATTTCAAAAGCGTTCCCAGTTGTCTTTTAATTATTATTATGACATTTTTAGTCAAAATGTGTCATTTTCTAGGACATAGATTCTGTAAATTCTGAATTGTGGGAGTTGTGCAGAGTAAGAATGCCACCATTTCCCATCATCCCTTTGTTTGCATTCTCTTCCGCTACCTTACAGGTATCCCCAAACCGAACATTACTGGTGCAAAAATGGAGAGCAGTTTGGAACATGTGGTTTGCTGTTGTACACATCAGTCAAAGCCAAGGCCCAGGGGCCAGATCCGGCCCTCCAGATCATTTTATTCTATCGTTATTAATGGCCCAATGTTATCTTGCGCTCATTTCTAACTTGTATAATTTTGACAAAATATATATTTTATGGAGGGTAAAATATTGAAAGTTAATTAAGGTTTAAGTCTATTTATTCTGGAATAATATTCCTGCCTTTTTATTATTCACAAATATGATAAGTTTGGTTTTAAAGTTTTAAGAATTGGCATTCTGCTAGCCTTTTGGACTATTTTGGCATTTACTGAGATTTTTTAAGCTATTTTGAAGTTTAGCTACTTTTTCAGCCACATGCTAGCTGCTTTGGCTAACCTATTTTTTTCTGTTTTAGTTTTATAGGTTAATTTGGCATTTAGCTAATATTTTATCTGGCTATCAGCTTCAGTGTTTTCAGCTATTAGCTTTAATGATTTCAGCTTCTAACTTCAACAGCTTCAGAGGTCAAATTCAGCTTACAGTATTCCCACTAGCATTATCGCAGGTAATGCTATATATCTAGTTCATGATTATTAAAAAAAAAATGCAGTTTTAGAGTGTTCAATAAATGTTTATCCTGTTCGGCCCACGACCAAAGGTGTGTTTTGGATTTTGGCCCCTTGTGTGATTAAGTCCCCTGCTGTAGTATGCCATCTTTTCAAACTGTATTTTTGCATCTATTCCTAATTTTCTTAATGTATGTCCTCCATCATTAGAAAAAGGCCACAAAAACCTGTTAACATTGGAGTTGGTCTTAAAAAAAACACAGTTCTGCATTTAAGCGTGACTAAAGCGATGTCCACAGAGGCTGCAGCTGCTGACAAATGTTTGTATCTCAAATAAACTCACAGCGTGCAGATTAAACGCCTGCAGGTACGTCGGATTTTCAGCCACCTGTGTGGGTTCCTGGCACAAAAAAAAAAAAAAAATCCCTAGGGGGTGGAGGGGGGGTTACTTTGCGCCCTTGTGTGTTCAACTGCAAGGTTAGCAAAGTTGTTTATGAGCTGCTGTAGCTGAGCGTCAATGCCAGAGGCTAGGAGGACAGAAGACGGCCAAAGTGAGGGTTTTTTTTTTTTAGGGGGATACAAAGAGATTCTGTGAATGTTCAAAGGAACCCCCACACTTTGAAAGTGGGTCACTGTGTGATCCGAACTAAACGCCTCATCTTCTGGCGTGAACAATAACTCTTTCCTCCCCACTGAGAGGCCGAGGGTGTTGAAATCAGAGCCAGAGGGGGCCGTTTCTGTCAGCACGTGTGACTGTGCGAGTCCTGAGGGGCATGATCTCGGGGGTGTGTGGGGGGGTTTCTGGTCGTGGCTATCAGTGTTGGAGCAGCTGTGCGGGCGAGGCTGGTTTGGAGTCATCGATAGTAAAACTTCAGAAGAAAGGACAGGTGGAGAGACAAATGTTTCTGCTCCTTACCAGATGATATGAACCTCACGTTCTCCTCATGGAGGGGGGAGAAACTCTCCTGTCGACTGTCTGGTGGGAGAGCCGGTGCAGGGTGGTACTTCTTCCCATTCAGACTCTTGAAGACTATCTTGGGTGCAGGGAGGCTGGTGGATTCAAATACAAGTTTTTATTTTTACATTTTATTTTGTTGTCAAAGAAAAAAAAAAAAAAAAGAGTCGGCCTTTGATCGGGTGTTGAAAGCAAGGTTGCCTGAGCAGCAGCAGCTGCATGACCGACCATGTGCCAACAAGGTCACACACAAACACACTCAGGGCCAGCCAAAGTCACAAAGTCAACGGACCAATCAGAGGCAGCGACACATCTTTAATCTGCAGGAAGTAAACATCTCCTAGAAACTGTCAGGAGGGCGCAGACTTACTCAGGCATGTTCCAGGACGTCTGTTTGTGCTTGAACTCGCTTGTTTTGCTGTCCAGCTGCTGAGTGGGGCCTGCAAAGACAGCCCTTTAAAGCCCCACGTGGGTAAAAGAGTGCGTAAAGACGCTGGAGACTCACCTGTCCGTCGCTGAGTGGCCAGTTTACTAGGACCCCTCGTGATTGTGTACATAATTTACTTGCACACCTGTACAAGTTGGCACTTTTGACTAACTTAGGACGCGTCAGGATGAAAACATTCCTCAATAATAAAAAAGATAAAACTGTCCGTGCAGAGAAACTTAGTTCACAGAGTTGACCTGAGAGGCGAATGTGTTAGGAAACCTTTTGAACCGGCGCACGCTCCTCATCCAAATTGTTTTACGCACAGGTTTTACGCATCCTTCCGTCCCCTCTTTCTTCCTTCACCTGGCGTCCGTGCGTCCTCTTAACTCTGAGCTTGCAGCCGCCTCAGCGTGGAGGTGTCCTGCTCAACGTCCCAATGTCACATAACCTGAAACGGCAGCGGGCGCTCGCCGTGAACCGACGAAACGCGTCGCTCTACGTCCTCACACGCCCCCTCCTGCGCCTTAAAGAGACAGCGCCTCTCCAAGTGTTGCGCAATTAACACAAGAAATAATATATAACACTGAATTATTTTAGTTTAAAAGATACTTTTGGTGCACAATGGGAGGCTCAAAGCACTTTTTGTGGTTCGGAAAAAGCAAACAAACAACAAAAACTTTAAAAATTATGTATTTGTTTGTGAATAAAACAGAACTATAAGTAAAAGGATTATTATGACTCATACCTGGTAGTATTTGACAGGTGGCTCCCATGACATGACTGGTGTGTGGGTGCGTCCTGAGGTTTAACATGAAAAACCAGACAGTTTGAATAAAGAACAATTCAGATTTGAAACTTACCTTAGAGAAATGTGTTTTTTAAATGTTGTTTTAGGGGGAAATATACATAGGTGTAAACATGTACCTCATGTAGACCATTGATCTGTGGCTACAATACAGAAACTTTATTCAAAATTATGAAATTACATTTTATTATGGTTCTAACTCCAGCAAAACACACTTTGTGTTAGTTTGCTCCTAAAGTGAAGCTCATCTGACCTTTAAGATGAAGAATATAGAGTTTTGGAGACAACTCTGTTCAACTTTACCCCAAATCTCCACAGAAAACACATATAAACTAACTATTGTTGCTTTAAAGGAAACAAATTGTTGCCTTTAACCCTGGAGAACTTCCAGAAATATTTTCTTCTGGGCTTTTAAAATTACTTTGACATTTTTTTGGTTGTTTGTTCATTTGGGTGGCAGCAGTTTACAGCAGCCAAAAATATGAATTAAAATAAAAAGATAAAAAATAAAAAAACATCTGTCAAATTTGACCGTTTGGGTACTTCAGGCTGCAGATGTTACAGATGTTGTGACACAAACATTGTGTTTGGTACAGGTTTGACACTGTGCTCAGATATTTGTTCTTTTTTCTTTATCAGAAGGTTCTCATTAGATTTATTTAGTAAAATTGAGATGTCAAAAATGATTTATTACTGATCATACTAATATACCAAATTAAGAGACCTAAGCTATAACATAAATAGTTCTAATACATAGAGTATATGTATATTTATCAAAGTAATTTCTGCAAAAGCATATACTTAAGAATAAAAGATGCAGACACCAAGTCAGAGTAGGATTTCTCATGAGGAGACCTTGTTGGTTAACCACTGCCACCAAATCTCTGGCAAGTTAGTGGAGACCCTTCATTTATTAGAAATTTGGTTGCCTGGGTTACAGAAAAGACTCAATCTAGAGATTTCAACAGTCAGCCATAACATCTTTTTGCAGTCCTGGGAACCTTCTGGTGTGAGAAGGTTCCCACACTCCTGTGTCTTCTCCAGGTGGCATGTTAAGAAAAAAAAAGAATCCTTCCAGCACAGCGCAGCAGGTTAACAAGGAGAATAACCAAAAGGCTGTCAGATTTATAGAATGCATCCTGTAAAACGACTATAAAGAATCAATATAAAATGAATGTGGCGATTTATCTAATCGATATTGGTATAAGACTAATGATTATAAAAGGAAGAGTTGGGATACTTTAGTGG
This sequence comes from Oryzias melastigma, assembly GCF_002922805.2. Lineage (NCBI taxonomy): Eukaryota > Metazoa > Chordata > Actinopteri > Beloniformes > Adrianichthyidae > Oryzias > Oryzias melastigma. The sequence continues at coordinate 11,877,330 of NC_050519.1, forward strand.
CTGATGAAAATAACTTGTGGAAGGACTTGGGAACCCATAATGGGTGCATGATTGAAATGATGAGTAAACCACGAGTTAAAGTGGAACATTCACTCTGGGACGAGGTGTTCCCGCCAGTTAAATCACCAAAAGAAGAACCTGTTTAGCACTGATGTTGCTGCAAACAACTTTACTTGCTTCGTTTTAGTAGGAAACTACCCATTGATGGAACGTCGAGCAGACACCTGGTGCTACTGTGACGGTGACACCTTTTGCAGCACATTTATAGGTAGATATGTTCTGAAGTGTCAAATAGATACATTTAAGGACAATTTATTATTTCATTACACTAGGCTGAATATAAGCCAAACACAAGGTTTTTCTTCATTGTTACTTTCTTATTGCGAAATAAAAAAAAGGATTTCTCTGACACATTTTTTTGTTTTAGAAGAAAATGAGTTAAAACATTTTTTTTAATCTGTCTAAATCTAAAGTTTAGCACACTATATTGAAAATAAATAAATTCAACATACATATTTATTATTTATATCAAATCTGTATTTAATTTAGAACATTTTCAAAATAAAAGGCAAGTTAACCAAAGACTTAGTACTTGTAAAGCAAAAGATGCAGTAATATTAACCATAAACACATCTAATTAAATTTGAATGGGATTTTCAACAGAAAACTTTAACAAAGAACAACAGGTTAATAAGTCACAATCAAAAATACTTTAATTTAAAATCAAACATTTGAACTGCAGGTGTTTAACAACAGGAATGTGTGTAGAAAGTTGCATGAACGTTGAGGAAAATCGTTCTTAGACTCCTCCTTGAAGGTTTTGCCTTGAATCTGCGTCCTCTACGCATTTTGGAGTTTCTCTGAACAGGGCGCTGTGGTCTCTGCAGACAGTGAGCTGATGTGTTGAAGCAGCAGCTCGCAGTACACAGGACTGCGGTGTTTATCCTTTACAGCCTCTGCCTCCCTCTTCAGGAGCACGGGATGGACCTCGCTGCCCTTTTTCAGGATTTCTGAGTGCATAATAAGGAAAAAAATCAGAGCACAAAGAGATGTCTGAGTTATGATCATTACAAGAACATAATATTGATAAATGTGGGTCAAAAATACAATTTTTTTTAACAAAAACTGTGATTAAGTGTGAATGTAAGAGAGGAATCCAGCAGATGGCGCTCATACACTTCTTAAAAATGTATTAGCATTTTCTTTTCTTCATGGTGGTGGTGGTGGGGGGGGTAAGACGCAGCTCATTTGCTTCCTTCCTTCATCATCTACTGATTTTCAGGCGAATATTAAATTCCTTACATTTGGAACGGCTGTCACCGTGGAGACGAGTAATCAGACAGGATCAGTTATCCTGCTAACTCCTTACAGTATTCTCTGCTCTGTGAGGTGGGGATTAGCTGGGATGGATGGAAGGATGGATGGAAGGATGGATGGATGGAAGCAGACTTGAATGAAAAGAAAACAACGAAGTGAGGACCAGCGGGGTGAAGGAGAAGGATAGAGGGAGAGGCGACAGCAGAGCCGTCCATCACAGCGCTGCAGACGGCGAGCCACTTCAAAGACGTGTTTGAAATGCAAGAACCACAAGAATGGAATTAACTATTAACTATTCAAGACCGAAAGGAGAGAAGAGAGACAACGCAGTGATGTAATGAGGCTGCTGTCACTTACTTAACATCAGTCATGAGATGTGAAATCATCTCTTTTCAGACTGTACGTTTTGAGGATTGTCTTTTACTCTTTGGGTCTTTTACTTAAAGCATTTTATCCTTTTATTTATTAGAAATCAAAAGTTTTGCTTTGGATTCTCTAAGGATAAATATTCCTTTTACACCATCAGTATTAATCCGGATTTAGAACCAACATTTAAAAGGTGCCTTTCTTTAAATAAAAGAAAAACTGCATAAAAAACGGTCTAAAACTGTTTAACTTAATATAATTTTTTTTTATATCAAATTAGTATTTTATGATAAAACAAGAACAAGACAGTCAAAATTTAATTAATTATTTTTTTAATTGTGAACAAATGACATTTATCAAAAGAAAACATTCAATAAAAATGTCATTAATTTTACAGAAACAAAGATTTAATTTATTTTTTTACGTTTTTAAATCAAAGATTACAGTAGCTTTTAAATCAAAGACTGACAAAAACATAAATAATGCCATGCATGTTTTTTTTTTATTAAAACAATCAGTAATTTAGCTTTTAGTAGCTCACCCAGATCATATAAAAACCAGCAGAAAAGGTCATTAGCTGAACAAAAAGAAGAATATTTATGACAGTTTTTTTATTTCTTCACCTTTATTGCTTTGACTTTCTTCTAAAAACTAAATATGTTGACAGATTTTTAAAAAACATTTCACAACTTAAGTCTTTGCCTTAAACCCTCAGAGTAAAGGCTTAAAACAGTTCTTTGGTCTTAGGTTTACTTTTTAATTTTGAGTTGGAAATATATTCCTCATTTTACTGTACTTATGAAATATTTGTTGCAATTTTCTTTATTTAAGTCTTATTTTATGCAATGTTTCTTTTTGTGACTGCATTTAGTAAAAAAAAGTTGTAATTTCTGCGCTAAAAGAAAACTCCTGGATTCATCAAATGTTTTGGTTTGTCATTAAAGTGTATCTTTATGTCCACATGGCAGCCATGTAAAGGGGATTTGGAGGAAAAAGCTTAATGGAAATCATATTTTAACATAACGTGTATGTCTGTGGACTAAAATTAAAATTTGGAGCATTTAAAAAGGCTAAAAGCACAAAGGCACATAGATAAAAATGTAAACTTTGCAAACTCTGAAAGGGTTTAAACTCAAAAGCTTTTTGCATCATTAAAAACATGACTTGTTACTCTACTATGATTTCAGATTCAGTGATTTAAAACCACTTTTTGTTATGAAAAACTGATTTTACAAAGAAAAAGCAGTTTGTTTTTGTCTGACAAAATGAAAAAAAATGCTTTTTCTTAAAAGAAAATCATGGATTTAATGAAGTGAAATAAAACTTTCTATAAATATATCACTTATATATGGATTTATTGATTTGTTTTAGTCATATTCCTGTGTGTACAAGTGCATGCAGGACAGTGTATTACTTTAAAAAAGGCTGCTGGAGTGTAAAATGAAGTGTTCACATGCTTGTTTTTTATCATGACATGTTTGGAGTGTCATCTGTAGTCAGAAACGTTTGTTTTTGTATTGTTTTCTCTGAAGAAAGAAGATAAATGTAGCGAGATTTTCCAACCACAATGGATTTGTTCTGTTAAAACTGTCAGTGACTGTGACTGGAATAAATAGACTTCCTGAGTGTCAGAAGTCTTAGTTACTTTTTAAGGTTTTTGACTAAAGATTTACATGTTTTTTTTGCAGTTTTAATGGTTAAAATGAGAACTTTGTAATTTGATTGAGACACAAAAGGAAGAAGAAATAAAAGTCATGTGGGTAAATATTCCCAGGAAACCCAAAAAGTTCATCTTTTCTACATTTTTTAAGCTTAGAAAGGTTTATAGTTCCAAATTAAAGATAAATAAAAAGTTGAAAATAAGATGAAAGATTTTTTGAGGTTGAGTTTTGGTGTTTTTGACACGTTGGGATCAAAATATAACTTTTTCTCCTTTTGTTTTTCTAAATGTCTAACAGTGCTCACCTGGGGTCTGTCAAAAATGAACAAAAATCACGACGAGCAGAATCAAAGTCCAGAGGAGACGAGACTTTCCAGCAGTAAAAAGCACAACTATTCAGAGAAAACACAAGGAGGAGAGACTGACAGATAAAAGATGGAGGGATTAAGTGGGATGAGTTGAAGACAGATGTGAAGATGTGGTAAAGGAGGGGGGGTGTCATGTGTTTGTCATTAGAAGAGACGGCAGACCCAGAGTGGAGAGGCAGACTCCGGCCACACACGGCTCAATCTGTCCACACTGCTGGTTCCCAAAAGGATGGATGAAGCCAGGCAGATACCAGGGCTCACATATTAACCTGTGAACCCTCTCAGGTGGGTTATCAGGATCTTGAACCCCACAAGCAGCCCTCCCCTCAGTGGGCTTTAAGTATTTTGGCAGGGAGAACCGTTCACGGTCCTTTCAGTGATAAATCGAGTGGAAAAGGAGGATAAAGGGAAGCTTTTGAAATAAGAGAGGAGCGGATTTCTTGGGAGCATGCCAGTGGAAGTAATCTTGTGTTTTGACTGAGGACACCCCAAATTCCTCTCATCCCCATGTGTGTTGACTTCACTGCACACAGCTTCAAATCAAACCAGAAAAAAATAAAAACAATTTTAGGCAAAAGAATTGAGGTTTAAATGAGATGTTTAAACACCCCTCCCTGTCTCACCGAGCACTTGGTCCTGAACTGTGAGGTTGGGGTCATCCAGGTGCAGCAGCAGCTGCTGAAAGAGGAGCTGGAGATGAGGGGCGCACAGTTCAGGGCTGTAGTCTTTGGCCAGGCTGGAGAGCCAGAGCCCCACGCCACGCAGAGCCGCAGCACGCACCTCGGCGCTGCTGTCATCCAGACGCTTCAGAAGCTCTGCAGAAACAAAAAAAGCAGATTTTCTGCAATTCTTTCCGTATGTTGTTCCATTTTTAATCAGACAGAAGAGCTGATCTGCTACTTATATGGGGAAAAAAACCAAAGGAATATACACCGCGTTCACAATTATTATGAAAATTGGATTTACGTACCATAAAGATGATATTTTTGCTGTTTTTTTTAGTTAAACTCATGAATGGTATTGTGTCTCCAGGTTCTTCTATCGATTTTAGACACATGTGATAATTAGTTCAGCTCAATTATTGAGCAGACCATAAAACAATAGGAGACAGAAACATGACAGTGTGAAAATGACCTCTGAAAAGTATGGGGGGTTTCCGACTGACCCCTTTTTCCCATGGTACAAGAAGAAAAGACGGGATTTTGAAAAAAAATGTTCAAAATCATCTGCATCAATTACTGCTATGACTTTGAAATAGTGACTGTTTTTACTTATAGAATCTTTCAAAACTGTTGTGAGTAATAATTTGGAAGAGTGCATTTTAATTTTCTCATTTAAAAAATTCAGTTAACATAGGGACTGTATCTTGATAACATTTCATGAGGTGCTGGGTGATATTACATCACAATATAAATTACTTTATATCACAATATACCACCACAAAAAAATATATTTTTAGTTTTTTCGTTTCTTTTCTCTGACTAGTTTATAAAGTAACTAGAAACTGAATCATCCCAAACTAGAAACACTATTTTTATAAGTACAGTAATTTCAAATATCTTAATAGAAAACACATTTTTGCTCAAAAGTTCAGCAATAAAAATAAACAAATTAAAATGATAGAAAAGATAGAAGACAAATGGCACAATAGACTAGATCTCTATCTCTTTCTTTCACCCACACGATATGTATCGTCATATCGTCCACATCTAATTTCATTTCAACTCTAACAGTTAACATCTTTAAAATTATACTGACTGTCATTTGCATCAAAAATCCCAGATTAATATCTTTTGTGTAATAATTTGGTGCTTTAGTTGGATTGTTGCTCTATAACTTACCAGGATAAATCTTGTTCAGAGTGTCCTGGTTCATGCTGCGTCCTATGAGCGTCAGCATCACAGACAGAGAGCGACAAGCCAACAGCCTCCCCATCTGAGAGTCTTCCTCCAGGGCGGACAGCACCTGAGGACTCAGCCTCTCCTCCAGACACAGCAGCTGCATGAACAGAAAGGCAGATTTATTAAAACATATTCATTTGTTGAAGGATAAATCCTCTCTCAGAATAAAAACAACTTTTAGGTTCACAAGTTTTGGAAGTGAAAAAAAGAGCAAAAAGTGAGTTTAAACAGCCTTAAACATGGAGCCCGACTTGAATTACAGTGATGAGTGATGTTTCACTCACGCTGCTGGATGGGAAACAGGTAATGGACAAACAAGGTGAGGCTGAGAGGTGATGGATAAAACCTCTGTCTGTTTGCGATCGAAACCACACGAGGGAAACAATAAAACGCACAGCGAGTGTGGGAAGAGGAGGGAAATCTTGGCAGACGTGTTATCCAGCATTACATCAGTGACAATCTCAGGGTGCCGACTGTAACTGGAGCTGCAAATTGTTTTCACAGGGAGTGGAGAGGAAACAATGTCTTTCTAGAATGAAAAGCTGTTTTACGCCTGGAAACACGTATTTCTGCACATCTCCAGCACATGTTGCCTGCTGTCCTCGCGGTCGAAACAGCCTCATTTGGTTGTCGTTAAACAGTTTGATCGTGCACACCTGGCTCCAGCCGGCCCCCCTGAGATGATTCGGAAAAAAAACGTGCGCGCGTCTGGTGAGCACGGATACTGTAACTCAGCACATGCTCTGACAGGCAGGTGCAAGGCCGTGTTTGGGTGACAGTTCCTACGTTTAACAAAGGGCCAGAACAGTGGCGGCATTGTGCCCCGGGGACAAAAAGGTATGTGAACCCAGCTGCCCCGGCGTACACCTGCTACCTGAAGCAGCCAACTCTCTGAGCCCGAAGACTGAAAGATGGAGACCAGTATATTTTCCTAAATGGTCAAGTGGGATGCCTTTTGTAATGCAAATGTCAGCCCCGGAATGCAAAAGCACATGTTTCAAGTCAATAAAAGTACTTTAGATGAGTAAAACATCACAGACAGGAATGGCATCTTTGTTTTTAGGAGCATCTGCAGACAAATACATTTTGTGGACTCCTCTGATGTACCTGTCCAGGTGTGATGGCCCCTCCATGCAGCAGGGCCAGCAGACAGCTTAAGGCTGAGGTGCGCAGGGCGCCAGCGGTGCGGCCAGCTTTCCACACCAGGTTGGGAATCAGGATGTAGGAAAGAAATGATTCTGCCTCATTGCGGAAATGCCTGGAATTATATAAAAAAAGAGAGAAATGCAATTGTGTTTTATAGTAGACTTAATTTTTGGAATTAGTTGTGATTAAAAATCAATCACTGCCTCCTCTTTAAAAACTCACTCAGCTGCAGTGACACTACACAGTTGGGCATCTAATCTGAATCTGCTATAGCATTTCTCTGCCTGTAGGGGGAGCCTTTGCTTCACTGGTGGGTGCTGAGTTGGCTCAGTTGCATCAGTTTGACAGGTGTTGACATTTCTTCATGAGTGATGTCATAAGAAGGATGGAAAGACTTGTTTCCATGTTGAACAGACAACATGCCTTCAGTATGTGTTTGCAGGTGTTTGAGCCTGCTGTCTGTTTTAAACAGGAAACAGGTGTTTGAAACACCAACTTATGTTGAACTTCACACATTTATGGTGCTTTTTTGGGAAAAAAAACCCTTTTATGTGTTCTTCGAAGCACGCTACAATGTGTTTCTCATTCTCCCAATCAAACACACTCATGCGGCCATTGTGAGCCTTTCATAGGGACACTTTGGCAGGTGGCAAGGCTGACCAGAAAACGTCCAACTGCCCAGTTTGAGGACGACTAGCTGCAGTCTGGCTGAAATATATACTGGAGCTGTCCACACATCGTCACAAAAATCATTTTAACAGAAAACAGAACTTTCTTTAAGAATAATGCAAGAAATTTAAATGCTCGGATCCCTTTCTGTAATCTTCATAGAAAAAATAATACTAAAGCATTTTTAAAATGAAGTAACTAAGTAGGGGTGGGATTATATAATTTCACTTCTTCCCACTCTTTTTCAAGCAATCAAATCAAACACTACGACTTAAGTTAATAATTAAGATATTTAACTAATAAAATATGACATAATTGTGTTTTGATTTTGTTTGTTTGCTTTCTATTTTCTAATATTTGTGTGGTTTGTTCTGTATTTTTCTCAATATATGCTTGAAATAAACCAATCAATCAAATTAAACCAATAAATAGTCTATTCCACGGGGCTGCAACCTGCGGCTCTTTTAACCCTCCACTGTGGCTCTCTGGTTAAAAAAAGGTTTTTATTTTACAAGTAGCTGTAAAGGAAACAGTAAGTAGTAAATTAAACAAAAAATAGTAAAGTAGTCAATCACTCTGCAGGATCCTGACCATAGTAGCTTCAATGCTCCAACAAGCAGTTTGACTTTGAGTCGGACTGAAAGAGACAGATTTTTTTAAATCAAGTGGAATCAGTAAACATAACCAGAATTCATATTTTTTGAACAAATTCAATGATTTTAAGTGCATCATATTGTTATAAAAATACAGTAATGGTCACTTAACCAGCTCTGATTTAATTGTAGTTAATTGGACTTACAAATTTCAGGTTGAGATGCAACACAAAAGGTAAAATAAACCGTTTTTTTTTCCCTTTAAAGCCCTGCTGACATCACACTACCCATTTCTACATTTTCTGCATTGAGATGTGGTAAAGGATGTCTTTTATTTTGAAAGGACTCTATGTGATCCTCTGTCAAAAGTTATAAACAGTTTCATATTTTGAAAAAAAGGCTATTTTATCTTTATGTTTATGCTTTATTTATCACAAAATCCATATTTCCTTCATAGTCATCATAATAGCAACAATTAAGTATTCATGCAATTCAGTGTCTTATTTTTCTAAAGCGTAATTTAAGACTTTGTGGCTCCTTCTGGGTTGTAGTTGGTGAGAAACTGACTTGAATGGCTCTTTAAGTGCTGGTCTATCCTCTCACATCATAGTTCAGAGGGCAGAAGGGTGGAATAAAAACTCACGTTCTATGTGGGTCTCGATCGGCCAGATTGAGAAAAAATATATGTGTCTGATAGTTTGGTGGGTCGGATCCGGCCCGAGGGCCGTAGTTTGGAGACTATGCTGTTTATTTACACTAAATAAACAATTATTAATAATGCAAAACCTAAATTTCACAATATCATAATGCTTACATTTTAATCAATCTTCATCTCTGGACTTGTATTTTTATAAGTGTGTATACAAAAAACTGTAAAAGCCACACAATGGATTTAAATAAAGTTTTTGATTTAGGACTTTTATTTTTATTTTTTTTATAACAGATTATGTCTGTAAAAATGTCAGCCCATAATTTGTAAATGGCCAAAAAAAGCTTAGCAAAAAGAAAAAAAAAAAAAAAGAAAGAAAAAAGAATCTTTTTCTCTGTTTCATTCTGCCTCGTTTCATGTTAGTGTATCTAAGAGCAGTAAATCTTCAAACTTCAAATTAGGCTGTCCATACAACCTTGAAAGCTCGCTTTTTATCTTTAGTTGCATGAGATTTGAGTCTTTCACATGGCGGGCGAAGTATAAACTTTCATTTGTTCCTCTTAGATTTCAAATCCATCTTTTTTAATTACAGCACAAAAAATCCACATAAAAAAGGAACTAGTGTGGATGAAAGGAGCCTTTCCCTTTCAGCTTGTTCTTCAGAAAAGGTGTCATTATGTCATTTTGGATTTACAACAAAGAAGCGAGGTTTTTCTCTATGACTATCATTGTCTTCTTAATGATATATGGTGCGTGTGGCCTAAATGCAGTCGAATGAAGATTGAGACATAAATTCTGAATGGATGGAGGAAAATGATGGCAGACCACACAGCTGTTGTTTGAAACCTTCCGAGGGTATGACATAGTTTCTGTGGTTCTGTAACAGATATATCTCTGGAATGGGGGCAGAGACAGACTTCTTTTGTTTGATACAATTATTAAAAAGCTGAATTTCACATTCTTTTGGCAAAGGTGGCAAAATATCCCATCTTAAAAACATTTCCTGTTGTTTATGAGTTTCCATTGTCATGGGCAGTTTTATTTTGAAATCCTTTACCAAAGGAAACACCTCAACCATTTGCCAGCTAGGTTAAAGTTAGTTACCCAATATGCAGCTGTATCCATGGCAACCACACAGTTGGAATTTGTCAAACTGATTGATAGGAGCAGCTGCTGTGATCATAGAGACCCCCCCCCAAAAAGGCCTCGAATTTAAAGCATTTAAAGCAAACAGAGGCTGCACAGCTGGCTGGCGGGGCTCTGCAAACATGTGTCTAACATTCCTGAAGCTCTGGCTACTTCGACAGACAATAAACGTTCAGAAAAGTGCTGCGAGAACAGTCAAATTCCCAAAGGAAGCCGGGAAATAATCAGAGTAGGGTAGTAAGAAACTAGTTTCATTTTGATATTTTTAATTTTGAAGTCATATTTTGAATAATACTGATTCATCAAATCCATAAATTACTTTTATTTTAATCAAATTATGATTTTTTTTTCAGTCAAAAAGCATTTTTTATTAGTATTTTACTGCAAAATTTCCAATGTGTTTAATTTACACTTGTTAATTATGGTTTATTACTGGTTTAGGAATTCAAAGTGAGGAAAAAAAATGATTCAGTAGTGTAATATAAAACCCTAAATAAGAAATTCTTATTAAAAAATACATTTATGAACAGGGTTCAGAGTTTTTTTCAGCCCAAATCCATTTTTATACACAAGATTTGATACTTTAACTCATACAAGTCCGTTGATGCATTTTTTAAAATCCTATTTCTTGTTTTTCTGAGAACAATAATCAATGTTTTTGCCGGTTTGTTTCCCGCTCACCCCTGTGAATCCAGCGTGTTGTTCCCATCCAGCAGCAGTTTGGCCAGCATCGTGAAGATGCTCATCCTCATTTCTTTGTCTCTGTCTGGCTGGAGGCAACTGTTGATAATAGGCATCAGCTGGTTCAAAAACTCCCCGATAACTGGACCTAAAGCACACAAAAAATATTATTTTTGCACAATTGTTACATCTTTATTACTTTTTTTGAATGGATTTTACAACAAATACCTATAAAAACTTGTTATTATGGCTTCTTTGCCTTTAATTTTCCTTTTTTTCATCCTGGAAATGAATCTCTCATTGATTTGTCCCTCTTTGCACACCTGTGCAAAACATTTTTCTGTGCTCGGAGCCAAAAACATAAAACGAGTCCACAAAACAAATTTCAAGGACAGGAAATTGCAGCTGGAGCGCAGTTTGCCTTGGGTGCAGCCATGGAAAAAAGGTTTTAAATGTTGCCTTTGACAATTCTTTGTTAAAAGTTAGATAACGTTTTGATCCACCAATTTTCTAAAATGACAATTATAATCAGATTCGAGGAGGTAGAGCGTGTCTACATTTAGAAAAGTCATATTTTCTTGCCAATTTCTTCCACAAAGGGAATCTCAAAGGTATTATAAATGCTAAGGCTTCACACGTAGTGACACAGTTTCACATTATGTGACTAAGTGTTTCTACCTTTTACAGGAAAGTGAGAAACTCCAAGTGTAAATACTTCCAGTTCCTTTCATACCCGCACACTTCACCCAGCACCAGTCTGCCTACATGTTTACATAGCTAAATATAGCAGGCAGAGTGTGTTTAAGCCGTGATAAGTGTCTGTGCCCTGTTTGGACTCAATTGTTACAGAGGGGAGACAGAGGAAAGCCTGACACCGCTGGAGGATGTGAGCTAGCTCCAGTAAAAGAAAAAAAAAGAGGGACTATCCTCCATAGGAATAAGAAAATCAACAAATGAATGGTGAGGGGACCTTGACCAACATCCCAACATCTACTGTCAGACTACATCCGATCAAACACCGCAGAACAAAAGACTGAGACACACACAGGAGAGCAATAATTCTTCCGGTGTAAAAATACATTTTGGTGGAGCTGATGAACAAGCAGAAACAAACAATTCTCAGTTGTCACATCAACTACCGACAATTGTTCTGAACTGGTCAGAAACCGCTGAGTCATGCAGCCCTCAAACGGCGCCTGCACTCTTTCTGTTTTGATGTCCTTGGGTTGTGTTAAAAAGCAAAAAGAGCTTCAAAGTGGCCTCGATTCCTGGAGAAGGTCAATAGCGGGCGGCTTTTCTGCCGTTTGATGTGGTGAGCAGCCTGCAGGTCCGTGTGTGGCGTTAGATCGGACCGGTCAGTTGGAACTGTGAGTACGCGGATTAGAGGCGTTGTGGCAACTAGACAGAGTGGAGACGGAGGCAGAATGAGATGGAGATGAAAGCGCGGCAGGGAGGTGGTGATGACGAAGCATTACTCAGTATTAAAAGGGGTGGAGAACAACCCAGGGAAGGGTCACTGCCTTTTAACCCCCTCTGCACAACACGCACACAAAATATGAACTAAATAATCTTAAAAACTTTGTTCGCACAACAATCCCGTTATTCTTAGCATTACACAAACACCTCCGTTTGGTATAAACAGGACTGCAAGAGTCTAATAGTAACTGGATTTTATGTATATTAAGTTTTTCTAAACATAGTTTACCATCTTTTGATTTTTTTGAACTAAGGTTGAATGCTTCTTCTTCATCAATGATGGAACCAATAAAGGATCGTTCTTAAAAAGTCACCAACCAGCTAAAAACAACGTTATTGTCTGAGCTCAAATGTAGTTTTATTTTCAGATCACTATTCATAAAACTGCATGCAGATGTTGAAATTGTTCCACAGAAGCTACAAGCTGCAGAAATCAAATATAAAAAGAGGTTGTCTCAAGAAGCAAAAATGATACAGTTTATTGAAAGTTAAAAACATTTTAAGTTAAATGTTTTGTTTTAAATGTTTTTAACGTTCTTGGGGCATTTTTCTTACAATGGAGGACACATACGATGAAAATTAAGCTGAAATTTGAATTTCTGAGTACTTCTCTATTCAAATCATTGTGAATCAGGGGCAGACAAAAAAAATACAGCTTGAAAAACGTCACTAGTTGTGACGTAGAAACTACAACCAGCGGGCTACGAGCTCTCTGCTCAGCTCCACTCTGATGCATCCTCTTGCAGATAAATAGATCCATGCACGTCTCGTTTGAGCCGACATCTGGATACCTCCAACATTCTTGGAAAAAAAGTGGCATAATCATAATTAAAAGACCCCTGGGAAAGTTTTAAAAATAGATCAAAAGATGATCGGAGTAGGACTTTAATCCATTAGAATTGTTATATTTAAAATATTAAACTAAAGCTAAATATAATATACCGGTAATGTAAATATATTTTTAATGTGATTTTTTTTTGATAATTTTAATTAACTTTACAAAAAAATGTTCTTGTACCTCCTCCTACAGCTGCAGACTTTCTTGTGCTTCAAAATGAAAACTAATCAGGTGTTTTTCATTGCATATTTGAGCGTTTTCTGAATTTCATGACTCACCTGATTGTGTGACTATGATGTGGAGCTGGAGTCTCTGTGGGGAGTAACTGGACCAATTACTAACGGAGGCAAACAACCAGTCCAGCAGCTGTCCCATATGCTGTCTATAGAGCTCCATCAAGTCCAGGTCCTGTACTTTACCCAAAAAGTGTGCGCTCTCCAAAGCCTGAGGACAGACAAGTGTAAGAGTTCAATGAAGATGAAACATCCGAGGCTGAATTTTCAGTTTCAAGTTGAGCTCTTATTGGTGCATTTGAGGTTCCTTTAGGTCATGTTCGCATGAGAAGCACAAAATTTGATGTAAACCATGGAAAGAACAACAAAGCCAAGAGAAGTCTCACATGTAAAACCACTTGAACAAACACTCGTAGACAGGAACTGTCAGAAACCTTCACAGACGTTAACAGACAGACAAAAATTCACATCAATAAAACTGAGCTGAGAGGAAAAAGGCAAAGATGAGAGAGAAAAATGAAAGCACAGTAAATAATTAGTTAACTTTTTGGGGTCAGGGGAATTGACCTTTAGGGCATTTGGGTTCTCCTCTTCATCCCTTAGGGACACAAGAGACGGAGATGTCTGAGTCAGTGTTTGAAGAAAGCTGTACACCCCTGAGTTGTTCATTGATGGGAAAGGCATGCCCCTTTTTCTGGGAAAACAAATTCAGCTTTTCCTCCGAGTCCAGGAATGCCCGAGGTTATTCTCACCCTCCCCTATTTTTTTTTAATTCATTCCTTCCCATCTTCTCTAATATTGCTCCCTGTGCGAGCGCGCACACAGATGCAGCCAGACGTACACACACATGTGGTATCTGCTCAGCATCTGTGCCACTTCCTTCCTGCTCCTCTCCCTGTCATCAGCCTGTGAGGGATACAAGAAGCGGGATGACAGGCTGACCTCAGACACCGACGGCGTACTTCGTCACTGCGCTGGTTTGCCCCTCAGATTCGGCGGCTGACCGCCCGAGTGGGATTTGGTTTTGCCAGCTGGGAAGCTTTATGGTGAAAGTAAAACGAGCTCGGGTGATGTCACAAACCAGCGAGGAAAAAAAAAAAAACTAATCTCTGCCCATCTGTTTTCATCCAAGCCTGTCTGTCTACTTAACTTCTTTTTCCATCTTTCACCGTCCTCGTTTTCACCTAAGGTTGGATTTAAAGTTTCCCTCCAAGGGTGCAATTTGAGCTTCCATGGCTAAGTGGGTAATTATACAGCTGGCCATGCCCACTTTAAAAAGAGTACAAATTTTTACATTCCTTGAATAGTTTTCGTGTCATAAAACCTGCTCACCTCTCTAGTAAAAGAGGAGTGGAAAAAAAGGCAGACCGAGGAGGACGTGTGGCACTTTTTAAAATCAGGTGAAGTGAGGTTTGAACATGGGGTTCTTACCCTCGCGCTCAGCTGCGGCTCTGCGGAGAGGCTCTGGATGCTGATCAGCACCTGCAGCAGCTGCAGGCTGACCGCGCCACAGTCGGACTCGCACTGATGCAGCAGCACGTCCACGCACGCCAGCAACTGCTGCAAGTACACAGCCTGAGAAGGAGAAACGGTAAAATGGAAATTATGTTTGGTTGAGTTCATGCAAGAACAATCACACTTAGAAATCCAGCCTGTTGGGTTAGATAAAAAAAAAAAAAAAAAAGAATATGTTATTGTGGTGATGTCATGTTTTGAGAAGCTTGAACAACTTTCCATGCCATCATTTTCCTGTTTTCAAAGGGTCCGCCATTAGAAACTTGGGGGTGTTGAGTGGGGGCTGGACAGCTTCTAAGTGTATCAGAGAATAAGAGAGTGAGTGTTTTTGCTGTGAGGGCCCTGCAGGTGTTTGCTTTAGTCCAGCAGGGTGTGTTTCAGCCATGAGAAGCACACACGTACAGCCTTAACTCGTAATTTTTTTTTTCTTTCAAATATCAGAAGTGTACATACCGAAGCTCAAAAGCATTAAAAAAAAATTCTACAGATGGTGGGTGCATAAAAAAAAAAAAAAAAACAACAACTGAGTTTTGAGTACAACGGTTGAAAGAAGGGAGAGGAAAAATTAAAGAGGACACCTGGAGCCAGGCGCGCACACCTGGTTTTATTGGAGGAGGCACGCTCCAGGGGCCTCATTACACAGTGTGTGCATCGGTCCACTGCTGCATACATCAGTAACGCCCACCAAAGAGCCTCTTTAAATAGCTCCGCAAGGCCATAGACTCCTCTCCAATGGGGAGCTAACCCCACTGATGTTACTAGGGCAACGAGAAAACAAACACAGCCCCTTTACCTGCAGGTAAAATTGTCTTTTTTTTAAATTATGGTCATTTGAGAAGCAACATTTCCACAGGAATCAGCTATTTTTAACATGTTTATAATAGACAATTATCATTTTATAAATAATACAGAGGTGTACAACCTCAGTTATTTGATTCTGACACCTCCTAAGTCTAAATGACTCCAATTCTTTGTTTTTAAATGTGTTCAACTATCCTCTCTTCTAATAACTGTTGCCAATAATGCCTCTTTTTCTAGAGACAAATGCAGAAATTCAATTGTTCCTCATTTCTCTGTTCCTAACTGTTCTAACTCCCTCAGCTCAAGTTCAACTACCTTTTTTATCTTTAAACTTTAGGATAATTCTGTGCTGACTAGTTGGACAGTTCCGCATGTTGACTTGTTCACGCAAAGATGAACAGCTTTTTCCTAAAATACGTTTTTCCCCTCAAATAAGTATATAATGGATGTTATAACTGCATGAATTAAAAAAATAAAAAAAACTTGGAGCCTTAATTTTCAGAAAAAAAAACTCTAGTGGTTATTAATGGTCTGTTTAGGTTTCATTCAGGAGAAAAGATGGGCATCCAGGTGGGAAATACAATACAAAGTCTGGAAGTGTTTTTTGCAGCCTGTGTGGCCAATTTTTTCCCAAAGACAGCATGTCTACAGTTATTAAACTCGAGTGTAAAAAATGCCAATTATTTGAGCATTTTATTCCCGTGCTGCAGTTGTTGTGATGCCCCCGTTGCCATGCCAACTTTACACAAAAAGACAGTCAGCAGTGGAAAGAATGTAATGGTTTGTGTTTTGTTAATCTGTGAGGAATACCCCTTTAAAAGGAGCCCTGGTGTGATTTATAAGAAGACCTCAGAACTTAGTGGCTTTTTTTTTTTTTAACCACCGACTTTGCTTTTTATGTCTCTCAGGCTCAGAACCTCAGTTTCATTTCATGACTGTTATTTTTAATTCTGGTTGAGCATCTGTCATTTATTTTTGTGCGCTGTCGTTTTCTCTTGAAATGAAATGTAGAAAAGAAAACAGAGTTTGAAAGAAGAGGAGTTATATTTCTCCAAGATCACCTCTGCTTCTTTTTAACCTAAAGACTACTCGTTTAAGTCAAACGTCAGCTCTACTTTTTTTTTGTTCTGTGTTTTGATTTCAAGCTCAATGGGAGTAATCTGAAGCCAGGTTGGATCAGCAAATCAAACTTTAAAAAACAGCAGCAGATTCGTCTCTTTTGGGCTTTTTACGGACACACATAGGTGATTTATTCCTAGTGACAAAGAATGCTGCAGGTGCTTTGTCTGGATGAGCTCTGCGTGACAACACTCCACGCTTTCCTCTTCAAAACAGCGAGCGAGACGGGATAACAGAGGAAGATGGATGGAGAAACGGGCATAGAGGAAGCAGAGGTCTGGCTGCATCTGTGCGACAGCATGTAACCGTGTCGTCCTGTTAATTCTCTGTCTGGATGACCCCGACGGCCAGCGACGAGAGGTCGATTTCCTCATTTGTTACAGATCTCAACCAGGCGGGCTTTGAAACCTGCAGTCTGGCTGCCTAAAAAAACAACAAAAAAATGTAAAAAAATAAAACTAAATGTTGCCTACTCTGAGAGGTCAGGGTGGCAAATGCAGGGGTCACGTGAGATTAGTGGATTTTTGTTATTTTTATCTCGGGGAGAAAATTCCTGCCAGCTCCTCTGTGAGGGTGAGGTCATGTGTGTAGGTGAGTCAGTTTTACCACAGGACCAGAAAATAGATCTCAGTAAAACAACATACGTGAAAAACAAACACTTTGCTGGGAAACTTATTTAAAGAAAACCGTTGATGGTATTCTAATGACATTTAAAAAATGTGATATTGAAATAACAAGGGAAGCAGGACCGGTTTGATCAAAGGCTTGAAACACTAGATTTGAAAAACAAGTGGTCTGTTTTTCTACCAGAGATGGTGTTTCAGAGAATTACTCAACAGTGACCTCACTGAACCCCTCATGTTTAGTTGTATTAAAGAGTGTTCAGGCTAATGCCCCTTTGAAAGACGTGGCATCACTAAATCTAATTCTGTGGCAAAAAAGCCACGTTAAAGGTGCAAAAATTGAGATTTAAGAGATTAAAAACACGTTGTGTCACTTCCCAATCACACTTGCAGAAAAACAGCATAAGCAGAGTTCATAGGAAGACGTGTTTGTAGTGGGCGTGAATGAGTTAAACGATGTTACTGGAAGAACGCTCATTCTCAGGTAAATAAGTTTAAAAACAGGTCAACCACATCTGAAGCCCAGCCGTCCCCGCTGACCTGCTGGTATTCCTGGCAGACGCTGGGCTGGACCAGAGTGTCGGCGATCTGCTGGAGATGTGGCTTCAGGAGTGGTTTGGAGCAGCCTTCCAGAACCGCAGTCAGAACCATTAAGGGGGCCCAGGGGTGAGCGGAAGAGTGCGGGGCGTTAACATGGTCCAGCAACAGCTTGAGGAAGACAGGTGGAGGGACAAACGTCCCTATCAGTTTTCCAGCTGCCAGACACTGAGACAGAACAGATGAAGAAAATAAGGACATATTTCCATTTTTTTCCTTTCATAAAAAATTCTGATTATTAAATGGAAACAAAAAAGTGATGCAAGTTTCTTATGGACTCACGTTTTTGACCACCTCCTTTTCTGTCTCTGCGCAGGTGCGGTAGAGGGTCTCCAGCAGGGGCTGCAGATGCTGAGTGCTGTGGTCCTCAGCATGCAGCAGCAGCACAGAGAGGAGCTGGGAGGTTTTGATGCGCGTCGGCACCAACCAGTCAGTCAAATCATGGGTGATGCCTGGGATCAGCCTCCCAAGGTTCCTTATAACCAACTCTCTGCAGCCCAGAACTGGACGATCCACTGAAAGACAAAACTTTATACTGAAGCAGCTTTAATTGACAGTATATTGGTCTGGAGGAAGACCAAAGAGGAGGTTTATGGAGGCAGTAAACGAAGACATGAAGGTAGCTGATGTTAGAGGATGCAGAAAACAGGGTTATAAGGAGAAAGTTGATTGGCTGTGGCCACCCCTAAAAGGTAAAAGCCAAAAAAGAAGAAGCTTCAACTGACAAATATGGATTAAGAAGCGAGAGATTTTTCATGACGTTAAATGAAACAACAAATGCTACAATAAAAAAATGGGGTACTTGCAAAAGCTTGTATATTATTGAATATAATTAAACATGCATCACTTTCTCTACTCAGAAAAGAAGGACCAGGGATAAATCAGAGAAGGGAGCCACAGCAAGACCAAACAAGAGCATTTCTGGTGGTCTCTGTCTTAACGTGACCTCCTACACTTTGGGAGGGCTGACAGATTAACGAAGGCAAGACAGGAGACGCGCTCCTCTTTCTTTCCTTTAATGTTCAAAGACTGAAACAGTTTTCAGTGATTGTTTGATGCCGTTTTTTTAAATAAGATGTAATAAGATTAATGTTTTTATTTTCTTGTCACCGATTTTGATATGGTTCTATTTCACTGTATGAATTATAAATGGAAAAGTGACCGCTGTTCTGTTTAATAATCTGGATGTCTTTTTTACTTTTGACACTGAAAGAAGAGTGTTGTTTAATGCTGTCAACAAAACAAGCATGAAAATGTCTTTTAACGGTTGGATCTTTACGGTGTTGAATGGATAGGGCACTCCAAATGTTGCTGTCAGCCGTGGTAACCCAAGCCTAAACCATCAACAGCATTCCTCCACTCCCCTCACTTTTTGTGGTTGCAAACTGTTAATATAATGCATGGGTCTGGCTGCAGTGCTGTGAGGTGGTGGTTGGGTGGTAACAGCAAGAAGGAATCCCAAATCCTGGTTTTGTGCTTTCCATGTGTAGTCTGCATGTTCTCATTGTGCACGTCTGGATTTTTTGAGGAAACCTTGTCTTCCTCCCGTAGCCCAAAAACATGTTTTATAAGTTTATTAATGACTCTAAAATGACCCTTAATATTAGGTGTTTGTGAGTGGACGGGTAAACCTGCCTTCACATTAGTTGTGATAGGCTCCATCAACACTTTGATCCAGCACGGGACTAAGCGGGAATAGGATGGATGGATGAAAATAGAAAGCGGAAATCTTGTTTTCTTTTGCCAATTACTTTTGCACAATTAAAGAAAAAAAGTGTACTATCCGGTTGGGCCAACCATCAATCTTGGACATCCATTTTTATTGAAGGCCAGAAAAAATGGCAAATTAAGAAAGAAAATCTGAGCACATGCCTAACTTCTTGCCTAATACTATCTATTTATTTTTATCGAAAATTACCCAAAACACATCAGCCAACTCTTCCAGATAACACAGCTTCTCTCCCATGACATACATCTGAGCACAACCATATTTTGGGTAAATAAGTGGTAAATGACAAAAGATGTGGACCAAGAATGATTTTATAGTTATTATTTTTGTTGAAGTTTCAGAATATTGCACTATGTATTAAAGTATATCATATTGATGAAGAAACGTCTCAGGTAACTGACCTCCTGGTGGGTAGTGTGCCGGAGGAGAGAGAAGAAAGTCCATCTTGTCTTTTATGTCCTCCTCATTTTCTTTCTCCCACTGTGTTCCTGCTTGTTTCCATAAATCAGCTGCTAGAAGTCTGCAGAGAAAAAAAAGAAAAGAGATTTTCCTTTTAAATAATTTGTACAAATCGTTTATCTATAAATAAACCGCAAAATATAAAACTACACATTTTCCTTGGAGCTATTTGAATTAATTTCTTAAAGGAGCAAAAATTTAAATAGTTTATTTTGACCTTATTTCTGGGATTTCGTCAGTGGTGCTGCTCAGCAAGAGAGGAATCAGTTTGTGAAAATAAGAATATCGGTCTCTCAGGTGCAACAGCCAACAACCAACCACAGCAGTCGCAGCTTTTCTCACCTGTAAACAAAAAGGGGACATTTGATGTTTCACCCCAGAAACAAACTCTGTCTATATACTCTTTAAAAGGTTATAGGAAACAAAAGAAAACAAACACATTGGAGTGGATCCCCCAAAGAAGGAGACAAAACTCACCTGTGGTGAGTCGTCTAAAAATCTCTGAGTCAGGTGTGGGAGAACGTCATCCATGTTTCTCCCACTCCCGTGTTGCATGACCGCCCCTGTGGCTTCGATGGCTGCCACCCGCACCCGCGAGTGCTGATGAGTTATCGTTATCATGAGAGGCTTGACAAGACTGTCAGCTTGCATGTGAAAATGCTCTGAAAGGAAAAATAAAATTCATTTTTGTAAATCATTTCACATTTTCTTCTGTGCTTTACATCAGATCCCTTTAGAGATTGCCACAGTGAATCATCCGCCTTCATCTAATCCCATCCTCCTCCTCCATGAAACTTCTCGTTGGCATTCTAGGACTCTTTTCTTGCAGCTCCAACCTCAGCATCATCCTGCCTGTTCCTCCTTTCAACATGTCCCAATCATCTCCTAATTTTGGTTCCCAGAATTTGTTTCCAAAACATCAACATGAGCTATTCCTCTTTTGTTCTCAATCCTGATCACTCTCATCTTCAGCTCTGGTACCTCTAGGCCGCTTTCCTACATTTTTCTCATAATCTCTTAAACCAACAACATTGCTGCTATTACAACAGTCTTTTACACTTTTCCTGTTATTTGTACAGACACTATTTTGTCACACATCAAAACACATGCTTGCACACGCCTCTTCAACTCTTTCTTGTTAGATTGAAGTGTCTTATAAGCCATAATAGTTCGATGTTTTTCATTTTAAACACGATTTTCTATAAATTAATAATAATAAAAAAACTGCGGGTGTAGCAGCTGTATTAATACCATGACTGAGTGTACCGAAACCATGGCAACATACTTCCGGTCCTAAGAGACCGGATAGACCCTCTACAAACCTGGAACACTCTGCGCAAAGTTGGCGGTGCATTTGCAGCTTTCTCTTTTAACATCCGGGAAGGGGTCGACGATGGTTCTCTGTAAAATCTTGATCATTTCGCTCACATAAGGCGCCAAATGTTTTCCGCAAACCTCCACGGTCAGACTCAGCATCTCCACAGCCGACAACCGAAGCTCCTCCGCCGGTTCTAGAATCTCGTTCTCCCCAAACCGCTGAGCCAGGCACGGCATTAAATACGGCAGAAACTCCTCGGGTTTGGGAACACAACGAATAAAGTCTGTTATGACTGCAATTGCCGTTTCTCTGCATCTTTCCATTGGGTCGGAAAGACATTTGAGGAGAGGCTTGACAAGAGCTGAGAGTATTTCCTGGAGGACGTCGCTGGAAAGTCCTTTGTCCACCGTTTCTTTCTTTATGACCTCCAGAGCTCTCTTTCTTGTCGCCTTGTTGTCCTCATTTAGGCAGTTTAAATGATGGGCGAGTCCTCTTAAAACTTCCGAAGAAACGTGCTGGTCTCCACCTGCTGTTGCTGCCATCTTGACTGTCGTTATGGTAACCAGAGGCTGCACGACAAACAAAGGGCTGCTTTACGTTAGTGACGTTTTCAAAATGTTCAAACCTTTATTGTTTTCTCTTGACGAACAAACATTCAATAGGAAAAGTTGTCAGAATATTCTTCTACAAAACACAAAAGCTATTTTTTTTCGTAAAAAATTAAAAAAAGATAATGTCTCAAAGATAATCATCATAACCGGAAATTGTAAAAATATAAATCAAAAACTTTTTTCTATCCTGTGGCCATTTTTTGTCACAAGTCCTGTCAAGTGAATGACTTGTTTAATTACTTAACATAATATGGCTAATTCCTAATAATAATAATAACCATAATGATCATCTTCATCATAATCATAATAATAAAAACCTTAACACCACACAAAATGAACCAACAACAGGGTTAGTTATTAAGCAATCATAAGCTTAATAACCTGATTGTTCCAAACTGCTTCAACCTATAATCCATAATACAATTTCCTGAGAAAAAAAAGAGAATATTGGCAGGATATGTAATAGTTAAATGAAAATGCAATAAAATAAGTTATTAGAAAACAAACAGTTGAAAAACTTTGTATTATTATTGCTATTATGTTAGAATATTACTTGCTGTTAAGTGTCATTTGGGTCACTGAACTAAGTCTTGCTTTCTAAAATTTATGTAGCCTTATTGGGATGTTATTCTAGGTATACTTTTAATATGAGTGGTTTATCTTTAACTTGGGCAAGATCACCAAAAACTTGAAAAACTTTCCTTACTTCAATAATGTCTGTTAAATTAAATACATGGAATAAAATATACATCATTATTAGTTGAAAAAAGGCACACATTAAACATCAGACTTGAATCAACAACAGAGTCAGTTATCAAACAACCCATGATAATTAATGCTTTTAAAATAGTACATTGCCTTTGGGACTCATTAATTCAGATTACATCTAAACTAAATTCTCTCTAGATTTTTAAAAACACCCAAACTACTGTATTTTTTTTTAAATCACAGTCACCCATATAGTTTGATACTTTGTTTATTTATGACAACTATTTCTTGAATAGTTTATTCATGGAAACTTAGCAATTATAAATATCAGGTTATTGGATGGAGATGAGACTACTGGTCACTCTAAAACAATGTTGCAGAATCATTTGTTAGTACACCATGTTAAAGTTGTTAAATTGCAGGCTAAATCAGTCAAAACAAATGCTGACTGCAGCAGGGCCCATGCTTACTAGTAATCCCAAACAGTGACCTAGGTATCTCATGTACCAGAAACTAAAAAAAAAAAAAAGTCAGAAAAAACAGCAATTTGTAAATATTTGACAGATTTTTTTTATTTAATGTAAGCACTCAATAAATTGAATTATTTATTTAAACATGTAATATAGTCTTGTAGAAAACAGGTTTGTAACAGGACAAATTGTATAGCCAGGAACAGGAAGCATTGCTGCTGCAAATAAATGACCAAAAACCAATAGCTAATGTATTTTTCTTTTTATTGCATGTTTATTTGTTTATTTATTAGTGGATGTTTCCTTTAAGTGTTTTTTTTTACCTGCAGGCGCGTTGCCACGTGCCTGGCCTCGAGAGAGCGCCGCTGCGGTTATAAAAAAATGACAGATTGACGTCAATGCGACTGACGCAGAGGCTGAGCAGCAGCAGCAGCATCCCGCTAACCAGCAGCACCTCATCCCTCTAGCTCCACCACCAGCAGGGTGTTTTCTCACTGAGCATCCTCCGGAAAGAACGGTAGGGACATCACCAGCCGACTTGTGTGTAGAAGAGACCCATTTGAACCAGGCCTTCGGGGGCGTTTGTGCTATTTCGCCGTCGTAGTTCGTCTTTTTTACATCTTCGCGGGGGTTTGTTTGTCATTTTGAGGTTAGCTAAGCTAACCGTGTTAGCTTCCTTTTTGAACAGGTGCTCAGTTTCATCGGTGGTTTCGCATTTAATGTTAAAATAATAGCCTATAAATGAGAGAGAAAAAAAATAAGCGGCGTTATTTGTTGTGACAAAGCCTCACTCGATACAAGCTAGTTCCTAAAACCGTATTTGATTTTTAATGCAGTATAATCCGAGATTTCCCCTTTGAGGAAGTAACTGAATATATTCAATTCTACTTCACTTCCTGACTGGTTAAAAAACAGTTTCATTTGGGTTATCTGTTGAATCAGTATGTTCGTTCAGCTGCTTAAATATAGGAAATGGTTTTCCTTTATCTAACATCTTCACTTACACTACTACAAAACATGCTAAATGCTCATATTTCCATACATTTGCTGCACGTGCCATTTGTGTTCAAGTACAGATAAGATTTATTTGCTCAAAAAAATACATGTTCATGTTATTTTTATGCTCTTCCTTCTGAATAAAACAGATCTTTTCTATATGATCATTAAATATATATTTTTGGAGATATTTCAGTGTTTATAAGCTTCAAACTAAATAGAAGACGGCTGTTTGTGAAGTCTGTTTTGATACCAGAAGTACACTGTAACAATGAAGTATTGCCTTGTACAATGGTAGATTTTGTTATCTTTGGTAAACTCATCTTGGAGTTTGGGAACAAGTCATACTTTTAGTGTCAGCATGTTCTCCCACTCCCAAAACTAATTTAGATTTCTTGTGTGTGTGTTGCTCATATTGCAATGCTCCAAATATTCTTAATAGGTGAAAATCTGCAAGGTCTTCCTATGTGGTATGATTGACTTTTGTCAAAGGCACTGAGATTCACATTATTTCAATTTTCATCCATAATTGTTTTTACATTAATAATACAACAAAAGCTTATGTTTGATCAGTTTATGCTAGGGGTTTAATGATTTATTTTAACAAGTCATAGCCAATACAATTCATTTAGAATTATTTGATCCGAGTCACTGATCTAAAATCGATCTAGGACATCTTTATCCCAAAATTCTACCAGTGTGATTCAGATAAATACCTGGGGACTGAACAGTGCAGGTGAAGTTTTCTAGATTCCTTGTATTTTGTTGCAAGACAATTAAGTTTACATTAAATGTGTAAAAACAAACAAGTAAATACAATTTTTATGTGAAATCTGTTTATATTTAGTTTAATAAAGTTCAGCCCACAGTTGTTTTACCATATAAGAATAATAACAATCAAAATACAAATGTACTATATCTCAATATAAATTATATTTTCCAATATCAATATAATCAATTTATTTAATTTTGAAACTATTTTGAAATAGTATTGTTTGATTTAATTATAACTTGCCTCAGACAGATCAATTTGACCGGATTGTAGGAATATAAATTAATTTAGAGATTAATTGTTACACCCCTAGTTTATGCAGTGTCGGTTTGTAATGTCAGCCTGTTCCATTTAAAGAGATCTGCATCAGTTTGCATATTCTGTAAGAGATCATGTTCATACATCAGCCTGCATAATGAACTCATGGAAACAAAAACAAATGGTGATGTATCCTTCACCCCCCTTTTCTCACATGTTTTTTCCCCCCTCGTTTTCACTCTCCCATCACCATTCTGTTCTCCCACTTTTCTGCTAAAACTCTTTTTTTTCTCCCTCCCCTCCTCTTTTGGTCCTCCCTGATTCCCCCAATTGTTTGCCACAGAGATAAAAGATAAGATGGCCACCTCCTCCTCCACCCTGGAAGAAGATGAGAGTTTGAAGAGCTGCGAGATCTTTGTGCAGAAGCACAACATTCAACAAATCCTCAAAGAGTGCATTGTGAACCTCTGCATCGCTAAGCCTGAGCGTCCTATGAAGTTCCTGCGGGAACATTTTGAAAAGCTGGAAAAGGTTGGTGATACATTTTATTATAAAATATGAAACGCTGTGTGTATTCTGTTATTTTAATTTGATTTTTAATCTTGAAAATATGTTTTATCTAATTTTATTGCAGTGTTTTCTATAATTTCTATGAATTTTAAGGAAAAAGTTAGGATTTGTTGTATTTTTTTAATAAATATATCAAAAGTTATTGTAGGTGCATGTCAGTCTCAGAGAACTAAAAAAGGATTGTACTTAACCTGCTATGATAAAGGTTTCATTTTCATGTTTGTAAAAGGAGAATCCATTAGGGAATATCAGATCAGCACCCATAAAAGGCTTCACTCTTTGGTTGCAGTCAGACAACAGAACTGTTGTATGTATTTCTGACATTTATTCCAGCAGGGGACAAAGGAAATTACACATAAGCTACATCAACTTTTCTTATAGATGCAATTATATTTAAAAAAACACAGAAACAAACAAATAAAATTGATTCTGTTTCTAGAATCACATATTTAGCCTAAGCAAGTGATTTTATTTTTATTATAGCCGTGTGGGTTAATTCCATTCAGGGACCTGGCTGTTGCTCACAAGGGGATCATGAGATGCACTTTTCTGAACAATGAGCTCCTCTTTAACACCAGTGATACAAAGAGGTCATCAAGGTGTGTGAGCTGAGGCTGCAGGGTGTTAAAGAGAACCCAGACGTGAAATATAAATAAAAAACAACCCACCAACAAGAGGAGTGATTGTAATGAAAGATCATATGCAGAAGGACCGAGTTTAGTGTTCTGATGTCTGGAGGGGTTAGTTCTTATCTTTGCTGCAATGCTGTCGTGTGCTTTTTGCTGTCATATGACAAGCATCTGATTGGGGTCCTTTGAGTTTTTTCTTTTTTAAAAGTCAACTGCACATTTATTTAATTTTTAATTTAAGAGCTTGGGGTACAAATTAGGACATGTAGATGCAGAGTTAGTTACATTTTGGAATTTTAAATTCATTCCTCCACCATACCCGTATAATACAACACAGAGAGTAGTGAAATGAAAGGGTTGGTCTGAAACATATTGTTCATGTGAAAAACTGACTAACATAAAGCTGCTGCTGTGTATTTTTCTCTGAAAGCTTCATAGTCAGAGAAGCAGCAAAATTCTCCTAAAATGACTTAAAGTATCTGTTAACTCAGGGTTCTTGCATGTCATAGTATCCAAATCCCAACTTCTGCCGTTGGTTGATGTTAAGAGTCTTGAGCTCAGCCTTTTCTGGTGATCACCTTTTACGTAACAAGGTGGCAGTACTGTCGGTGCTGTTTACTGCTTAAGCACTTAATCCACCTATAGGTTGTAATCATCGTCTCCACCGAGCGGGTGTAAATTTGTAACTCCTCAGTCTCCTGCTCTGAAACGTGCTTTAGTTTCATAAGGTCAACAGGTGGCTGCCATTAAAAACGCTGCATTCTGCTCTTTGCTACGTGACTTTAAATAACTTCTTTAGTGCTCTCTCTGCATCTTTTATCTTTAACAGACATTTTCACTTGTTTGCTGTAAAGAGTTTGTCAAACTTTGTGTATTGATGTGCAGAATTAAAAATGCACTTTCTATGTTTAGAAGAAAGGCTTCATAAGCGTGGCTTTGATTGTGACCTGTGGGGGAAAAAAAAGAAAAAACTTGCATAAATGCTTAGAATGGCATCATGTTGTCAACAAATTTGCTCAGAATATGAGGTCAGTTGTTCAGAGATCCGAAACCGGCTGTGTGGGCTTCTGTGGTGTCCCAGTTTTTAAGAGGATTACAGTTTTCCTTTCCTGGCACACTCAGTAACTTTCACCTTTTTTTAAAACTAAAATGTTATTTCCTTTCAATCTGAATTCTTGTGGGTTACTTCTAACCGTAGTACTCCTATTATTTTAAGGAAAACACTAACAAGGAAAACACTAACAAGTGCAGAAAGACTATTTTCTAAAGAGTAAACAGTTCAAATGTGTCATTATTTTAAGATAGCGTGCATGCTTGTTTGTCTGTGCGTTATCTCTGTGATGGAGTAGTGACCTTTACCCTGCTGGCCGCCCAAGGACTTGGGTTGGGTTAGACTCCGCCTCCTCTCTGTCCCTGAGTAGTAGTATTATAGGTGTATAAAACATATAAGAGTGAAGTGCTCCAGAAGTTTTTTCAAATCAGGAATTGGGAAAAAATACTGAAATTTATTATTTTATTTTGCACATATTACAGAATGGATAGACACTAAATTTACATTTAATTTCTGTCTAAGTTTAATTTCCTGTTTGGGTTATTTTTCCTGCAATGCACATAGCCATCTGCACATGGTAACCTAGGCAACAGCACAAGATGCAAAGACTGTACAGTGTCCTGGATTTGATGAGCCTCTTTTTTTATATCCTCTGTCCTCTTTTGGATTTTCAGTCCTTCTCTCGTTTCACACAGAAACAAAAAAGTCCAGACATAATGAAATTTTTACCTTTTTGGTTTAATTCTTTTTGTTGTTTTTTATTCTTTCTTTTTCATTTCTGCAACTTTTATATTTTTGTAATGGTCTTAACACAGTAGTTCTAAATGTGAAAATAATAGATAACCTTTCTCTCTTCATCCATCTTCACATGGTAATGCTGCCTTTTATCTGCACAATGCCAGTGTCAGATGGGAGTCCTCATCTCCCCATCATTATGTGCTCAGTTTGTAATGGCACAAAGGTAATGTTCTCTGCAGTACCCTTCAGTAACAAAGCAGCTTTTTCAGATCGACATAGCTGACTTTTTAAGGAAGGACAAGGTGACATATCCTCCTGATTTAGTTATATTTGTGTTTTTGAACATGTTGCATGATCATATCTGTTATATCTTAAAAGAAGATTCAATAATAATTATAAAGCTATAAAAGATAACTTTTGAAAAGGGTGGGTTCTTTATATTGTGTGCCGAAATACCACATGTGCTAACCTGCTCAGTCTTAAAAAGTCTTAGAAGCACTGAGTTTATGAATTTGGAAATAATACCTTAAAAAGTCTTTATTTTTTTTATATCTGGGCCTTAAAACTTGAGCTGCTTATAACGTTTCCATTTCATATTTCATGTAATTTTTTTTGAATATTTCAACTAAGAATATTTTAATCAAATGATGTAAGTAAACATCGGGAAAACCAGTTGTTATGCACCAATAAGCTAAATGACCACCCGCGGATTGAAAAAAAGAAGTAAAAGAAGACTCTAAAACGTCATGGCACAGACCACAAAAAAGATAAGAAGCTACAGTCTTGATCAGAAATTGGGAATACATGAATAAAATGGGATATAGATTGTGAAATTTGTCTTAATTTTT
Organism: Oryzias melastigma; assembly: GCF_002922805.2. Classification (NCBI taxonomy): domain Eukaryota; kingdom Metazoa; phylum Chordata; class Actinopteri; order Beloniformes; family Adrianichthyidae; genus Oryzias; species Oryzias melastigma. The sequence continues at coordinate 11,906,185 of NC_050519.1, forward strand.
TTTACATGTCCCTAAAAAGCTCTTAAAAAGTCTTAAATTTAATGTGAAGAAACTTGTAGGAACCTTGATAAAGACATGGAGGACAGAGTCTGGTGTGGATGAACTTGACTGACCTGCACAGAGTCCTGACCAGAACCTCGTAGAACCCTTTGGGATGAATTAGAGTGCAGACTGAGAGCCATGCAGGCCTTCTCTACCAGCGTGACCTGATAAATGTGGTTTTAGAAGAATGGTCAAAAATTCCTATAAACACTCCTCAACCTTGTGGAAAGCCTTCCCAGAAGACTTGAAGCTGTAATAGCCACAAAAGGTGGACCAATATCACATTGAACTCTAAAGGTTAGGAATGGAATGGGACTTCAGTTCAAATGTGAGTCCAAACAGGTGAGCAAATACTTTTGGTAATATAGTGTAGGTTTGAAGTCAAAATAAGATGTACCCCTAGGGTTGTTGGAGAAAAACATAAAAAAGTTATGGGTGGCTTTTTGGTCCACAGTAACAATATCAGCGGTAATAGTTCACAAAGTAGACTTTAGAAACTAAAGAAAATATTGTGGTAATCAGTAAAGGTAAAGGTATCATAAAGCTTTTATTGTTTATGCCATTCTGCAAACACAAGTTTTTATTTTTAATTTATTTTCTCCAACAACCCTAGGAGTTTTTGACTTCAGAACTACAGTATAAACCCATTCCCAGCGCTGATGTTCTGGCACACTTTCACAGTCACTTATTATGGCATTCCCCGTATGCTGTTATGTGGTTATCGGTCTTTGCAGCCTCTTCGACCAACATGCACCTGGCACCTTGTTTAGTGTGTCAAATCTGACCTCGGAGCCTGTTCTTGTTCTGACATGATCAGTTCACACCATTTCTCTTATTCATCGATTAGTAGGACTCCACTATTACTCCACTTTGTCCTTTTTCCTTGCTGGGTTTCTGGCCCCTGAGGCATTTTCTTACGGATTTATTGTTAAGGGGTTTATTGTCTCTCTGATGTTATCCAAGATCTTGCTTTTTCAATTTTGGCTGGTGACTTTAAACGTCCACAGCCCTGTTCCTCTTGCTCAGTCTGCTGTGTCAAACTTGAGTTGAAACTGTAGAAGCTTTCATGTCTTCTCAGGACCAGCCCGTTGTATATATTATGTATAACAGGCTGGTGTATATTTTACAGCTTCTTATATAACTTTAAGAACCTTTGCTGTTGCTTCAGATCAGTCTTGTAGTCATAAACATATTTAGAGTGCAGTGTACTTATATACTGGCACAGACATGTTTTTATCTTTGGGTTTTTTGGGACTTCAGCTTAGTTAACTTTGTATAACATTTTTTTTTACTTTGATCTGTTTTCTGAGGTGCAACTTCATGAATGCATTTTTGTATTTTCCAAAAACTTCTTAAAACTGTTAGTCCAAGTTTGGATCTTAAAGAATGCTTGCCATGCACAATCATTTTAAAGGTAACACATGTGTGTAGCTGGTCTCCATCCTCTTTGGTTACTCCTCACCACCATGCTGAGTCCAGAGCAATTTGTCAAATCTGTGTGCAGTGACCCAGACTGTAAGTCTTCTTCTCCCATGCTCAGCATGACATTCTACAGGTAAATCAGACCCCCTTCTAGTTCTCTCTTCATGGTGGTCCTTCTTTGTCCTCTTTCATCTGCCCATTGCATCCCTCTTCAATCCATTAGCAGCCAAAAAAAGAAAAAAAAAATGGGGCAAGTACAGGATTTTAGTCAAACACATCTAAAAGTTCAATGATATGTACGATATAACGATGCAATAGCTGAAGTGAAATTTTTGAGGACACGTTTTAGAAGAATAAAAAGAAGCACTGCATCATTAATGGGTATGCCCAGTTTATGTTCTTGTGTCTATGAGGGGAAAATGAAGTTGGTGGACATCATCACTATTGTCAGACCTAATACAGCAGTGAACATTCTGCCCATTGTAAGGCTGTAATGGTGTGGAACAGAGTGATGAGTAGACTGTTAGCTCCACTGGTGGATTAGCTCTGCATGCTTCATTACCTGTGTGTGATTGTGTGTGTAGTTGTGAATGTGTTTGGTACTTTGTTGTATTTGGTTCACTTGCACGCTTTCAGTCCAAGTAGTGGAGAGTGAAACTGCCTATGTCGCTGTGGACGGGGGTTATAAAAGGTAATCACTGATGGATGTCTGCGTTTTTTTTAATTAACTTTCTGCTACACTGAACATTTAGTGGATTTGCGCTTGGGGAAAAACAGTATTTTATGTTTTTTGATGAGTTTTTTGCTTCATGAAGAGTGTTGAACGAGAGGTGATGCTAGCTGTTGTTTAAATTTGCTCATGCAAATTGATTCAGGTCATGAAAAGAATGGAATTGAGTCATTTTAATAACATTACTCACCAGTTAATTATTTTAAAGTGGAACAGGAAAGGGTTTTAATAACATTGTGTGTGTGGGATTGGGTTTGCGTCATATTTATTACTCTTTCGGTTCATGAACCTTCATGGAGAGACTTCTTATTCGTCCTGCTGATGCTAGTGTCCTCTGCCTCATCTGTCCTCTCTCTTTGGCTCACAGCTGCCAATGATGACGCAGAAAGAGCAGAGGAGGAAAATAGAGTAAAAACGAATCTAATTTAGGGTGATGGTTTCAATTCTTGAAAAAAACTAGAGGAAGGCTTTTTCAAAGGCATCATCAGAAGAACCAGACTGCATTTGTTTCTTTGAAGCTGCTGAACGAATGTCTTAGTAAAATATAGAGCCGTAAGCTAATTCTTCAATTCTTTAGAAGTTAGTTAAGCTTGGGGTGCAGTGTTTGTGTTATTTTTGTCCTGCCTGGTCACTGGACACTAAACAATGAGATGACTTGTTGAAGATCTGAGCACAAAGTTCTCACTTGTTTACTGACCCAATGATCCAAGAGGAAAACACGTAAAGGAAATGTAAGGCAAAATGATGTATTCCTTGGGGGAATGTTTGGTTCCATTCATGGTGGAAGAATATACAGACATGCCATTTGTTTCCAACAGTAGCCCATTTTAAGGAAAGTCACGTTTTTTAATTCTGTGCAATGACTCACATGGACAGAAAAAGAGAGGGGGAAGGAAAGTGAGATCGTCTGTAAATGCTGTCAAAACTCGTGTGTGGAGATGTAGGTGTGTGAAGCACCGTTGCTTCCTGATCGGTCTCAACTGCTCAGGATGCTTGCAGTGCCCTGTTGTCATAGTGACGGAGGGTAGCGAGAGGAGCTTGCTCATTGCGCCACCTGATTGTGAGTGTGAGAGAGGGAGCCAGAGCGAGGGTAGGAATCAGCGACACAGTTGCGCAGGAGCGATGGAGAGGCAGAGTTTTTGCTGTGATCAGTGTTTTCATCAGTAGACCTGCTTTTCAGCTGCTGTTTTTTCTGGGTTTGGAGGGAGAATTTTAACTCTTTCTTTCTTGCGCACAAACCTGGATTATCTGCCTACATTTCCTGCAGAGATGGGAGGATTTTAACACCGTTTGATGTGCCAGTGAGATGGGAATCCATGTGTGTAGACTCCCACTCTTAGTGGGACACAAACAGACTTTGACTCGATGCCTGGTGCCTCTGAGAGGCTGAGGGACACACAGCAGGCCTGGCCAGGGGCCCTCCATGCCATGGTAAATAGCTTTTTATTGAAAGGGAAACATTAGCTCACATTCCTGAAGTGATCGCTCCAGGAGGAGAGAATCCCTTGAACAGTTTGGATGTATTTTGTGCTAGCTTTGAAGACAAGATGTCTTCAATAGTTTGAGTGAGTAAATATTTTGTGGTATTTGTTCCAAATGTATTAGCAGTGCATACTAGAGTCGCCCTTTTATGCACAGCCTTTTTTGTTTTAGTTCTTGGTGCAGAAGTTTGCAGTATGTCACCCTAACTGCAGACCTTGTCACCTTTATTTAGCTGAGTGCGGGAGCTCTCATCCCTCCACGTCCCCATCCCCTGCACTCTGCCTGTGCATGTGTTGCTCAGGTTGTGTGCAATAATGTGTGTGAGTTGTTTGCATCATTGCTGCTCTCTAGTTGTTTTCTTTCTTTTTCCTGCTGGCTGTTCTCCCCCAGGCGGTGACTCTGCGTAAGCAAGAACTGCGTAATTGTGTGTGTCCTGAAGTTTGTTTGCTTGGTTATTTGACTTGTGTGTGTGTGTGTGTTAGTGCGTGTGTTTGCATCTTCATTAGTATTCTAGTTTACACAGACAGTATGCAAAGCACATAACAAGATGTAATGAGAAGCAGAAGAGAGAAGAAAGACAGGATGCACAGACCTAGAAAATGGCTTTTTTAAAGGTTCTGGTTAATGAATGAATTGTAAACATAAGTGGTTAATGGTGTTTATCATTGTAAAAAGGATCTGTGACTGTTTCATCCTTATCTTTTATTGAAAAGATGTTCAGGGAAGCTGGGATTGAAGGTGTGGGCTGGATAGTCATGTTTGTGCAGTTTCAGTCTCCTCCTGTCATTTATACTCAGTCTCTCTCTGAGTCAGAATTTCTCCTGAATATTCAGTATCTGACACAGCTCGTCTTTCATTTCCTCTCCATGTCCTTCGTTCTGTTCCTTCTGCGTTCATTTATTAAGATTGAACCTGTGGAAATTCTTCTCAAGGTCTTCTGCCTTCTCTCTGATTGTTACTGCCAGCATGAGTTCTGTTCATTTTCTTAATTGTGATTAGCAGGAAAAGAAATAAATGCGCTTTAAGTTTTCTGATCACGACATTTCATGGATATATTTCTGGTGTTTCAAGATTTTTTTTTCTTTGAAATAGTCTAGAAAGTGAAGGAGCAGACAAAAACTGATCCTCTCAGATAAAAATAAAATAAAAAAAATTCCTTGAGCCTTATTCAACCACGAGATGTAAAAGTAAAACCCTCATAAGAACACTAAAATAAGTGTTTAATACAGCAGGTGCAGAAGGATCCTCACCAGATTTAAAAAATAAACAACCCAGCAAATATCAGTCCTGCTGTCAGGTTGAATAATTTCTAGTTGATTTACATGTTTATATGTTTAATCATGTTTGTGGTCTATAATTTTTAACAAATTAGAACTCATTCGTTGCATTTTGAGTGTAAAAAAATCAGGAAAGTGAGATTGCTTGTCAAACTTAATCTTTTATTTTTTCCTATCTTAAAACAGGGGGTTGGGTGTGTTTTCAATATCTTTAATTCTTTATTTAATAGAAAAAGAAATTATTGTTTTACTATTATCGCTATTTATTTCAAGAAGTTGTTTAAAACATTTGTCTCTAGGAGGCAGGGCTTTAAATGACAAAACTCTTTTTATTTAACTGTTGATTTTCTTTTCCTTTGCTCTCTTTGTCAGTAACTAATTTACCAAATAAATGAACCTCTTGTTTCTGCCTTTGCACTTTCAGGAAGAATGCAAGCAGATTATGGCACGCCAGAAATCTAACAGCCAGTCAGATTCACACGACGATGAGGTGTCCCCTCCACCTCCGAACCCCGTCGTCAAGGCCCGCCGGCGCAGGGGAGGGGTCAGCGCCGAAGTGTACACCGAGGAGGATGCTGTCAGCTACGTACGCAAGGTCAGCCCGCCCAAGAGCTTAGAAAATACTCCTGTATTTTCAAAACTTACCTCTGGACACAGCCATCCATACATTCTTTCCCATAAGGGCAGGTATTCACTTTAGTTAGTGTGTCATTGTTGTAGATGTTCAATTATAACTACCTTGACATAAATTGGTGGGTAATGACATAAGGGCATGAGCCCCATCACCACATTGCAATTGAAAATCCACCGAAGCATCTTCCTCTATCTATATGCATTTGTAGTTTTGACACACACTGCAGCCTCTATATATTCCTATAAAGCCTGCTCTTGTATCCATCTTTTTCTCCTAAATGGAATGACATACTCTCGGAAAAACCCACGGACGGATACGCAGAGCCACATAAAAAACTTGTGGTAAAAGAAATGCTGTCGCTGTTTAATATTCTGCAGATAAATCTTAGAAAATTGAATTGAAATTAATTAGAAAATAAAAGCCTTCATATAAGAGTGAAGAGTGCATTCTGTTCTGTAATAATTATCACAAACTCAGACACACACTGCTTGTTTTTAAATTAAACACTCGTCTACCTACATCACTTTCATTGACTGTGAAATTACAGCTAATTGAAGAGATTGCAATTAATTATCTATCATTTCCCATTTAATTAAAACAGATTTGATACAAATTGCTAAGCCTTAACAGATGGTGAGGTCTATTGGATACAAGACTGAAAAGCATGATTAATAGTGGCTTATAATGAAACAGCATAAGGGAAATTAAAGTGAAGCTTTAGCCCTTTAAGGTTTCTTGGTCGTTCCAATTTCTACTATTAAAAAAGCAACAACTCCCCCAAAAAACCAAACTTTCAGAATACATCTTCTTTTTCCTCTTGAGTTTCAGCTCTGACCAGACTCCTTCTCTATTTGCCAACTTACCAGCTAAGCTTGTAGTGCTACAGACAGATACAACCTTAGTGCCCTTTTACACATGTAATGTGGTTATGTGTGCACTTCTGTACATATTGTACACTGCACAATGTGGTTCTCTTCATGTGGAGACATCTGTTCCTTTAACTTAATTACAACCTTTCTTCTTTCCCCTGTGAGAGGCCAAACAGAATCACACTCCCTCACCCAGTCGTTCTTAAGAAATATATTTTAATAACACTTTCTTCTCTTTTTATCTTTTTAGTTTGTCATTTTTACATACAGGCAAAATGAGAATACATTTAATCTTTTTTTTTTTGGTGGCTTTAGTAATCTGCTGCTTTGTTGTGGCTTCAGATGTTCTCTTTACATGAGCACACACCAAGAAGCCAGGGACATGAAAATGCATGTTTTATGAATGAGCTCAGGGCTCATGTGCATTTTTTAAGACCCCATGTGACATTTTGAGTGTAATCCCTGAACAGATGGGCTTTCCCAAAATATATCCAAACTTTTTCTTTCAGAGTTTGCCAATACACTTCCCTTTAATTATTTGATTTAGGCTGCTTTTGAAGTTGACTATATTCTGCGTTTTTTTTGTTGGGTTTTGTTTCATGTGTCTGCCTGCAATTTGTTTGTAGTGTTGACTGTGTTTCTTCACAGGTGATTCCAAAAGACTACAAGACCATGACTGCCTTGGCTAAGGCCATTTCCAAGAATGTGCTGTTCGCTCATCTGGACGACAATGAAAGAAGGTACGAAACCCTTGTTGTGTCAAATCTGAGTGCCCCCTGTACAAACACACAAGAATTATTTTCTACTTTTTTATGTGTACTTAATAATTGGTTAAACATTTATCCATACTACAGAATATGTAATCATTATGTTTTAAAAGCAGCAATTATTTTTATTTTTTGTGTTTGTGTTGTAGGTTTTTATTCCTTAATTCCTCCTATTTAAACTAATTTAATACTTGCCCTACTTAAATGCTCAGTGTTGAATGATTTATGTGGATGTGGATCAAAGCCAGAAGTCACAACATGTAGGTCAAACAACAAAGTTTTCCTGTGTGCCAACAGCATGGTTGTTTTTTTTTTTTGACCTCTTTACAAGTCCACAGACCTTTGAAGTACACAAAATGAGGCTAAAGCTCTTGGATTTTAAGGGTCCACTTGATAATAGTGTATAGATGTGTGCAGTTTAACAAGAAATACAAGCAATTTTTGACTGAAAGTTTTGCACTTTGAATTTGATGCTCATTTCCTCTTAAGTCTGCAAAGATGCTGAAAGAGGAGATGAGAACGCAAAGAAAGGACAAAAGTAAGGGGGTATGTGATAGGTGTGTGGAAAGCTAATGCATCTGTCTGCTTATGTTGTATTTTGATGCTGGTTGTTATGGTAACTGGTGAATATAGTTGTATCAAGTTTCAGATGTGGGCTGTGGTGCACAAAGAAATTAGCAACTCTCTATCATTATTGTCAAAAAAAGAGGGAAGAAATGCCAAGTTCTCTCAGTGTCTCCTTTTATCTCACCATCTGCTCATATTTATTGTGCTTTCACATTCTTCCTATCTTCAGCCATCCTCTCATCATTCTTCCATCTGTCCCAGATCTCTAGTGACGGCCAAATCTGGCTTTGACAGGGGAGGGTGTATTGTGGGAAGACTCTTAGGTGGCTGGCGGATTTGTCTGCCAGCCGGAGTAATGTTTCATTGGCGGAGAGAATCCATTATGCCCCATGGAGAAGAAAACACCGGAGCTTTCCTGTTGGCAAGAGCGGCTGCAGCCCAAACCCAAAACACAGTTTTGCCTTTCTTTCGTCAGCTGACAATTTGAAATGCCTCTTTGGCACAGGCAGTCAGGCCTCTGATTGCATGTCACTGCGTTTTAAGAGAATTACATCGGGGTGCAACTTGTGATAGATCCGGACAGTTTGAAAAATGTCATACTCTGGTGGCTGGTGCTGCAGATTAAAGTTAGAAAAGAAAAATACTTGGAATCAAACCCTAAGCCATCAGGTTTTAATGGACTCAATGCTTTTTGGCATGCCAAGCTGAGTAATGCAGTTGTCATCAGGTCTTGAAGTTGTCCACAATGCAGAGTTTTTCCAACTGGCTATCCTGTGTGCTGTTTTACTTGCACAGTTTTCCTTGTTTTTTATATATATATATATTGGTACACCTTTCAAAATTAAATGGATAAAGCATTAAATCTTGCACTTGTCAATGCAATGTTCACAGCACAATTTCAGTTTTGAAGTTGGATGCAAATGGATTTTATTTCAGTTTTTTTGGGGGGTCAAATTGCCTTGGTTTAGTAACATCTCTAAAATATATAGAAAGCAGTATATATCTATAATACATTTTGTATTTGTTTTTTTACAAAGTGTCTGTAGATACAACAGTTTGTTGAAACAGCTAAAAGAGTTGTGATCAGACTAAGTGATAATACTTTTTAATGTTAAAGATGTCAGTGGTGACACCTAAAATAAATAAATAAACAAGCCTTTTGACCTACTATAACTCTTTTCTCTTCCATTTACCCAATCAATTCTGACAGCTCAGAGCTGCTTTTCTCCATGACAGAATCGGCTGATTTACAGTGCTACTGTAAAGTGTTGCACACCATTGCAAGGATGCTTTTCTCCGCTTCAGAATCCGCTGGAATTATAATTGCAAAAACAGTTTAAGAGTCATGGTAGTCAAAAAATGTCAACGCTGGAGCTAAAGCTCCAGTTTTAAAATGGTTAAATTTAAAAAAATAATTTTTTAAAGATTTCTGTTTTGAGTAAAAGAAGCAACAAACACAATAATGACCGCCAGACAAGACCACAAGGCATGCAATTGACATTTGTGTATGACAATAGTAAAAGTGCATCAAAAGCAAACCTAAACCAAGCTATGGTGATATGGTACTGAGTTAGGAAGGGTCTCCATATTGTCTTATGTCTTTGCAGTTTGTTCATTTTATCCAAAGCGATGATGTATGGCAGATACCATCTTCCACACCCAGTGTTCAAAATTTGGATTAAAAAACGTTAATGACGCTTGTGTGTTGCTTATCCGCACAAATTGTACTGTGTATAACTTAGCATATGTCAGGACTGGCTCCGAGTGATTTCCACTCATGACACTTTGTCATATTTCTATAAAAGAATCCAAGTTATGACTCAATTTTGGATTGGCAAAGACAAATTCATGTGTTACATTTTTCCCGTAACTATGTTTTATTCTTTATTCTTTTGCCTCCTTTTTGTTGTTGTACAGCCTTCAATAACTTTTTCGCCAGACTGTTCGTCTGGCTTGGTCCCATTGAGTTGCGTTTTTTTGTTTAGGGCTTTAGGGCTCCAAATTCAGATACGCCAATCTATGTTCAACTTTATGCCAAGCTAGAAAAATGAGAAATACAAATCAAACTGGAAAGATTGAGCTAGTTGGTGTATTTCCCCACATCTATTATCTCAGACAGCTTTTACAGTATACTTTAACCAGCGATGTCCTTGTTATTGCATGCAATAAAAAGGCTGAAAAATATTTGTTCTTCATCTTGATGCCTTCTGTTGTTTGGATCGATATTCACTGTGTAAAGTACGTGAGAGTTTTCTGTGTGCCAGAGCTGCTTTGGACTGACGCAGAGCAGCAGATGGACTCTGACTGCACAGCTCCCTCTCTACAGCTTGTCTTCGTGCTCTTCTCTCATTCTGCAAACAGCTGACCCTTTGGGTTGTCAGATGTTCCTGCACATAAGGTCTACGTGGGTGAAAATGTAGTGATGGATCTTGTTGTCCCGTTATCAGAGGGGTTATTTCAGTTCAAACAAACATCAGATCAAATCTTTTGAAAGGGATCTGACCTTTAGATTAATATTTTATTTCATACAACAAAAAAAGTCAACAATACCTGTATTTGTATTACGGAGGATTCTTGTGTGATTGAGCGGTCAGTGGTTACACACAATTTGTTCCCCTAGTATTATGCCATCATTCCTTTGAGGACCAACTATTATTTACAACAATGAAGCCGTTTGTTTCCTGCGCGCTTCGGCTCTCATTCTCTGCACTCATCTTTCCTATCCTCCCTTGTTTTTCTCTCATCATTTCGTTCCACTCTGTGTCATTTATAATTTTTTTTATAATTTTCTTAATTTACTCATTTGCCTTCCTAGGGGTTCTGGGAGACTACACTAACAATTTTAGTACTTTGACAATATTTTGCTTCAGTAATTTAAAGATCTTCTAGTTCACTCTTATGTTGTACCCTTTGCCTTCCTTTTTTCCATCTTAAAAAGAGTTAAAATTGCATTTGTTTGATTCCAAATTGGAGACTTCTTCAACAAATCAGCAGTTGTTTAAGATTAAAGAGAAAAGTTGGAGCAGTTAAAGTAACAGTGAAAGATGAAAGGTTGAAGCTAACGCGTGTTCAGATACCAGAAACACAAATACCGGCAGCCCTACCAAAGCTAGAAGGGATTATCCTGTCTCGAAAGCCTTCACACACAGACACACACACGTGTGCATACTGTATTTTAGGTACAGTAACAAGTATGCATGTCAGAATGTTTTCTCAGTATGTCTCCAGCTGGGAATGTAGAGTCTCTGATTAACACGCCGTTCTGTGTGTCAAACTTTATGGCCTCATAGTTTTTGAGCTGCACCAGCCGCACTTTTGTGTGTGTGTGCGCATGCATGTGTGGGTCAGTTTTTTTCCCTCCAGCTGCCTGGATGTTAAATTTGATCACATATTGGTTCTTGAGGGATTTTAGCTAAATCTATTTACTGTTATTAAAAAAAAAAGCAAGTCTCTTGACTGATAAAGATGCTTTCATTTGTGTTTAATTGTTTAAAAATCATTGTTTATCTTTAGTTATTTTTCCGTACACTAATCAATTGATGCCGCCCCCCCCAAAAAATTCTCGGGGCCCCCAATCCCCCTTTGTATTCCAGCTTTTGGCTCATGCTTATGACAGCAGTAACCCACAGGGAACAAATCTAGCGATGTCTTCAAAGTGTCCCTCTCTGGTTCTGTTAGTTTTGGAGTCATGAAGGATGTCTAGTTCCTTATTTGTTTGCGAGACATTCCCTGTGATTGAGTTGCAAGTATTTGTTCAAAATGGAATGCTGCCATCATTTGTTTAGCTGATAATCAGGAAAAGTTAAAGCATTTAGAAGTTGCATCTGAATTAATCTTTTTCTTCTTAATGACAGCATGTGACCATTTTTGATTTAACAAATAAAGGTTTGAGAAGCAGTTCAGGGGAGTTAGACAAAAGAAAAATGAGAATGTTATAGTTATTCACTTCTGTGTAAAAGTACATACAAACATCATTTAACATAAACAAAGCAAGAACATGGATTTTTTTTAATCACTCCTTATATTCTAGCTAGACTAGAAACACAAATATTTCACTTTGTAAAACCTCAACTTTAAAGTATCAAAAAATCAAAATGCAATATTTCATTTTAAACAAATTTTAGATACAGTTTCAATCTTAAGTCAAGTTTAGTTTATGCATACATATACATGCATTCTATAGATTGATGTGAATTGTAATTTACTAAATTTATTTGCTCCCACTTATTATTGACTGTCAATATTGAAATGATTTAAAATGGCTAGCATTGCCATTAAGCTGTTTTCCTATTCAACTTTATTCTTTAAAAGTCATATATGTCTCCCTTTGGTAGCTTTAGGTGAATTAATATGAATATTTTCTTGCTGTATACAGTAATAAGGGAGTATTCAGACTGGAAAAGTTTGTTGGTTCCGAACAGAGTCTGCTGGATTTGGTCCGGATATTGTCCTGAGCCTTGCATTTGGTCTGTTTTCAGACTGCAGTCTACTGGAGATTTCTGTTTCAAACTAAAGCCTGTAAACAAAACCATGTGACTAAAGATCACATTGGCCTGGAATTATGAGCACAGGTAAAGCGACAACAGGCAGAAATTATGGAAGACCTTCGCTTTGTAATCCTTGCGGGATAGTTCACTTTTCAAACTTTTTATTTTGCTGATCAGTTTTCAACGTCTGTATCAACATCAGGTACTGCACGTTCTATTGCTACTTTGGTACTGGCGGAGGGATGCTGTAAGGTGGTTACTGAGAAGAAGTTGGATAAGAAAGTACGCTGACAAGTTTTTATGACATATATATAGATTGTTGGGAAAATGGTGTGAGAAGCAATGTTTAACACATTAAAAGATGTTTTGATGAGCCTGTATTCACCCAACCACATTTTGACTGAGTTGTTATTGCCTCATTGCTCCACCTTGGTCCACTAATGACCGGCTACAGTAGCTGTTTTGGTCCAGTTGTTCCACTCCGAGCACTGTCACTATTCAGACTGAGGAAACAGAGCAAACCGAAGCTCAGTCCGATTGGAAACGACCCGAGACCACCTCAAAAGAGCTGTTCCTGGTCCCGGACTAGCTTCTGCTTGGATGCATTCAAACTGAAAAATTTGTCCCAGATTATTGGGAGAAACAAACTCTGGTTCACTTTCAGTGAACCAAATGTGTCCAGTCTGAAAACACCCTTAAGAAAACCTGGCCATACATGTGTTAAGACATAGGGATGCTGGGCAAAAATTTAAATGCACAAGCAGACACATATGTGCTAATCAAACAGTGTCTCTGTGCCCACATTAGTTGGTACCACAAAAGCCTCTCTTGGGGAACAGTGTAAACACAAGAAGCCCTTCTCTCTGTACATTCACAGACACTGTCTGGCAGGCGTGAATAAAGAAACCCTGTTTATCCGTTTTGTAGAGCTCTCCGGGGAAAGTTTAGAAAACTGTAAAGCAGCTCTGTTATCCATTTACAGAAGTTGTTAAACCTTTTTAAGCCTGGAACTTAAATCTTAGTAGCCAAATGTAATAGATTACCTCTGTGGAGAACATTTTATGCATTTTCTTAGCTCTGTAAATGCAGTTGTACAACACTAAATTAACACATCTCACTAAAAACTTTGTAGCAATGACACATTAAAAAAAAGTTGAAGTGTTTGTACTTACCTCATCCTTCTAGATTTAATCCTCTAATTAACAAGCAGAGTAATGAGTTGATGAAATGACTGATTAGCTGACCTTTGACCCTCAAACCACGACCTTTGTATCTTCTGCTAAAGTCCCTGCTGATGGACAGAGAACATCTTCAGTGTAAACCGAAGGAGTGTAGAAACCTTAATAACTAAATCATTTTTTGAGAGAAAACTAAACGAACCCAAAGTGTATTAAAAAGATTAGTGTCATAAAGTGCTTGAAAGGAAGTTTATGTAAGGCCTATGCCAGGAGTCAAAGCAACAAAGAGAATCCAAGGGGAGATAGTATACTGTCTGGCCATATCAGATAAACACAGCTGTCGGGCCTGGATCTGATAGCTCAGTAACAGTAACTCGAAACTGCAGCGACGCTTTTTAGTGGGGCGAGGGTCTGAAAGTGAAACGGAGACAGACTTATCTTAAGCAGCCATTATTTTGTTTGTGAAATGTGACAAAACTTGAGTTTGAAGTTCTGACATCACAACCGCTCTGTGACGGTGAGTCTGCTGCAACCATGCAACAACCCCCTAGGGGGGGTTTTTGCCGCACACAGAAGAGACTGGTAGGAAGCATCATCAGGATCAGTGCTTTCTCTGCTCAGCTCTGTGCGTTTCTTTGCACATAAAGGTGTGATGCAACTCCACATCTTAGCATTTAATTAAAATTAAATGAATTAACTTTTTGGATGCAAGTTTAAGTATTTTCAAGTGAAAGAGGATGTAATTTGTATGTTGTTGTTGTTTGTATTGACTATTGGTTCTATGATCACATCCCCTATACCTTTGCCAGCTCCTTGTCTGTCATCCTGTGTTTTTTCAGAGCTTGGAGGTTACTCAAACTACTTGTTCCTGTCCTTCCATCCTTCTGTTCCGACTCATTCACGTCTATGTTCACCCTCACAAGTCCCTCCCCCACATTCATGTGCAGCCGTCTCTCTCTGTCTCCTGCATGGCTTTGTGCTGCTGCCACAATGCCAGGGGCCAGGCGAAGAGGTCACACACCACAGGAGACCTGCAGAGCTGGCTGAGCCTCGACCATCCCCACCGCTATCTACTGCACAGCTACCAAACCACTTACAAATCCCCAACATCACCCAGCTTATTAAGTCTTTGCTTCAGCTTGAGCAACTTTCACTTAAGGTCCATGCAAACCATATTATAATGGTAAAATCCAATCAGCTTCTATCTTACAAATTTATTAAATAAATGTGCATGTCTTGTTAGCTCACAGATATTTATAGAGACACTTATAAACCCAAGCTCAAATAAATTTATAGCCAGAAACACTTTGACACCATCATCCCCAACCAGTGTACCTATCTATTGCTACTTTTTCTGTTATCAGCCAATTTTCCCTCTCCATTATTTCATCACTTTCTCCCTTAAATGCTTACAAAGTAAAGAGAAATGCAGAGGTAATGGTTTTTAAGAACAGTTGTTGCAGATTTTGAAATGGCAATATTTTTTCCGAAATGTACGCCTGAGTCAGTGCAGGACCGTTTTCCAGCAGGTATGACTCATCTCTCCTCTTCCAGCTGCATAAAACATCAAAGTGAGAAGGCTTTTGTGTTCTGCTGTGCATCTGTTTTTGTGTATCAAACTTTTATGTGGATGCATACTTAATAATACATCATAAGCCCAAATACAGTATGTTTTAGACAAATATGTATAGTGCAAAATGCATCACCTTAAGCAGAGTTACCGTCTGAAATACTTGCCGCTAGATGCATTGGTCGACCACACAGATTCATGTCAGTCGTGATCATGTACTGTGTCACGTTTTGTTATGTATAATCATTTTCCTGCTGAATGTTTCCTCTTGCTGTGAGGACATGATGTTCCTACAGCCCCTCGGTAGCCTTTTACTCCAGTCAGGCCTAAAGGACAAATCCCGCTTTGACCACCTCACTCCAGCAGAGGATGGCGCAGGCTGATGGAATTGCCTGGGTTGCCCCATGGCCTCCTATTGTATACATCACGTCTGCTTTGTCCGCGCCTCTGCGATAGGTTCCAGCGCACAAACACGGACAAAAGTCTTGTTATAGCGTGCTAATTCTCCCATGACCTCCTCATTGGTTCGATGGTGTCACTCCCTTTGAGTTTCATTTAGATTAGAGGCACTCAACCCTTTTCTATGCTCGATGATTTGCTGTATGAGGCCTGTTGCAGACTGTAGGTCTTCATCAAGGGGGCTATGGTTTTTAGGTCATGGTTTGCTGCAGCAGTTATGAATCAAATTATGTTAACAAACTGTCTACCAATAATCCTAACAGTTGACAGCTTAATCAATTGCAATGAGTAAATCCATGTTCCTGTGAATTTTTTTTTGTAATGTTGTTAGTGGTTCATGTGAGCTGGAAGTTTCTTTATGATCTTGACAATTCATAAGTTGTTGAAAGCAATGTTACATATAACTAATTCTGCATTTTCTTATCAAAACTGGCTGAGCTTAAAAAAATCAGCAACACTTTATAATAAGATTCATTTAACAAGCTTTATTAACACATTAACAAGCATGATTAATGTGTTTATTGGGTTTTAGTAAGACATTTATTAGTACAATAAGTTGATTAGGGTTTATTAACATACTTAGTTAGAATTATTAACATGTAAAGTGAGACCATTGTACACAAAGGCCATATTAATAAACTGCTTAGAAGCTAAATAAATGTCTTAACTGTATGTCAACATTATATTGACTATTTTGCAGCACCTCATCTCAATTTTTTTTATCAAATTAAATTGCTTACTTACTTAAAAAAAGGCTATAATATAAAATACATTATTTGATCTCTTCAAAGCAACTATTTTTTTTTAATTTTCAGACAGGAAATGAGCTTTTCTCTAAATATAAATACACTATTTAACTTCCAATATTTAACTTATTTAACGGTATTTAACTTAAAATTTGCATCTTTGTTAGTTTTTCTAGTTAAATGAAATCTCTTCATAGCTAAACCCAATTGGATTTAAATTTGAAATATTACACATACATTAATGTTTAATTGAATCACATAAAATAGGAAACTGAGTTGTGATCTTGTGAATCAAACAGGAAATGATTCAGTACCTGTAGCTCCAATTAAAAAAAAAAGTACATTGTATGCCTTAAGGTAAAGTAATTTGATCTAACTTGTCGATTAATCCTTCTAGATCAGGGGTCTCAAACTCGCGGCCCGCGGGCCATTTGCGGCCCGCAGGATGATGATTTGCGGCCCCCGTCTTCATATGAAAGATTACTGTTCGTGCGGCCCGCAAGGCTGATATGAATGACACTTGTTATGTGCAGAGCTGAATGAACCAATCACAGTAAGGTATATGACTCTGGAGGCGGGACATCGGCGGTCTGTCCAGTGCCTCTGTCTATCATTCATTCCTTCCTCCAGTCAGCTGGGCGGAGGAGGAGCCATGAAGCACCAAACGCGATTTCCCGCGCGGGGAATTTGCTGCTCGCGGCTCGTCAAAAAATGTGTTTCTGTCGCCGCGTGTCGAAGGGGCTACCAGCTCCGTCTGTGGATGTCTCTCTCAGAATGAATGAATACACATATGATGTCGAGGAATACGTTTTTTGACGTGCTGACTGTTCCTAACCAGAGCTCCTCAACCTCCGATCCTCAAACCTGTAAAAGCCCGCCCCGCGCGGCGATCCGCGGCACCCGGCTGTCAGACATGAGATTCTGAGCTTGGCTCGCGCCTGCGTGCGCGTGTCTGTGACTTTTAAGGTTCACACACCGGCTGTGTCGGCGCGCATTCCAGTCCAT
>NC_050519.1:11923607-11930332 GCF_002922805.2 Oryzias melastigma
TGACTCTGTCTGCACACTGTGTGAACGAAGCTGTCTTTTTACAGCTGGGAGGGCTTCATGCCAGTCAGATGTCTGCATGCACCCGGTGCACTATTACCTCACAAACCGTTTGATCAGGTTTGGACACATGCGTGAAAACAAGTGCAGTAACGTTTTAGCACTCAAAGGAAACACCTCCTTCATTTCGGTCTTGTCAGTCATTGCCAGGCAGTTGATCTTTTCCCGTTCTCCGCCCCTGGGACGTGTTTCCTCAGTCGCTCTTTATCTTAGTTTTAGCTTGTATATATATGTTTAAGCATGCATGTGTAATGCGCCTTGTTGTGTAAACAACTCTCAGGTTTTAAACCCCAACAAAGGGCAATTTGTGTCCTGATCTGCTACTCAAATGCTTATCTTGTTCTCGTTCTTGCTTGTCGTCTGTGAGGGGGAAATGATTGGGGGAGTGGGGATGGAGGGAGGAAAGGGGAAAAAAAAAAACATGCCCATGGGATGTCGACATTCCTTGTGATGTTTCGCAGCTTGTGTGTGTGTGTGTGAATTTATTTGGAAAATAAAGATTCATGTGCAGAAGTCTTGGCATTTTTACAAAGCTAGTTTCTTTTGAATGTCCCTTTAGTAGATTTTTTTTCTCCAAGTCTGCATAATGAGAGAAAAAGTGAGTGTGTCCCCCTCCTGTGCTTCTAGTTTCCTTTCTTTGCAGTGACATGTCTGCTGCGGACACATCAGAGAGGTGGATGCTTGATCCTGTCAGCACCTGATTCAACCCTGACCCTTTTACTATCTTAGCAGAGGAAGAGCTAGCTCTTTCCTGTCCTGAGGCACAAAGCAACAGTGAGAAGGGCATTAGGAAAGTGTGAAAATCCCTGAGTGCTAAAAATGTCACCAAGACTGACGGCAAAAGGAGAGGGACTTCATATAGATGGAAAACAATACATTTGGGGGGAAAATAATACATGTTGGTGAAGTTAAAGACCTGCTCTGACTAAAAAAAAAATGTATTTTTGGTGTTGTTAACTTGTGACATTTTTCTGATGACTGAGGACATATATAAAGAAAGTTGAGTATTTCTTTATTCAAATCATTATGAGTCAGGACTATAAAAAAATATGTCTGAACTCAGAGGTAAATTTCTAATGAACTACTGCTGCTCTGTAAAAACTATGTCCTAGAAAACGGCAAAGGTTTTCTGATTTTGGCTTAGAACGGCATATTCTTCGTTAAAAGACCAATTGGAACCCTTTTAAAATAGCTTAAAGGATGATTGGAGGGAGTCTAAACCTCCTAAAATGCTGAGAAAATGTTAGAAAGGATGGGAAGGCGAGAGGAAAGATGAGGAGAGGCATCAGGGTTGGGTCTGTTTGTCATGTTTTTAGACTGACATCACGACTGCACCAGCAGTTGGTATGTGTATGACCATCAGACACAGCTGTGAAACAGCCGTGTCACACATGATCCAAACAACAGAACTTTAACAAGAAGTTTAGAGACCAAATATTGTAGTTCAAATGATCCTAAATGTGATTTTTACTTAACCAGAAGAACTGTATTAACACATGGCAAAGTGGAGCTTTGGTAGTTTCAGACAGGATGATGCATAGCACATACTATTATGTGCTTATGAACAATTATGTATTGTTCAATTGTGAAGAATCCGATCATTTATATACAGCTTAAGGGATTCTGCTTTGACACAAGACTTGTCATACTGACAAAGGTGGATGTTTATTCAATTCATGAAACTCATTTCTTTGCACATCCCTCTCCAATTTTGTTAAGCTTGTTGACTTCCTAAAACCCAGATCAAGTGTTTGAGCAGTAGTTTTTGAATTATAAACTTTAGTATAATATTGAATATTTTGAAATCTTTGTAAAACAAGATGTTTTTTTCTGTTTATTTGTGTTTGCAAGTGTCCTGAGAATTCTGAGCTTTTTCTAAGTAAAAAAGAAAAATAAAATCCTGTTTTTCTTGGCACATGTCTTCTGTGCCTTGGAGTGGGTTTTCAAGGAGCTATTCCTGGCAAGCAAGCAAAGACCGAGGTGCCAGTTACCGTTCAGCTTAATATTTTATCTGACGATTACTAAAGTTGTGAAATATACTCCAAGCAAGTGATGAGTTCTTTATTTTCTGTTTCCTTTACTATTTCATTAACAGATGCAGTGTGCAACAGTACTACTTTTGTGTTCTGAAGTAAAAAATGAACGGATTTAAGCTTAAATGACCTTGTATATATCGAACTCTCTTTTATCATCAGATCAGCACTCTCCCTTTCTCTCGGGTGGTCTGGTCTTTTCAGAGCATGTAAACGGCAGGTTTCATCCCTAGGTTTTAAGACGGGTCACACAGATCACCAGAGTGAATGCAGCAGCCCTCAGGTGCAACTGGAAACACATCTAGAGCTTAAAACTACAGGATGCATCTTGGTTTACACCCCTTATAAACCAAACAGAGCCAGGTGTGTGCTTTTAAAAGTGTACGGACATGTCCTTTCGGTTAATTTCAAATACAATTTTTAAATCTTTAAAGTGAATTCTAAACATATTTGTTTGCCTTGATGATGTTAAAATACTTTAACTCAGTAAATGGTTTAAAAGTTTTGCAAGTTTTAGATCAGTTTAAATAAAATTTCCACAAATGATGGTTATCCAAGGTACTAGGGATATAGCGATTCAGTCAAGCCACAATTCGATTTGATTCACAGTTTTAAAGTCAATATTTTATTTTATTTATTTATTTTTTTTTTTCCTCAATATCTTTTTCCCCTCTAAATTTTTCCTACTTACAGAAAGGATTCCATACAAAGAAACAATTATACATATGCTGAAATGATCACAAATCCTTTCATACTTGGTTCATTTTATGCTCCTCGTGTGACGGACCACTCTGGACCCGTGCCCGCTCAGTGCAACACCCACCAGCTACTCGTGCTCGCACTCAACGCAAATGACCGTTCACATTCAGCTTGCAGGGAAAAAAAGACAGAGGACTAAAGAGAGTTCATAAAAAAGAGCACGGCTCCTGGGAAGGAGTTAGAAGGGAAACAGTTGCAAAGCTGTGTCGTCACCCATGACCTTTGTCACAGTAGATTGGAACAATTTGCAGTTAGAGGGGTGGTGGGGGGGCTGGGGGTACTTGGACATCAATGCCAACAAGCAGGAGATGTCTTCTCAGTGCCCTACTCGCCAATTTTAATTGCACCTGAGACTTGTAGCTTGGCGAGAGGGTGATTGAACATCCTTGCAAGCAATCAGGAGATGTCCTCTCAATGTTCTACCCACCAAATTTGAGTTGCAGGGTGACCAACAAATCGAGGTTTTGCTTGAATTTGCATTAATAGTTGCGATTGCAACATCACAAAATCCTAGAGGGACTGACTTGTGTGAAACTTTTGATTCCGAAGGAGATGCGGAAAATTTTCCAAGAGGGGGGTGCTGTTGATGAGGACACCAGCCCATCCACTGCACACACTGACAGCGAGCATGGAGAAATGTCATCAGCTCTGCATTTCTAAATTTAGGTACAGGCCGTGAGAGTTGATTTTAATTTTCTGCAATGATGAACATGTTGACAAGTTTGAATTGTTTTTTATCGGATTCACGAAAAAAACGTTACATCCTTGCAAGGTACTAGTAGTGAAATATTACATTTTACATTTGTTCATATGGTTCTGCTGATAAAAAGCACAAAGTTTGACTCAAGTCACTGAATTTCCTAGCTGCTTTCTGATGCCCCACAGAGACTGTTGTTCTCAAAACAACAGCGGTCAATTAAGTTTGATGTGCTACATTCTTTTAGACCTATGAGCATAAACACATTGCAAATAGCAGTTTTGATGTCGGTTAATGATACTTTTAAAAACCTTCATTGGTTGCTTGAATGGCACATACCAAGAGCTTTTATGTTCTAAATAATCAACATGTACTCTTCAGTGCTTTATAATTATTTCTGCCCCCTTTTTTCTGACTTTCACTCTGATAACCAGCTGTCAGTGTGATGGTATGCTGATACTTGTGCTTGCTCAAACACTTATGTAATTCAAAAACACAAAAGCAGCTCCGCCGGGCGAGTTGGTTGCTCTGTGTGAGTAACTTTTGCTCGTTGTGCACAGCTTTAAACAGCGGACATTCGACTTACAGCTCTTAGTCAGCCTCATAAAGCTGTAATTTGGGGCTAAACTCCTTTTTTTTATTCCACTCAAGGCTGTATATCTAATTTGTGTTTACATGCTTGTGTTTGCACTAAATATTCAGACTAAGTGCAACAGCCAAAATAAAACATGTTGTTCACTGTAATGTGCCACTTAAAGTTATTAAAAACAGTGCAGAAAACATGCTTTATAGGCTCTAAATTTCTGATTTGTTAGCCTACTTATTTCATCCCATAGTTTACCTTCTCCTAAAACATAAATGTACTGTAAAAATAAAAAATAAAAAAGGAAGCTATTTTTGCATAAATTGGACCTCCCTGTCTGTTATTTTTTTGTCACCACAGAGCGCACAAATGTTGTGCAAACCAAGTGTATTTTGGTGTGTTTAGACTGGCAGTGCAAACACTATTGTTCTGAATCACCAGAACCAGCACCCTGAATTACTACCAACATGGAAAATGAACCCTTTAGTCCTCTTCTTGCCAGGAAAGCCAAAGATACACGACTGCCAAGCAGCTTGGAGACTCGGGAAGTTCTGTTATGCAAGAAAGAACCGTTTGTAATTATTCTGCATTCTATAAAACCTGTCCTACCCAGACAGGGAACGCATTATGGATGTACTCCTCTCGAAGATTGGACTTAACTCAACACTCTGCGGCCCATTAAGAAACACAGACGTGGCAGCACGCCGCCTTGTTAAAGAGGTTTTTGTGTTAATGGTGTAATGGCAGTGTAGTAATGTCAAAGATAAGACGATTGCTGCCAAACAAATAAACAGCTGTGGGGGGGAAGAGTGGGAGCAGAACTGTACGGCAAAAAAACCTATTTATTTGATGTCTGAAATCCCCCAAAGCTAAACCTTTTATGAGTCTTGGAAAACAATAATAAACAGTCGCTCGTCTGCCATGAAGAAGAATTTGAAAAATATTTAACTGGCAAATTAGCTTTTATGAAAAATATTTTTAAAATGCTCTCATAAGGATGTAGTTTTTAAATGTGCTGTAGTTGGCGAGTGCATTCTCCATACCTGTCTTCACATATCTCAACCATGACAGAAGCTTTGTCCTCCAGCCTAGGGTGAAGATGAACTTCCTACTCGCCCCTCATTCTCTGCTGGGTCTCTCTGCATCCGTGTCTTATTATCTGTCTCTGTCAGAACAACACATCCATTGTTGGCGGGGTTAATGTGCCTTTTCATACGGTCAAGGAGGAAGGGGTAAAGGGGGGGCTACAGGTAGCGGAAAGACCTAGAATAATCACTTCATCTGAGACCCACTAAGTAGATGCGATAAACCAAAAGATGGGTGAAGAAGTTAGAGGGAAGAATTGAGGAGAAAGGAAAGATGATCAAGAACAGACATGAAGAAAGTTTTTTTTTTGTGGGAGGGTGGAAAAGGGAAAGAGACAGGAAAGGACAAGAGGAAGTAATTAGTCTCATGAAGCGTCGGGGTTGTGCTCACTGATGCGTTCAGAGTTAATAGAGAGGAGGAGCAAAGAAAGGAAAAGGAGATCACCTGTGTTTGATCCTTGACTTTCGTGTTAGTAGCCATCTCTTAGGCATGTGTTCTCATTTTGTGATGCTTTATCTTTCCAATACTTGAACTAAAGTGCATCAAGTAGAGCCCTTTCCTCTAGATCTCTTCATTTTGTCCTAAACTATAAAATATGAAAAAGTAAAAGGTACATTTCCTGTACTTTTTTTCTTGATACTGCTCTCAGTTCGGTTTGCACTCTTGACCTTTCAGGTAATTATATTCATAAACCACACAATCCAACTCTATGTGACCAAAGCCCAAATGCTCAAAAGCTCCTTGAATAAATAGACTCCATGCCAAGTGCAGGCGGTCACAGATGTTAGGAGAGTTGAGGGCACTCCTGCAGATGTTGCTTTGACTAATCACCATCAAAGCGTCCGTGCTTGCGTGTTATGCAGCCATGCCAGTATGAATGGTCTGATCAAAAAAGCCTGTTCATGAAAATGTTGTTCTAGTCGGAAGGTGTCCGCACTCTATGAGTGACTCTTTAGATGCACAGCTGCATCTGTGGATCGCATGCCCTTCAAAACATATGCAGTATGGTGTTGTCGATCTTTAATTTAATGCTTGTACACTTCAAAGAGTTTGTGAGTTTTTTTTTGTTTATGTGTGTGTGGGTAATCACATGTGAGTCAATGGCCAGCTGCAATCCACAGCACTTACCTACCTGTGGGTCTTTCTTGGCGGAAATCCACCTTCTTAAGTCTGCTTTCCATTCATTGTCACATAAACAAAAGCCAGCAGGGTCAGTTCACTTCCAAACCACTAAATAACATCCTTAGATCTACTTACGGCATCTGTTTACCTACATTTTTCCTTTTTTCTCTGAGAGTTTCATGTAATGCAACTCCGTACGAAGAAAGAGTTCTTCTCTTTCTCTGCTTGGCATTGCATCGTCCCGTGCACCGTCAGCAGAAGACGTGTATTCTACACCCCCTCATAATTTTGTACTAACCTGTGTGTTTTCACAGGCAATATGTACTCAAACCCACTTGCTAAAAAACACACATTCAGTGGCACGTACACGCACAAACAGAACTCCATG
>NC_050519.1:11930467-11947214 GCF_002922805.2 Oryzias melastigma
ACTTGTCCCAACACATTCGAGAGTGGAGCTGTAATCTTCTCAGCATACATGCATTTAACAGGCCGATTAGCAAGCGTCCAACAAGTGCTTTTCCCCTGAAAAAAAGCGCTTAAATGGATTTTGTTTGTTTTTTCTATGCCTTCAAAAGAAGATGCTTCCAGAGATACAATCTTTAATGGTGAAATAAAACAAAACAAGTCTTTTGAAGCACTGTTGCCGAACCACTATGATGGGAAGATGCAGACAGAGTGGCTGAAATCTCTTCCTGCCAATGATAGAATTCTCATATGTCTGGAACATTTAGCCCCCAAAAAAATTGAGAATGTCAAAAACAAAAAAAAAGCTAAGTTAACAATGATGATGAACTAAACGTTTGTGGTCTACTTAACATGCACACATTGTTTTTGATAGTTTTACCAGCAGGTAGTGGGTGTTTGGTTGGAAGTTGATCAGTTCTGGACACAAGCTAGAGTTCCCATGTCTGTTTTTTGGTCTTTTGCAGAGTTTTGCATGTTTTTCTGTTCTCCATATGAATCAAATCTAATTAAAATGTTTTTTGTTTTATTTTTCCTCAGTGACATCTTTGATGCCATGTTCCCAGTCACCCACATTGCAGGGGAAACGGTGATCCAGCAAGGTACGTTCACAATTTTCTGATTCATGATCTGAGGTGTTGGGGAATTTTTCTTTGTGGTTGGCGATGAAATCAGTGACCTGGTCCTTGCATGGACTTGAACCACTAACCCACTCTAATGGCACGGAAACACTTAGAAAGACATTCTGGCCAATTATCCAGAACAAGCTTATCTCAAAGAATACATCTGTTGGGCTGCCACTGCCAGCATTAATGTTTATTTAGTTCCTACCACTCCCTTTGCTTTCTTTGCTTTACTTATAGGTTCCCGCAGACTTAGTTAGCGGTTTCGTCTCCCTCTTCTGCCTATCAGTCAGCAAAACTTTTACTCACGCCTTCCTTGGTCTTTGAAGAAACACAGACCAACAGACTGAGCTGCATTTTTGCAGCTCTCCCACTCATAGTTTTATCAAACACAGTTAAAACCCTCTGAACAGTTTTGCAGAAAAAATTTAGCTTTAAAAAAATGTGTTAAAAACCATAGTGGATTTGGCCACATAATCATTGTGAGTGGACAGCCATCTCCCACCTACTCCTAAAACAGCATACAGGAATATATCAGTCCTAATTTGGTGATAATAAGGTTAGCTAGCTTTACAAGACCCCCTTCCCCAGACAGTCCATTGTTATATACACTAAGGAGAGTGGTATATACAGCACTGATGTCATGGCTAATGTCTGGACTGCTTTACAACTTAAAGAATTTAACCCTCTATCCAGCTTTACTGACTTTATTTAAACAGAACAAGGAGTTATCACTCCAAGGCTTTTGTTGCATTTAAACAAGGGGGGATTTATTGTATCATTACATACAAAATTGAGCTTTTATGCTTTTTGATTGTAATCTGCTGCCTATTATTAATCATTAGTTGATTTTGGCTAGCAGTTTTACAGTAATGAATTGATCTAAACAGTATAAGCAGCATTTAGGTCCAATAATGAAAAATAGTCAAACAGGAAATTAGCTTGGATATACGACACAATTAGTGCAAAATAAGAAAATGCCTGAGAGGATGTAAGCCCTCTTTAAGTGAAGCTATAGAACCTGAGCAGAATGTACTACTATAAGTCTCTGTTGAAACAAGACCACACGGTGTATGTGTATGAGTGTGTGCAGGTTCTGGTCAAATATTTGCCTGCACTCTCAAGCAAAAGGTGCAAAACAAAAGCCTGGGCACCAAAGTGATAAAAGACAGGAAGAGCCAAAGAAAAGACATGCATAGTGAGAGGGAACTAAAGGAGCGATAGATGAGATGAAAGGCACAGAAGAAAAATTAGCGGAGGCCAGGTTGCAGCAGGTTGTGAGTGTGTTTGTGTATGGGTCTCAGGGGTCTTCAGTGGGACAGACCTTCAGACAGACAAGGAGCGTTTTGTGTGACAAATAGAGCTGTATGATTAACGAGCCCTCCACTCCACTCAGTATTAATTAGGCGTGTGAACTCTTGTGAACTTTACTCACAGGGTGCTCACAGGCTTTCAACTCGTCAGGTGAACTCAAATGCAGGAGATGCACACATCCTAACTCGGTGCATACAAGACGTATAGACACACATACTTGTCATTTTGACTAATGCTTTACTACTAACCTGAGCCTCTGAATGAAGCTACTTTTGCATATTATTGTAAGAGTTAGCTGCTGGTGAATTTCCATTTTTTATGCAGCTGTTTTTGAGAAATGTCTTACAAACTTATTTTTTTAACTTTATTTCTTTACATTGTGAATTAAAAGGATCAGTTGACTTGGGCGTCCTGTAGGTGGTTAGTATTAGACCAAGTAACTTACTAAGGTTTTTTTTACTTTAAAATGAATGCTTTTATTATGAATAAACAGAAAATTAAAACAAATATTCTAAATAGTTTTATTCATAAACAATCAATAGGTTTTTTTCAAATATACATTGCAGTAGGATGAAAGAGTTTGCGAGTTCAGTTACAGCGTTTCCACCATTAAACCACAAAGTAATAAACACTGCAGTTTATGTTTTGTGGGAACCATATTTTACAAAATTATTCCCATGACCAGTTTAAGAGGCATTCTGGGTAAAGCTGAGACATTTTTGAACGTTTTAGATACTATATAATAAATCTATTCATTTCCTTGAATCATAAAATGTATTTTTGTCTGTTGGAGTGAAATAGAATCTGAAACTAGAAGCAGTTAATGCTGTAAAGACCTTCTTCTGGTAGCCCATGCTGGAAAATTTAAAGCCCGTAGTCTTTGTTGTGTGCAGTTTTTTTTTTTTTTTTCAAATAAATCAGGCAAAACATAATTTTGCTTTAACTTTAATGCCTTTTCTTTGTTTTCTGCCTCCCCTCCTTTCTTCCCTTTAGGCGACGAGGGAGACAACTTCTACGTGATTGACCAAGGTGAAGTGGATGTAAGTGACGGGCTCACATGAGCCCACACACAAACGCTTTAGTCACTTTCAATAATAAATCATAGATTAAAAGAATCACAGATAAATGTACTAAAAAAATGCACTTTGCATTTTCTAAAGTCCTCTATAGATCAGTTAAACATGCTCGGTGCATTAACACGAAATTTCTTAGTTTGCAGTCAATTCTTTGATTTTGATTGAACACAACATCAAAAATAAAGCTTAGAAAGCAAGAATGAAATCACAGACTTAATGGTGACTTTCTAAAATTTAACCATCCAACTCATTTACAGTTTGTCTCTTTTATTCATTTGTCCTAAAGGCATTTTTATAGGCAATCCTTCCATGTGGTAAATCTTAGCCTTCATAGGTCATCCTGACTCAACATTTCACTTCCTGAAAAGTGGGCAGGTTGTGGAAATGCCCTCATGTATTTTTTTTTATTTATTTAGGGTCTGGTTCCACTTTGATGACAATCTGAACATGCTGTTTTAGTACTGAATGCTCCTTCAAGGCTTCCAAACTGAGAAGATCTTTTGTCTTAGGAGGCCTGACAGGGCGATAGAGTTAAGTGGAGTTAAAACGGGAGCTGATGGAAAGCTAAACAGGAAGCGACCTTATCATTTTACAGCAGTACGCACAGAGAAGGAGGATAAGATGACATAAGTAGGTTTGCAAAAGAAACAGAAATAGTGAGATGGGGACTTGATAGAAAGACAAATAAAATCTTGTTGCTCTTATTTACTCGGTTCACCTTGTTCATATGGTTTCAAATGTGATTAGAAGAGTCAGCTGTCTCTAGATTCTTAAAAAAAAGTTTTTCAGTGTTTAAAATTTGAGCAAAAGCAAATTTGGAAAATAGTAATTAAAAACTTGTCAAGAAAATGTCTTTATTTATGTGGAAATGATATCCTAGGCATGTTTACATTAAAAGTGGGGTCATCTGGACCCCATAAGACTTTCTTTTCAATGATTTTTTATCTTGACTGGGGTCCGTGGCAGACTTAAAATCCTGTCCACCTTTGTCCACCTTTGTTATGGGAGGGATGACACATTAATGTAAGGGTGGGGTCATCTAGAACCCAGAAGATAGCACAAGAAATAAACAACAATTCTTGGAAAGTGCAGTAAAACTTGACTGTCTACTTAAAAATCATAAATATAGTGCCAAAAAACTACCTTGACAATAGCAACAAGGAAATAAAGCAATTTTTCTAATGACTCAAACTATCTAGTTTAGCTGAAAGCACACAGACCTGTTGATAATTAGTGTTTTAGGTTTTTTCGTTGCAGCGTTTTAAATCCCACTTTTAAATTTGATGAATGTAGCTGAGGTAAAAAATACTGAATATTGTGGAAAATGGCAAACTGTTACAACTATATTTGTAATGGGAGGTTACCCCTGTTTTCTTCCCCTCAGTGACTTTATTTTTCCTCCTTTTTATTAAGCATGACCTCTGGAATTCATTTCACAACAGTAAAACGCTTTTATTTTGAAAGGCAGTTTTGTGGTTTTAGCTATTCTCATTTTTTACAGTAAAATGTTTACTTTTTCTCAGGACCTTGTTACCCTGAGTTAGTCCTTGGAATGTTTTATAAATCAGATTCAGTATTCCAATCTTATGCGCTTTATTTTGGTTTTTAAACTCACCCAACTTTCTGCAAACATCGTTTGACTCGCACATGCTCCTTTTGCCCTCTATCCTAATTTCCCTTCCAAAATGTTAAATCAAAAGTTGTTTTTTTGCTCAGCGGTGCCAGCTGTGAATCTGCATCTGCTTTTCCTTTTCATCATGTACTCCAGTTACTGGAAGACTCAAATTCAGAGACATCATGCTCCTCCGTGGAGCTCCACACTCTTCCAACTCTGCAGACAATGGCTGCCTCGCAGCCACAGCCCTGGCACCAAAGTACTTCAAGATCAGTGCCGAGGTTATTAGAGTGTGGAGATGTCTCTCATTAGACAGGGGTGTAAATCTGCCAGCAACCCATAAATTGCCTGAAAGCTGCCACTAACGTAAACAATCCTCCGTGCTTCCACACAAAACTGTGAGCTTGCAGAGTTTGGCCTGCGGGTTCACCACAAAAGATATTAAAGCTTTCATTTTTGAAACGCTGGATTATCTGATTTGAAAAAAATGTAGTTTGTAAGTAGCATTGAGTCATCTATATTTGGCATTTTATGAGCCAAAAGTCATGAGATAATTCAATTAAATTCTTTGAAACTTAACAAGTGCTTAGTTTGTTGGAGGAAGTTTATTGCTTTATTATTTAGGGTTGCCAGGGTATTTTGAATTTACAGACACACACTTTTAATAGCCACAGGCATGCCCACAGAGAGAAACTCTACAAGCACAAATGCACTGCATGCTCATCCAGCTCCAGTTTTTTGATTTGCTGCTGGTTAATTACTGCCAGCCACATGTTAGTATGTTGTTCCTAAAAATGAAGTGACAGCTTCAAGACATCATGTGACGTTCGAGGCTTGACTTTTTGCCTCCCACTTGCCCCTGTTTTTATCTTTGATTACTCATTTAAACCAAAATTGTCTTGCTTGCACATACGATAAAATGGACATAACAATCCTGTCAGATATATCCTAACTTTGCTGCTACAATTAAATATTCAGTCCTACCTTCAACAGAAGCTTGGTCATTCCTCTATAGTTCTGAATTTATTCCAGTCAGCAGTAAAAGATAAGACCCCTGTGGTCTGTCCTGCCTCTTAATAATAGCTGTTCTCAGGAGTAAGCAGAGGTAAACCCTGCTCTTCTCTGTCTTTCTGTGTTATTAGGTCAACAAAAAGTGGGTAGTGTGTTGACAGGTGAAACTGTAACATAAGCAGCCTCTGTGATGTGCTGTCTGAAAGGTTTTGATGGTTGACCCAAAGAGCAGCATGCATGGGTGTATGTGGGTTTAATCAATAGTACAGTTGATATTCAAATTGATTAATGTGTTTCAAAGATAGTTTGTAATACACGCATCAAGAGGGCATCAAAAAAGTGGCAAGAAAATGCTACGTAGAATGACTAGAGTGACTTAAACACATGATCAACCCTCAATTTCTTGATGTCATGAAGCTTGATCTACAGCAGATAGCATTTCTCTTTTCTATCACTCTCTATAGGTGTATGTTAATGGTGAGTTGGTGACCAACATTGGAGAAGGAGGTAGTTTTGGAGAACTAGCCCTGATCTATGGGACTCCAAGAGCTGCAACTGTCAAGGCCAAGACTGATCTGAAGCTGTGGGGGATTGACCGCGACAGCTACCGGCGCATCCTCATGGTAAGAGTTCCCTACAAAAAAGTTGTGACCTACGGGGAAAAAAAAAAAAAAATTATTTGAAAAAGTAAGACAGGTATTTTATATTTTTTATCTATCAGTTTCATCTGTTAATATAATACATTTTTTCATTAATATCATCAAGCATCTAAAATACACAACACTTCAATCATTTCAAGGGACTAATTTGAAAACCTAAAATAATAAATAGTTACATTTCCAATTTTTCCTGGAATTTTTCCTTGTCTACATGTGGTTCTGACTTCTTCTGACAAGACAACAGAAGACTCCTTTATTCCAAATGTTTACTCCTACACATTCTCACCCCCAACTCGTCAAATATGGACGTATGGTTCGTGCCCACATCACTTTTTGATGTCCTCAACTCATCGTTTTTTGACCGACTCAGTGTTCTTATTAAATCATGGGTCCCCAACCCTCGGGACGCGGCAACAGACGCAGAATCTGTTCTGGGTTAGGGTACCTGTACTGGTCCTCGTCCCGAGAGTTGGGGACACCTGATTAGCGTATGCATTTTTTTTCCCTGTCTGTGGCCCGGTACCGGTTTGTGGCCCGGAGATTGGGGAACCCTGATTTAATGGAAACAGCCAGCACGTCAAAAAATGACAAGTTGGGTAATTAGATTGATAAAACCAGGATTTAGTTCAAGTATTTTGAGAGTTCCTTAAAAAAACAGCAATTTCTGATCCATTCATGCATTTTTTTTAAAGTCAAAGCAAAAACACAGTCTTGAATGCTTGACAAAAGGAAGGAATAGGGTACAATTACCAGAGTGGACCATCAACACTGCACTTGACCTCTCTTTGAAAGAAAATCAGTGGAGAATTTAACATGAAAAAGCCCAAAAGCTCTACAATCGGATATGTTTATAGTAGGAATGAGGCAGCAAAAGCATGACTGTCCTCAGTGTAACATTATCTTGAAATGTTAGCTTGTACACTAATCCTACAAAAAAGTAAAACTTGTACATTAGCCCCCCCAAAAGAATAACCCTTAAGTTGACTTTTCTTTTTCTTTATTTCAATTTCATTTTCTTTTTCATTGTAAAAAATATACTTGAGTTACTATAATTATTTTGAGAAAACAAACATTGAAATCATATTTTATAGCAAGATAAAAGAAATTGACACCTAGCTAAAAAGACAATATCATTCAGTCTTTTTTGTAGCAGTGAAATCCACATTCACAATAGAATTAAACTGTCAAAGACTATTTTTTTCACAGTCCTTAACTTTAAATATTTTCCACCACTTAAGCACTTAAAACTCCCTCCAACACTTAAACAGTTGCATTATTTCTATTTTTTTTCTTCAAATACAACACTTATCTACAAACACACAACGAGATCTCTTCCTCCCATGTTCGAGCCTCCTTATATTTGCCCTGAAATGAAAACTGGAAAAAAATGAAGAGTTGGGGAGTAGTAAGTAAAGGCTTTAAAGGAGAGAAAGGGTCAGTTTTAATGGCTGCATACACACTTCCCTCTCCAGGAGCTTATCTTGCAGGAATGTCTAAATGTTTGAAGAGGAAACACAAGGTGTTCTGCCTGGCTGGCATACTCAGTCATGTTCCAGACAAACACAGGACTGGAATGACTAATTATTGTACATGTGAGGGCATCCGTGTGTGACTTCCCCAAATGTTTTTTTAATACCTTTTTCCGAATAGATCAGATGAAAACTTCACTTTATCGTTCCGCTTCCTGTAGTCTTTGCCAGTCGCAGCTGTAAAAATCTCAGTTTGATGTCAAACAGATCTTACTGGGATGAAGGAAGATTTGGTTTTTGGACCTTTCTGTCCAATTTAAAGTGGCGGCCGGCCTGCTTAGCACTCATGTCACCTCTTAAGCACATACTTAAAGTGACGGCACAATCTGCCCGGGTAACCTTTCTTTTGAGAGGATTCTCAAACTCTACAGCTCTCATTCCTTCGTTTCTTCCAGCAGCTGCAGAAGGGGGGGGATATAACAGAATTCAGTTATGTGAACCTGTAGTTAATTATTGCTGTCAATGATTTGTAAAACCCTTTTTTTCTAAAGTGTGGTATTCTGGCAGGGTTTTCAGCCAGTGCAATGAGAATTCTGTCTTTGTTTAAATATATGTGTTTGTTTCGCTGAGAAAATTACAGCCAGAGTTTTTCTGTGTCGAGTTAGTTAGGAGCTCAGAAGGTGTGTTTTTATTGTTTTCAGTCCTGTTGCCACATCTTGCATCACTGCTTACTCTCTATATTGCAAGATTAGGTATAATTTTACGTTCAGTCGCTGATTATTCCGCATTTTGAAATGCAATCTTGAAAAATTACAGAGGCCTATATTTTTAAGTATTTAATCTTGAGAGATAATTCTCTGTTGTTGAGTGCAGAAAGATGTTCGAGGACGTCTTTGGCTTTTATATGATTACTAGGTTCCCAAGGCAAACTGATTAAACACGTAATCAAATTTTGGGTTTAATTTAGTCGCTATTGCACAACACAAGATTGAATAATGAAATTGGAGCTAGTTTCTTTTTGCCACCCTCAAAAAAAGGGCTGGAACCAAGAGATCCAACCTGATATCACCAAACTTCTTCACAAATGTTTTACTGGGGCTTAGTAGAAAAGTTCAAAAGATCTGCCGCGCTATATTTCTAAACCCACGACAGAGTTTTGAGTGTTATCTGCAAAAAAAAAAAAGTTTGTTTCAACCAATAAAGATGTTAAATAAGAATATCAGACGTTTTATTCCTGTTTTACGGCATATTTGATGGCAAAACCTCTCCACCTGTCATCTACATGTTAACTTGGGACCATAAAGATCTATAGATTAAAATTTTGCCTTGAACTGTTCACACCTACCCTCCCCACTGCTCCCTCTTATCCAGAAGAACACTGAACAAACAATATAGCACCATTCCTTATGATAAACAGGCTCCCCCTATTGTGTTGCCATCAGTCATGCCGCACACACCTTGTTGTGTCATCGTGGTATTTTAACTCTGACAGTTACAGGCAAAGCCATTAGCCAACTGACAGACCACTGTCAACATACAGAACACGCAACAAAAGGAAACGAGAATAAATTATACCGAATAATTAAGAGCGTCAAAGGCGGCGGTGCGGGGGGGTGTTTCACTTTGGACGGAGATGAAGGGGACGGGAGACGGAGGCGTAAGGTATAGTTGGTTTAGTCTGGCTTTGCTCCACACCTCAACCCCTTTGATGATTCTATCTCAAAGACAGCAAACAGACAGGGGCTGGTTCATCTTTAACCACAGAAGGAGCAGCGATAGGGCCAAGAGGAGAGTTTGAAACGGCGCACATGAGTACAAGCCCTCCCACGTAGACGGATTAAGACATGCAGATAAAGACGAATCCAAAGAGAAAAATTATGTTCCTCAACCACATAAATGATGACTGCAACGTTTTTGATTAAAAAAAATGTTGCAATGCATCACTTGCATTCTTTTTGTCCCAGTCACCCCCCCTCCTCCGTGTTACTCCTCTGCCACACAGAGCCCATCCTGCTGCAGTCACATCAATCACACCTTCTGTATAATGTATTGTTATGTACGCACAGTAAGCCTTTAAGCTGCGTGAGCTTTGTGGAAGGTCTTTAGGAGGTGGAGGGCATGTGTGTCTGAATTTGAAGGTACATGTGAGACTGTGTTCGAGTGTTGCTGTTTGTTCACGTAATGAGCAGGTTTGGTTCATGCAGAGACAGCAGCCGAGCATAAGTGGCAGAACTAAAAACAGACTGCATGCGCTGCCTGCATCCAGACGCACACTCGAATCATTTATCCAGGATGGAAGCAGCGCAGGACAGAATTCCTTTAATCAACTTGTTTACAATTCTGAGCTTAACGTTGACTCACTTGGGAAGATTTTCTCCCCTTTTAAGACAAAATGTGAAATTATATAAAATTAGAGGCAGCAGTTGGACGCAGCGACTTGCACTTAAGACACCCCAAGCCTCCATATATCACTTCCATATGCAAAGACAGACGCAGGGCGGACAGGATCCTCTCTCCTTGCAGAATTTTTTTTCTTCTTCTCTTAACGTTCCCGCTCTGTGAGGGGTTCTGTGCAGAGAAGATGAAATGCAGTCAGGGAAGGGGTCCTCTGGGCCTAGACTTGTCAGGAAGCACCTGATTTTCATGGCAAGAGGCAGAGAGGGGAAAGTCCCCTGCCTGGTGGGTGGGGTGGGCCACACACACAGACACACATGCGATGCACATTACTGCATCCCTGCTGCACACCTTCACAAGCATGACCCCGTGAACTGCCATTTGTTAATCACTGATTTTCTTGTACTTTAGCTGCATTGTATATTATTGGTCCCTCACACTAGTAAGTAGTACGTCAAACTTGATGTTCACCTTAAAGACCCTCTCTAATGACAATTGTGTTTTTTAATATGTTCTCAAAGAAAAAGCTTAAAATTACATTTATTTATTCAAATCGTTGTGAATCAGGGGCAGACGGAAAAAAAGCCATTTGGAAAAAGTGCATATTTGTCACATAGAAAATAAGCTGTACAGACCACATTCTCCATTTCATTCTTATGCATCCACTTCCAGACAAATAGATCCATACACGTCTTCATTTTCCTCGTCTGAGCTGGCAGCGGGCTGGATAGCTCCAATTTTCCTCACTTTCTTGCCGTACCGGGAATAAGTTAGAGGTGTGAGGAGCTGTAAGCCAGCATGTAAAAACAGAGCCTTTGGCAACAGTGTTGAAAAGAGGAGGCGAGGTTGCTCTCCGTCAACACTCAGGCGAATTTTTAATGAACTCCTGGCGCTCTGCAGAAACTATGTCCTAGAAAAAAACAAAGGGTTTTAGATTTGAGCTCAAAACAGCAAAATCATGATTAAAAGACAATTGGGGCCACTTTTAAAATAGAAACAAGATGATCAGAGTAGGTGCAAATACTTTTTTGATTTAAAAAATAATCACATTTAAATGGAGAAATCCTCTTTTTTTTAAAGCAAAGTTTCTTCAAAAATGGAAATTCTCTCATCCTTAACTCTGTGATTAAAAACAAGTGCAGATTTCTACAAGGTTTACAAAAGTGATAATTATTTTTAATCTTTTCAGATGATAATGACTATGCTGTATTTCAAAATACAGCTGTTATTCTCACTAATTCCACAGTAATGAAAGTAAAAGTTGAGGAGAAAGCACTGCACTTCTGAAAGATTTAGACACTCAGTTAATGATAATGATTAGCAGAATAAGGAACTTTTGAAGTTTTCAGTGGAACAATACCATTTGGGAGGATGCTGAATGTTTCATGTGTTTGTTTTACAGGGGAGCACTTTAAGAAAGAGAAAGATGTACGAGGAGTTCCTCAGCAAAGTCTCCATTCTTGGTAAGCATCTAAACCTCCATTAAATTGATCTAATTTCTTTATTCCATTCATGCAAAATGTGTCGCGGCTTTGTCTGTCATACGGAAGATAAAAATAAAAGCTCTGGTAAACGTCCTATAAATATGTCCAGCCTAACTTAAAATAGTTGATGCTTAATCTTTTTAGATTTTAAAAATGTGCTTTCATTACCTGAAATAATCCTCTCTAAAGCTCCTAAATGTGATATTGCACAACTAGGATTTCAAAAGCTCATTACTGTCACTCCTCACCTTATTCCAGGCTTGTGCCTAATGCCAGTTCAAAAACGTTTAGATTAGATTTGCTGTAATTAGGTTAGGAAAAAATAAAAAAGTTACTCTTACAGAAAAGTTACAAGTGTAAAACATTGCCACCACATTATCTTTTCTGGCAAGTTTTTCTGTTTTTTTCTCATATACTATTTGTACTATTAGAAAAGGTCAAAGAGTCCAGAGAGCAGGCACTTAAATCAACATATATTGAGATTAGTCCACGGAAACTCAAGCACACGTTGACACACGAGGCCCATAGCTGTGTAAGGTCTGTGTGTACAATCTTAATCCCCTCACACTGTTCGCACTTAAGTCAGTAACACTCGACCATTTCTTTGTGTGAGCAATTAAAGAATCAGAGGTTAGGTTAAGCCCCTCTTTAGCGCTGGAATTTGGAGAACGCCATCCTGCACAGGATCTGGAGGGATGGCAAGTAAATTCATTCAGAGATTTCAAACCAAATGCAATTGGAAGTGACGTCCCATCCCTTCCCACTTGATCGTGTGTGCGGTGTATAGAGTAAGGCCGTGCCCCCTGTACAGAGTTATTTGCTGGGTGAGTAAACACATACACTTCAGTTCAGTTCTTAGTCGAACTCTGAGATCCGCTTTGTTGTCATTCACCTCCTTCTCTCGAGTGGCTCCCTTTTTGAGGCCTGAATTCAAACACCAGCCTTCCTCGTCGAAGTGCTTTTCAACTCGCCACTCGGCTCCGCCTCTTTGAATTGGAGGAGGGGCAGAAAAAGGGAGCGTTTTTTGTTTTACTTTGATCTTTAAGATAGCCACGAAATTGGGTACAAGCTCTTGATGTGATGGAGTGAAGGTAGAAAAAAAAAAACAAATGTTGCTCGTCAGTCACACGTATGCACCTCAGCATCCCAGCGGTCACTTCTTTGGATGTTTACTATGCATGTGTGCTACTGGGGGATCTAAGTGGGTGCAGGTTCAGTGAAGCGTGAAATGTAGGTTCTTTAGTCAGGACATTTGTGTATCGTGTTACTTGCCATCCCGTTAAAGATCACCTCCAAGCCTTTTGCTTGCAGCCAGACAGAAAACATCCATCTGGAGTCCGTCAGACACCCCGGCCCCACTGCAGGGGACACTGGACACTTCTAAATCAGCAGACCTATCCTAGATAATCCTAAGTACATACACAGTTATGCATTCACACAAATAGACATGCCGGGATCAGTTACTGAGCGCACGAGGAGACAATAGTTTCAGACAAAGAGATTCTGTTGTAGTTCGCCGCCTCCAGCCTCTGTCTTGGACAAATGAAACCAAGAAGTTTTATCTCGACAAAGCTGAGGATGAGGGGTGTTTTTATTACAGATGATCCCAATTAGAGATGAAACGCCTTAGAAATACTGAACTTTTCATAATCAAAAATCAATTGTATTATGTACATTTCTCTGTTAGACTTGTTTTACTAATGTCTAAAGCTAATGTGTGAAAGATCCTCCTTAAAATGTGTCAAAAACTACCAAAAAACAGATATGATCCCAGAGTTTCATCAAAAAACACATGTATTTAAAATGATAAAATCATTACAAGCCATTATTCCACACATGCACAATGGTTGTATGGCTTTAAAAATGATCAAGCCAAATTGGCTTTTGTTGAAATTCCACACATTGGTTCAGACTGAACTCTCAGCAGGCACTGGACAGCCTTGGTTTGTTTACTTTACCTTCAGTAACGGGTACTGGACTGTCTTGAGCATAAAGCAGACGTCTGTCACCACATCCATACTCAGCAGAGCTGATTTAGGGCTCAGTTTCAATGTTTAAGCTTCATAGGCCTCCGTGACATGAGGGAGTAGTTGGAGGATCTTAAGATGTAAGCTTCCCGATGAATGACTGGATTAGCCTCAGATGGGATTCCAGTATTTTACTAGAAAACTGTGTAAATGAGTGTGTGCATCAGCTTCTGTACAAACCAGGTGAGAATGACCTGCTCAATGTGACTGATACTTCAGAGTCTTTGGATAAGTGGGAACGCCTGACCGTGGCTGATGCTCTGGAGCCTGTTCAGTTTGAGGATGGAGAGAAGATTGTGGTGCAAGGAGAGCCGGGCGATGACTTCTTCATAATTACAGAGGTAAGTTCAGTCATGTGACGTCAGGAAATATTCTTCCTGTAAGGTAGCTTCTGCAGTGTGGGGAGAAGAGGCACCACAGTTGAGGTCCCTGTCATCTCGGTGAAGTGTGGCGGTTCACCGACATCTGAACTGATCCCAGTTTATTGCCACCAGCAGACAGACTACCAGGTGGTGCTCTCTGCCACCATTCCTTCACACTGCAGGCTTTGTGGAACTGGGGCCTCTGAAGGGCCCCCTGCCTGTCATCCTGACACACTTTTGATTAACTCCATACTTATACGGCTTTCACCAGGGTCAAGTCCAGAAAATTCAGTCTGCAGAGGGTGGGGCCACTTGCTGCTGTCATCCTTTGCCTCCTGCTTTTATCTTATTTTCAAACATATTTAATGTTTTTTTTATCTTTGCATTTGCTTTGTTTACTCTATGTCCAGAACCAGTGCTCTTTTTGATTTGGAAAGCTTACAAGCGGTTAAATCAAAGGAGAATTTTATCAAGGGTGCTGAGTGATGGATCTGTCCTTATCCCTGTTTTGACTCATTTTTTGCTCCTCACCTGTTCCCTTCCAGCGATAACCCTCCTTCTCCTCCAATCCTCTTTCAGCCAAATTTGTCACTTTTTTGCCTCCCTTCAAATACATAACATCATTAATTCTTCAATTTAGTTTACTTTTAAATCAGACCACATTTTTAGAACTGCAATCATGATCATAAAATAAAATTATTCTTTTTTTTTTTTTTTTACCTTTATTTAACCAGAGAAGTCCTATTGAGATTTGTACCTTTCTAGACCAAGAACACCGTACAAAAAATAGGAACAGAGTTAAAAACACAGCAACGGTAAAAATACACAGTTGAAATATTAAATTTGAAGACTTAAGTGACTTAAACTCGCGCACAAGCAAAAACTAATAAAATGTCCCAAAGTGTTTACTGTAAAACAAGTCTGTCATTTTCGTCAGGAAAGATCCCTTAGAGTCCCAGAAAACAAAATGGACTTTCTTTTGAAGAAATGTAAGGGCTAAATACAGAAATGACGTAAATAAAATTGAAAAGCATGGTGCAACAATGAGAAACTGAATTTAAAAAAAAACAAGGCAAAGCTTCAAATGATTTTTGCTACAAAATAATTCCACAAATTTGTAATTTATGTATTTATATGTATATATGAAAAAAGAGGATTTATTACCTATTCAATTAAAGGTGTAAATCTAAACTTCATTCATTAAAAAACGTGATTTTTTATTTATTTATTTAAATATCCATTCTAGTTGGGAAAAAATCATTAAAATAGGTGCAAAAACCTTTTAAAGTCTTATTTTCTCAAATATTATAAACAGTAATGCTGAGTCATCTATTTAGGACTTGAGAAATGGAATAGAAATAGACTAATGTTCTGCTACATTAATTTTTAGAACAAAATTTCATATTTTTATTTACCCGTGTTGTCTCATTTGTTACTTTTTTTTCTTGCACATCAGTTGGCAGAGTCTCACTTCTTGTCCCTTAATCTCATGTCTCATGCTGTCAGATTTTCCCAGAGCCAGGCAGACTGTGGTGGAATGCATGCTGCTGATTTTCACACAGGGTCAGGAGACCTCGCCTCCTGGGAGGGAGACGAGAGAGGGAAGGATGAGTCAAAGAGGCAGGGACTTGTGGGTAGATTTGGGGAATCGCAAGTCAAAAAACAAAGAAAAGAAGATTTTGAGATGGAATTATAGTGAGATTTGTCAAGTAATTACTCTTCTTCATATTTTTTCTTTTAAATTGTTTTTTAATATTTGTTGTATCAGATGTCAAACTTGTTTTTTTTCTTTTTAGTATCTCAAGCTTTATTGTCCGTGTCTTTAAACTCTTTCTTTTTTGTTTCTGCGTTTTTTTCATCTCAGCCAAAAACAAAGCTAAACAATTGTTAAATACATCTTACAAGATTAATAAAGGGAGGAGGAGATTCATCACTTTCTGTGCCCTGCAGGAGAAAAGGGGCCCTAAAGAAAAGTGACATGTTTACATTTTTTTTTCTCACACTATACAAACAAGCCTTTACAGGCACGGAAAGCCTCAAAGACATGTTCTCACCTCTCTTTGTATTGGTTCTTTTTTTTCCTTTGACTCGCTTTTATTCCACATTGTTTATGACCCAACTTTCACTAACTTTTTTCCTTTGTTGTGCATTCAAGCATGTTTACAAGCAAAAAAAAAAAAGTTATGTAGCACGGAACATTAAGCCTAAAATAGGAGTCTTTTCTTTTGAATTCAAGCAGTTTAATTTGATTTAGGAGAAAAGCGATGAGATTACTAACGACTTCAGCATGAAAACAGTCTAAAATATCATCACGACTGTTCTCTTCTCTCTGATCTCTTTCAGTCATTATGAATCATCTGATTAACTTGTCCTCTGACCTTATGCACAAATATTTGCAAGACTTGCAGGTGACAAGTCTTTCAAAATCAGAGTCATTTATTCTCTTTTCAATAGTAAATTGCAACAAGATTAGAGATTAGATTCATGTCTCTGGTGAAATATAGATAAACTAATAGTCCTTAAATATTCACTAAATAGAAAATTGTGTTTTGAGTGTTTTTAGTGTTTTGGGGACATTTTTCTGATGATAGAGGGTGACATATATATATATATATATATATATATCTAAAATGCATTTTTTAAGTAGTTTTAATCAGAAGCAGATGCAAAAATGCCAT
>NC_050519.1:11947607-11974335 GCF_002922805.2 Oryzias melastigma
AGTGTTTTTAGTGTTTTGGGGACATTTTTCTGATGATAGAGGGTGACACATATATATATATATATATATATATATATATATATATATATATATATATATATAAATTGATCTAAAATGCATTTTTTAAGTAGTTTTAATCAGAAGCAGATGCAAAAATGCCATTTGAATTAAAGCGTAGTTGTGTCGTGCAGTCTGCTACAATCAGCGGGCCAAAATTTTCGATGACTGCATGGACTACATCCATGTACGTCTTCGTTTTCCTCGTCTAAGCTGTCATCTGGCTCAAAACTGTATGGCTGGATAGCTCAGATATTGCTTGCCATTTTGTTGCACCGCTAATGTTAGGGTGGAGTTGTGAGCGGCTGTAAGCAAGCGGGAGAGTGTGTAAACAGATGGATGATGGAAAGTTGGGAAGGCTTACAAACAGTCCCGCCCACAACTCGGAGGCAAATTTTTAATGCAGTACGCTTCTCTGCAGAAACTATGTCTTGGAAAACAATACAAGTTTTTTGATTTTGGCAAAAAAAAAAAAAAACGGCACAATTATAATTAAAATAGCACAAGGAACGGTTTTACTATTAATCAAAAGATTACTGGAGTGAACTTTAACACTTTATTCCAATTGGATCAATCCATTCAATATTTTTAATGTTAAAACATGTAGTGATAAAGAGGAACGGAAAGGCTAACAGGTGTTTACTCATTATAGGGAGCCCTCAGGCTGCCGAGAGTGAATTTAGTGAGAACCGCTGCTGTGTTTAGTAAGTGAGCTGTGTTGGTGTTTGAATGAGAAGGTGCAGACACTCCTGGTGCTGGGTGGCCCCATGAACTCAGGATATCCCCTTTCTCCATCACCCTTCTCTGTTTCTTTTAGCATGTTAGCGCCCTGCTGCTTGTTAGCATTTGACTACTTGATCCATTACAATTAATGCCTTTTTAGGTATCAATTAGGGTGAGATGGTTTGTCCTTTAGTTCCCCTTTATTCTTACTCACACTGGGTTGGGCAGTGAAAGCTCCCCGGTGTTTATAAAAGACATGCCCCTGGGGTGGTACAGTACGATGGTTATCTGGACCACACTGGAGGAGACGCGTCCACCCATGAACAACCATAGCCGCAGAGCTGCACTGTCTCACTCTCTTTGTTTGGACAAGAATTGAAAGAAGAGTCTTTCACCATCTTATAAACATTGAGTGCCCCCTCCAACCTCAAACTCCCCATTCAGGTCCCTCTTTTTTTTACCCCTAAAAGAAGTGATGTGAGCAGTCACCTGAGGTGGAACTCTTAGCCATAAAGAGTAATATAACGGACAGTTTTCAAAGAAGGAGAACAATTTGTCCCATCGGCTGTTTATGTTCTCACCTAGCCCAAACGGGAACTTGAACAAAAGTGGTCACTTCATGTACAGCAGTTACATGGCATTGTTTACACACATGAATCTTTACGTTGACTTGAAGCACACCAGCTTGCTCTAGTTCTCCAAACATACCGTTTCTAGATAGATAGATAGATAGATGACTTTATTAATTAGTTTCTTCCTAAATTATCATCAGTAATGTTACTCATTAAATTGATTGTTTCAAAATAAGTCATTTTTTTCAAAATCCCTCTCCAATCCTCTTTTGATCTATTTAAAAAACGTTCCCAGAGGTCTTTTAGTTATGATTATGCCGTTTTTACCCAAAATCTAAAAATCTGTGTTTTTTTTAGTACATAGTTTCTGCATAGTGGCCTCTGAATTGTTGTCGGGATTGTTGGTGTGGAGTAAGCTCGCCTTCACGCCCTCACACTCCTAACCTAACATTACATTAAATAGCAAGCGATATTGGAGCTATCCAGTATCCAGGTGTACAGTTTTGAGCCAGATCCACACTCTGACGAGGAAAACATGGATCTGTTTGTCTGCAAGTGGCGACCAAATGGAGCAGACCAGCGAGCTTATGACCTACTGACGGTTGCTTCTACGCCACATCGATGAGCTTTCTCCAACGTCATTATTCGTCCCTCCTGATTCATCACAATATGGATCAAGAAATACTTGGAAATGCAATTTTAAGCTCTGCATTTGTGTCCTCCGTTATGAGAAAAATGCCACAAGAACATGTTAATATCACTCAAAACACAGTTTCATTGGAGTAAGTCTTTAACTACACTTTTATTAACAACAAAATGATTTAATTAAAAATCTAAAGCAATGAGATTAATAAACCACTCACAAGCTGATTTTACCAAACTGTAAAATGTCCCTGTCTCATGTTTGCGCCTTTACTTTGAAGCAACTTCCTGTCTAAAGCCCACGTTACATGTTTTCTCGTGAGACAGTGGTGCCTTTTTTGGTAAACTTTATCAGCTATTTTTTTATATCATCCACATACACATGAGAATGCACAGTCTAAAAACACTCACTTCCTCTTTATGCTGTGTAAATCTTGTTTGTATATATGCACAAGAGGTTCAATTGAAAGTACATGATCATAGCAGGAAATTAAATGCGTCTTTGCGGGCTT
Source organism: Oryzias melastigma (assembly GCF_002922805.2). Classification (NCBI taxonomy): domain Eukaryota; kingdom Metazoa; phylum Chordata; class Actinopteri; order Beloniformes; family Adrianichthyidae; genus Oryzias; species Oryzias melastigma. The sequence continues at coordinate 11,950,114 of NC_050519.1, forward strand.
TATTTATTTGTTGGAAATTTGCCCATAGTTGCATCATTGAGCAGACGAGTCTAAATACAGTTACAATTTCCGAAATGTTTTTAAACCACTGTCTGATCAGAATAAACCAACAAAAAAAATGTATCTGTTAAAAAAAAATATATGTGCTCATTTAAGTTCATTTTTTGGAGAGTTTGAACTCTTTAGTTTTGTTACAACCAGGAACAGCTTCATAACGGCCGTATGTCATAATCAGACATTTTTGATTACCATTACGTTCACGTGAAGGTGATTTAAGCTGAAACTCCGGAAAAACGTTAGGAAAGTAGGACATAATCAGCAACCGCATACAAACCACAGCGTAATTATTTTAATTCACAGAGGCAAGGAGACCCATGTTCCAAAACTTGAATCCGTTCTCCTGTCCTCATATTCACTGGAGAACTTGCACGGTGATATTCAGTTGGATAACATCCTCTGGACAACTCATTTCTGCCACAAACTGAGTCACACATCTCCTTCACTCAAATAACAGTCTCACCTTCATCCGCTCGCACTGACTCACTTCACATTTAGTCTCATTATATTCATATTAGGCATTATTAGCCCGGTTAGTTCAAGTCGTAACGAGATCAGAGACAGATTAGGAAACAATAAATGTCTGGAGCTCTTTCTCTGCTAGATTTGTAGCAGCCATCATTTGCATGCAAATGCATCTAAACATCTATATTGTGTCCTCATTGAGACAGTTTTTTTAAATAATAGGTACATTTTAGCTCATATTTCTAGTAGTAGAGTACATGTGGGAAGATGGATATTGCAGCCTCTCTCACACGCTCACATGAAGCTTGTCAGCAGCTGTTGTCATCTGTTGGGCAGAGTATATGGAAATCTTTATTCCTCTGTTATACTTTTTAGATGACTCACACACATCCCACACACAACAACAACAAGCAGCGGCTAATGGCATAACGTTGGAGCATGTTTGCTAAAGGGCTTCAGCTGGTCTCTGCAGAAGCCATCAGCTGTTGGAGTCCGCGTGTAAGCACGAAAAAATATGAATCGGAGAACTCGCACTCTTGTAAAATACAGTTCTGGTGAGGTGATGATGTCGAAAGATGTTCAGGTTCTTTGAGAAGTTTTTGGAACAGATGTGTCAAACACCGCAGGTGTCCATTCCACAGAAGAACACCTGGGCTCCCATCAAGCATCCTCCAGATGATTTTCAGCTTAGCACTTCCTATCCTGCCCTCCTACACACAGATGCTTTTATTCTTTTGTTTCTTTCATGTCCCTGAATTGTCTTTCTTTGCCCTTCAGGGAATAGCCTCTGTTCTGCAGCGCCGCTCCGACAATGAGGAGTACGTGGAGGTGGGACGCCTCGGACCGTCCGACTACTTTGGTCAGTCTCCTTTGAGTGTTTTTTTTACTTCCTCTGTTACCTTTAACAAACCTCGTTATTTATATATAACTTAAGTTTTTTAAAGAGAAATGGCCAATAGTAACTTAAGAATAATAGGAATTTATTGCAAGAAAAAGTAAGTTTACAAACAAAACAAAAAAAGGCCAGCATATTACAACTTTAAAACTCGTAAATTTATGAGAAAAAAGGCATAACTATTAAATTACGAGAATAAAGTCATATATTTATGACTACAAAAGTCACAGGCTAAATTTAGGACTTTTTTTCTCATAAATGTACGTGTTTTAATATAATTAATTTAGAAATTTAAATCTTGTGAATTTACGAGGAAAAAAAGTCATAAATTAGCGAAAAAAGACCCAAAGTTGTCTGTTTATCAGAGCCGTGCTCGAAGGTGAAAGACGTGGAGCATCTTATGAAGTTTTATTTCTAGATTGTCGTCAAGAACAAAGAAATTCTGAACCTTTTATCAACTCAGAATCAAATAATTATCAGTGAAGCTGATGTTCCGGGGTTCACCGTCGTTAATGGAGTGTTCCATATGTAAAATCTGCTGCTGCGCACGGTGTTTGCTCGCTGGACTGTAGGTTCAATTCAACTTTAAATCTTGTTAATTTATGAGAAAAAACTTACAAATGTACGAAATTAAAAGGTCTAAATTTATGACCTTTAATCTCATAATATTATTATTATTATTTTTTTTAGTAGCCCTAATACAGCGTTGTTTTGAAAAAAATTTAAAACAGTTAAAACAGTTTTCAATCATATTTAATTCATGTCCTTATTTTAATTAAGGCTTTGTTTTGTTGTAATGACTGTATATATTACATAATCACTACATGTGATAATAAACAATAAATAAATCTGTAGTTACAAATACGTTTTTGATAAACGTTTTCTCCTCTATCTGCTCTCTCTCCAGGGGAGATCGCCCTGCTGTTGAACCGGCCCAGAGCAGCCACGGTGGTGGCCCGTGGGCCCCTCAAGTGCGTAAAGCTGGACAGGCCCCGCTTTGAGCGTGTGCTGGGGCCCTGCTCCGAGATCCTCAAGAGAAACATCCAGAGATACAACAGCTTCATCTCCCTCACCGTGTGACAGGTCAAAGCCCCCACCTGCAGGGGTGTCCATCATCAGCATCTGAATTTCAAAGACGGCGTAAAGAAGCGGGATGTGAGGTTGCCATAAGGTGGATTCAACATCCCCAACAAGAAAGTGCTTGTTTTCTGCAATTTTGAAATGTTTTTTTTTTATTTGCTTGTTTCTTTTGTGTGCACTTTGACTTAACCTGTGCTGTCGTAGCTTTATGTTAACACCAACATGCGAAGGCGTAAAAGTCGGAAAGCAAATAATTTAACGCGAATGGGTCGTGCACAGAGTGTGTCAGACAGAAGTGACGCATGCAGGACTGCCTTAGAACGATGTTTGCACTTTCAAGTAATTTCTGTAGGGGATGGATAAATTCAGGAAGCATGGATGAAGCGCGGTCATGTTTACGTGCAGCGTGAGGAAGTGGCCATGCATTTCTTCACTCGCTGGCTGTTGTTTGGCTTTTTTGTACTTCACTTTTGACTGTACGTAATACGATTCTAAATCAAATCGAGCCGATTTTTGTTACAGAAAAGGTCAATTTATTGTAGCTTTAAAATTAAAAAACAACAAAAAAGTTGCTTTAACTGCTGGGTCTTATTTGAGGAGTTTTAGGAGGCACACTTTATTTTGAAACTTCACAAAAAAGGCTGCAGCCGAACACGATTTAATCCTTCTACAAATGTATTATCTGTGCATCACAGCATGATATAGGTCATTTAAAATAAATCCATTCTTGAAATACTTGTGAACATCTTTGTTTTTCAGGTTTTTTTTAAATGCACACTGTAGCAGTGATGAGTTTTCGTTTTTACAGCTCACAACGGAAAAACTTTCGTCTCACTTTTAATACACTCTTGGCTTTTTTTTTTTTTTTTTGCTTATAAAATGCAAATCTTTATTTAATCTTACAGGTTTTTAACTGTGTGTGGTGTTCTGTCAATTACTAAAAAAAAGGTTTTCTGAAGCAGTTCAATCTGAGCTTTTATATTTCAAAGGCACTGTAGCGTTATACATACACTTTGCAAACAATACAAACTCACAAAAGTACTCAATAGTTTACCCAGTCTCAGGACTTGCTTCTACACAAACATATCTTACTTGACGATTTGTTAAAACTGATTTTCTCGTTATTGTTTGCATCACATTTCTGCACTTCAAAGACATTCATTATAGACGTTTAAGTGACGTAATAAATGTGCGTTGCTTTCCTTTGGTCAACTTTCACATCTGAACCAGCATCTCATGTTGTGTATTTGGGATTGTTAAAAAAATCCTTCTGTATGCTCTCTCTTGTGTAACTTTTTTTTCTTTCAACTATCAATAATCTTGGAAAATAAAGCTAAGCCTCTAAAATCTTCTTGAATTTTTCTCCATCTTTTCCTATTTTAGGAACACTTTCAGCATCCTCTTCTCCACTGGTCTGGACTTTGACATCCCTCTTTTCTTCACCAGTTCACCTCTGTTATCTCTTAATCTCCTCTTAATAAAAAGTTCAACACCATCCTTCCTGCTCTCCATCCTTCACTGTGCAGAAATCCTTCAAGCTCCTCACACTCAAATTTGCTCTGTGGTGGGCTAAAGCCCCCTCAGCTTTGACACATTCCTCTTCATCTTAATGCCCACTAAATCAACTGAGGAATGTGCCCGCCACTCGCTGACATTGAGTTGAATACTCCCCTCATCTCACGTTTTGCCGTATAACTCCTTTGCTTTGACATTAAAACTAACAGACGTGAACTGACAGGGACCTGTTGAGAAGGATGATCTGCGAAGACTGAGATATGATTTAAATGTAAATGAATCAGTATATCACTTGTAAATCTTTTTCCTGTTAAATTTTCACTTTTTGTTCTCTGAAAATGAAGGGCAGCCCCATCACGTCTTTAACCGCTTCCATCCACGCTGCAGATGCTCTCAACCGCACAGCTCCTCCTATAGAGGAGTTTGATTCCACACACTTGTGTTTTATTATCCAAACAGCAGGATGCTACAGTGCTCTGCTGGGAAGAAAAGCAACGAGGAGAACATAAAGCATGCAGAAGGTAATTATGGTGGCGGTTGGAGCATGTAGCTGTTGGGGAAAGGAAGAATGGTGCTCCACCTTCACTGACCTGAAGCTGCGCCTGCTTTCTTTCAGTTTTTAGTTTCACGTTTGTGCGTAAAATAATGCCCAAAATGGAATATATATACACATTTACCAGCTCCTTATTAGTTTATTTTTTTTTCTTTAAACTCCAAAGAATTTACGAGATAAGAAGGCAGGGAAGAATGTGGATGTTTGTGTTTGTTGCACCCCATTACTGGATGCAGCAACTCAACATCCCATGAGATCAGAAACCCATCTGTTTCCCTTAAACCTCCCTCTTTTGTTTCCCATCTTCTTTTTTGTTCCCATAGATGCCATTTTCCTCCATTCCCTCTTTCATGACTGGAAGTGTTAAAAGAAAAATCATATATTCTCATTGCTTTCTCCCCACTCCTTGTTTCCCACACAGACATCATTTTTTTTTTTTAATCTGAATTTTCTTGAGCAGATTTTGGCCCGCCGATTTGAACTCTCTTGGGTCAAAGGGCACCACCCAGGCGTGGTCACAGGTGGCCGAGCAACAGTGAGGCTGATGGGATTGAAAGCTTAGGGATGAGAGGTGGGAACTGAGCAGAGGTCAGGAAAAGAGAGTAAAAAAAAAGTTCAATCAGATCATTACAGCAAAAGAATTTCAAAAGGACTTTTAGCTCTATGTGGGTTTAAGCAAGGAAGCAGATCCATCAATTTTCCAGACCAAAAAATTGAGTAAAGAAAGAACGAAATTAGGAAGTGATGGAGGATATGAGGTATTTGTTTGTTATTTAGCTTTTACTTTCCCAAGCTTGTTATTGTTACTCATTTCCTGTTGGACAAGTAAACAATTTAACAGTATACATGTAGCAGCACTCAATCCAGGCCCCCCCAGCTCGCTTCAGTTTTGGCCTTGATTTCAAAGCTTTTCCCAGCGAGCAGAACCTCGTGTGACTCGCTTCCAAACGACGTGTTGCGAAAACAAACAAAAGACTCGAATGTTCAGCCGACATTCTGCTTGCAGGGGGAAAGAAAGAGAAAAAAAAAGGGGGAAGCAGGTCAGGAGCATTTTTCTGAGTGAGATGTTCCATCATGCGCATGACTCTGCAATCTCCTTCCCACATTGATCCCAACCCGGCACAATGCATCACTTCACGGCAGCTCCCAGCTCAGTCCCAGGAGACGCAGAGGAGCAGTTGTCTCAATTCTTTGGATTTTTCCGCTCCCGCTCTCCAGGGGAATCTTTGAGGTTTGAGTGCAGATCAGAGCAGCAGCCAAAGTCATCCTTAAAGAAAGATGTTTAAAGATCCCTTAAGGATAGTAAAAAAAAATATCAGAAAACCTTTGAATATTCCTTTTTTTTTACTCTATGGGGTTAGGGTGAATCCCTGACAGCACATCTCACTGCAGGTGCTTGAAGACACCTCAAATGCTGTCAAGAGTGCTTAGATTGTCAGGCCACCCAAAAGTTTCACAATCCTCCTTGAAAACTTTTCCCTTTGGATTCGGCGGTGCTCCAGGGGCTGACAGAGCCTGAAGAGTGCAGCAAAGGTGGCCCGGTTATCCCTAAAAACCCCGCAGGACCCCGTCCAGAGGAGACCCGGCTCCCCCTTAAACCCTGATGGAATGTGTGGATTTGACTGAGAGCTGTAACGAGAGAGCACTCTCTCCTATCTTTAAGCCCATAATGGCGCCACTTCCTGTTGATAATCAGTTTGTTGTGATCTCTTTTCTGCCTCGGGATTTTGACACGTCATCTTGAGTGAAGGATGAAGGATGAGAACAGAGGTTATTGTTGTGATTTATGTCCAGAAATGGCAGCGTTGGCTTTTAATAAACCTAAAAATATATTATTTTGACTTATTTTTAGCTATTGTTTGTCCCTCTTTGATCATGTGAGTTTTAACGATGACAGGAACTAGCTGACATCTTCCCTCTGTAGGGTTCTATTTTTAGAGCTTCCAATAATAACAATAAAAGCGCTGAATGCCTGCTGCTGTAATGGTTTTTAAAGGCAGCTACAGAGTTATTAGAGAGCTACTTGGGAGTTTTTTTGGGGGGCTCACATTAACCGCTGTTAATCATTACCACAATGCGTGCAAAAACAGCTTCATGGTACGGCCCATAAACCAGGAACGGGTTTCTCTCCTGGAGGTAAAGTGCTTTCGTAGTTCTGTTGTGCATGTTTGACAATCAGTGAGGAAATTCAGAGCACTTGGTCCGTTTCGGCCTCAAGCCATGTTTGGTTCTGCTGCTCTCCAGCTGAAGCATCAACTAACCGGGAAGTGGATTTTGGTGGAATCCTTTCCTCGGACCATCCAACTTCCATCTACGCCCTCTCTCGTCACTGCAGCCCAGCAGAGAATTCTCTTAATCCCATATGTCACCAAAAGCACCATAGAGTTCTTGCTCCATAATTTGCGCCAACCGGGCCAGGGAAAGTCAAAAAGAATGAAGCGTAAAGGTGAAAGCCCCAGCTGACGCGCCAATTTTGGCAATTATGAGCTTATGGCCTCCAAACACGTCTCTGAGGACGGCATTGTATGGCCTCTCGGAAAACTAAAGTCATTTGTCATAAAGCAACAACGACATGTCACCGCATAGCAGCCCATTCGTTTATCCTACATAGCAATTATTTGTTTTTAATCATTTCTCAATATCTTTTTTTTTTTGGGTTGTTTGCATGACCTTAGTTGCCAACCCACTTTCTCTGTTTCCATTGATGCAAAATTCAGCAAATTCTCTAGTGTTTATTTGAAACATGCCTTTGTATATGTTTCTCTCTTTAATGTGCTCATTTCAAGGCCAAACTCATGTAAGGAAATACTGCTCTGCTATTTTCCCACTGGCACCGACAGCGAGCTTGCCACTCCAGTGTCTTGGCTTCACTCATAGACCTCAGACTTTCCTCCATCCCCCTCGGGATCTCACCGAGACAGGGCAGTTCTGTGTCCCGCCGGCCTCTCCGCGTCGCCCCGTCTCAGCCGTTGATGTTCCCCTGCCAAGATCGCAGGATTTGTCGCTTGCCTCTGAACTTATGGATTCCCATAGCTTAAAGGAAAGCAATGTGGAGAGACGATGAAGAGGGGGGGGGGGGGGGTGATTCAGACCACCGCAGAGCCGGGGAGACCCCTCTCTTCCTCCTCGCCGGTTCCCACCGCTCCCAACATGGCACACACATGTTGAAAAGGTCAGGTCTTGATAGACAACAGAGCACTGGCAATTATGCTGCTATTTCTTAGTGGCTGGAAGTCCCCTTTTTTCTGCTGGTGTTTGTGTAGAACCAGGGTGTTTTTTTTTCTCGTTTATGGAGAATAAAGGAGCAGTGTTTTAGGGGGAAAATGAGCCGAGACAGGGGGAACGTGGAGCTGCATGTAGGGACCTGTACCCGGATTGCGTCTGTCTGTCCGCTTGAGAAATTTGGTAAATGCGCATGAGGGAAGGCAGGTGTGCAATAGGGTTCCTAAATATTCTATCGATAAGAGAATGTGTACTTCTTTGTGTGGGGGCCTTTTGTCAGATCTCACCTGAGTACAGAGATGGCTGCTAGGATGCTTACTAAGATTTCTCTCTGATCGCTCATTTCTAGCCCTCTCAGGACGACTTTCGTGGCAGAGTGAAACTGTCAGACTTATGACAACACCAGAACACAATCAGACCGATCTGGAGATCACACAGCGAGGATGCCCTGGTCCCTTAACAACTCCAGCGTGGTGCTGTAACATATAATGCCTTACAGCTGGAAGACTCCCTTGTATACTTCCAACCACCAGCTTTATGTGTGCATGTGGCGCCATTTTTGATCCGGGACTTGGATTTGATTACAGTATTGTGACTTGTGAAAGAGCAGTTGGGTATTGTGCCCCCAGAATGCCTGCACAGCTATAGTGCCTTAAAGGAGAAGGGGGTCTATAGGGGTGCCGGGAGGCCCCACAGAGCATTTCATTCAGGTTGCTATGCATGTTAGACAGATTAAGTCTTGTAAATGGCTGCCAGTAATCGTCCCTATAAAAGAGCAGCTGCGTGTAGCCGGTTGTAATATGGCGGCTTTACTTTGCCTCCCTCCACTGCATAACATGCAGATTTGCATATGAGCGCTGCTTGTTTATGCGGCGAGAGGTTGCCCTGGATATGCACTCTGCTCTGGATGACTTTCAAGTCATATCTAAATTGCTGCCACGCTCTGGAATGCACCTTTGCTCCTGGGAAATATCACCTGAACGACTTGTACGTGTGTACACGAGCAAAATGTTTCCAACAATTCCTAAAAGAGCTTTTCGGTGGGAGAAAAATGAAGTGACGGCTTCACCTCTGTCACACCGACTTTAGCTTGTGGGGACTAATTCCACCCTGAGGAGCAAGGAGGGAATCTCTCCAGTCGGAGAGACTGTTCTTTGAGTCATGACTCATGCGAGCTTGTAATATGGCTGGGTGGTGCTTGGGTAATGGTGGTGGGGGGGCACCAGGTTTAGATCTGTGTTTGTTTGTCTGTTGCAAGGCAATCCAATTTGAAACTCTCATTATAAGGTGTCGTGGAAAACACGTCTTGAGTGGAAGGGGAGCTGTGACAGTAATAAAGGACACAAACGCAAGGCTATCGCCATAATTGGTTTCTATTGTCAGCTCTGGTATCTTTTTATGGTTCTCCGGCACGTTGAAGTGTGAGATTCCTTGCTTTCGTTGCACGGTCAGAGTTCAGCCGCACTGGGATCAAGTTGAGACTACTGATGTGAAGGTTTATACTCCAGTTACGAGGATTTGAAAAAGAAGAGTCACAGAAAACACGTTTATTGATGGCTTACAAAGACTAAAATAATAGTTAAATGACTTTAAAAGAAATACAACAAAAAGACATAAGGCGCCACATTTGAATATGAAGGCAATTAGGATATCAGTAGACTCCTGATAAGCACGAACAAAAGACAAAATAGTGATTTATTGTATCACCTTTCATTTTTAATTAACTTTTGATTTATTTCAACACTTGCTTACAGTCATGGATTCAAACTGGCAGCAAACTAGCGAGGAGATCCCATCACGTGCATCTCATGTCTTCCTCATCGTTAAGAAAATGCCTCCGTTTTTCCATTGTTCTTTTTCCCTGGGAAGTATGTGTGGCCCAGGGAAGAAATGGCAGTCATCACCTCTCTCACAGCGTCCTCCGCGAAGTCTTTACAGCTATATTTACTGTGCAGCAGCATCTATAAAATCATTTAATTGGGTTAATGTTGTGAGGTACACAGGCCTCAGTTGCCAATAAACACGTTACCTCATGGCTCCTGTAAGAGAGCTGAGAGAGAAAAATTGAATCTTGGTTTAATTCTCTGACCTGAAACTTGAGAGAAAAAGGTCAGGAATTCTTTTCTGTGCTCACCTGCTTTCCGTTTTTTTTATGATATCACCTCCTGTCAATAAATAATCCCGCCTCAGTCTGTTTTTCCAGCCCCCCCTCCTCCCTTTTCCTTCTTGATGTGAAATGCACATCTACAGGAAACACGAGTCATGCAGCGGGGAAACCCTTTCGGGGAGGGAGGCTGCACTTGTGATGTAACCATGGCAACGGTGCGGTGTCTATCCCAGAAGGGATGATCAACCTGTCTTAGTCAGTTCTTCTCAACATCATAAACATTACTGCTCACAGTTGCTCATGTAACCGTGAAGTTGAGGACTTCACCTACTAAAAAATCTGCTGAAATGCTTTGACAGAAGAGAAAAATATCAAGCTGACCTATGAAAACTTTACAATCTTCTGCAGGTTTTGAACCCCAACTCCCCAAAGCTTGTCTTAGGTTCCAGCTGAATGCACTCAGAGGACCACCGGGCTGGATGACCTGCTGCTCCCAGCTGGCTGCTGAGGTGCAGGTATATCTCCTTTATCAGATTTGGGCTTAAATTCCAGACTTTCCTACTTCCAGCTTCCTCACTTAAAAATCTACATGTGAAATCCCACATAAAGTTACAAATTTCCATTAAATTAAAGCCATCCCATTAATGCATCATTTGTTTACTAGATCTTTACACCATCTCACACATTGACTGAAAAAAAATCCCTCAATGGACTATCTCTCACACAAGTCTCGTGGGAGGGGGGAGGGAAGATGTGCTTTTTGCAGTCTTAAGTCATACAAGCAGCCAACCAGCTCTCTCTGCTGAATAGATGCACGATTACCAAAACGCGAGGGGAGGCGCAACGGGCACGGAGCTGCTGGCTCACTATATCCAGCGCTTCAGAGGCTCTCTGACAACCATTCACTCCAGAGTCCCACACAGTCAAGGACCTGCACAGACCTCTGCAAGACGCGCTCTGGATAGCACAACGCGGAGGGCTTTTTTCTCCTTTCCTGGGCGCCTCTTTTGGAATTATTTGATAAAGGACTTAATTTTCTGTTCCCAAATAGCAATAGGTGTTTTTTTTTTCCTCCAATGTTTTCCAAATAGAAGAGTGTTTTGTCTTGAAGTTTGAGGCTTTGTTTTAAGGTGAAGGACAAGTGCAATGCGCGTCAGGCTGGTTTCTTGGAATTGCCTCAGTTGCGCTTGAGGATTTATGAGGAGCAGCAGCGCAGGACTGGCTCGAGAAGACGCAGCCCCGATGTGAACAACAGCAATTAACTGGCAGTCCTCTCAACCTCTTCCCAGTCACTGTGAAGCAAGTGCAGCACCGCGTCTGACTGACTAACCCGAACACCCCCTTCTGTTCCTCTCCCTGAGGGGATGGTTGTGGATCCTCTGGGGTCAGGAGCGACTTTGGGGCTCCTACACAGCAGCACCTTTTTCGCGTTTGGGGTTAACTTTGATTTGAAGGGAGATGAGAGCCGCACTTTGGTACTTCCTGCTGTGGACGACGTACCTGCTGGCCACCGCTGAGGTAAAGTCTACCGCCTGCGGGGTCGTGTGGTTTATCTGGCCCGTGTCTTGGTGTGAGTTTTATTTCTGTTAGGGTGCAAAGGTCCCACGGAGCACGCATATCTCCTGGAGCTACACACATAGCGCAGCACAAAAATGTGCAATAAAAAACAAACAAAAAAAAGGTTAAAATATGTTTTATATTTTATTATTTAAAGCCCCCAAACCCACTTTACAAATAATTACAAACATTTACCCAGAAATGGAAAAAAACAACGTTTCATTACACAGCAGTCGTTGTTTTTGGCAGACTAAACAAGCACCACATCAGTTCAAATCTCCGCGAGGACAAGTGCGCTTTGGAGAGGCGGCACCGCGCGCATGCGGGGCGCGCGTAAACGCAGTTTATTTTTGGTACTTTTGTGCCAAATCTGCGCACGGCCTGAGCCAACTGCTAACATTTTTGGTTGGGCCATAAGCGAGTTCAGGGGAACCGCTCTGGGTGATTAAAAATAGCCCCCCCCCCCTTTTTTTTTTTCTTTTTGAGGCTGCACGAAGGGCTGCGACAAGTGCAAAGTGTGGCGACGCGCAGTACGCACGAGCTGACGCCCCCAGGCTGAAACAAAAAACTTCAAAGAATATTTTGAATCACTCTTTTTATTTAGTTATTTACAAGTTGAAAAGTTGTGCATTTTTTTCCTCCAGCACATTTTCTTCTGCGCCACTTTCTCCCCTTGGACCAGAAGAATTTATGAAAACAGATCTGGTTTTGCGCACGGTTGTTCCCCCTGGCGCTTGTCTGAACCTTTATTTATACAGTCAAACAATTACACAAACGTTTCCCATTGAGCCAACACGTCTCTAACGCTCGTGTCTTGTTTGATTTCTTTCCTCCCACCCCTCTTTCCCCCCACCCCCTACATGAAGGAAGCGAAGTTCCCCCAGGAGCTGATAGACCGACTGTCCCGCAGTGAAATCCACAGCATTAGCGACCTCCAGCGGCTACTGGAGATTGACTCCGTAGGTAAATTCTGCCTCTTGATCCATTTTTTTGCTCATCCAGTTTGGAAAAAAAAGTTTCCATAAGCATACATATGTGACTTAATTCAATTATATTTCTAAGTAAAATAGTAAAAACCACTTGGAACTTGGATGCACAGATTGGAGCCCTAACAGGTGCACATTGGTCTGACATTTTTTCCCCTGGAAGTGGAGTAATTTCCTCACCGGAAAGTTGTTCATGTTCTTTTAAGTGCAGGGATTCTGTCTGGAAGTTTTTTTTTTTTCTTCACATGAGCTTATGTGTACACTGGCTTCTTCTTCTGTATTTCAAATCCCAAAGGTTTGCTGATGGAAATAGGTAATTACTGCATTTACTTTAACAGGAAATGTACCCAGCTGCTCATTAATAATCCCCAAACTTCCATGTTGCAAAGCGACACTAAGCCTGATCTTTCACTCTGTGTAAACAAATGTTTGCTTCTCCCAGGGCAGCATTAATGAAGAGCTTTACATCATTTTTTAAGGTATTTCGAAGCAGTTGGTGCTCTCAAACAAGATCACATTACTTTACGTTACGTCAAGTATGGGAATACCTTTTTTTTTCTTAAATAATTAAATTAACGTGTCTGTCTTCAAACAGAGTAATGTTTTGCAGGGTAACAGTAGTAGCCTGATTATTATTACGAGGACATAAATCTGTCTGGGGGTCAGCTTGCCGGCCCCGGTCAGCCCGTTTAAAGACTTTTGACGCCAGCCAGATGGGGATTTTCAAAGCTTTAGGTAGGAGGGAAGCTGACAGTGCAGAGTATTTCACATCAGATGGAGAAAAAACTAAAAAAGTATTTCACCCTTGGAGGAACAGCCGCTAAACGTTTCAGGAATTTCTTTGAGCAAAATAGTTGTGTTCTTTTCTTTTTTTCTGTCAGTGGTCTTTGTTTCTAGAACCGTATAATTCAAGCCTGGGGGGCATACAGTTACTGTCTGTCATTTGCCGCTGTGTTAAGTGCAGACTTGCATTTGTTGTTTTTTTTTTTTTTTTGCGAGGACGGTGTCTTCGGCTCTGACTGACAGTTGGTGTGACCCCGTCAAAGTCTGCAGGTGGTTGTCTGGCCCCTGAGGTGCTCCTCTTCTTTTGACTGAGTCCCTTCTGAGTTGGCCCCCTGGCTGCCTCCTCTTATCTCTCCCAGAGACGGACTTTGACAGAAGAGGGAACCTGACTCTTAGCAGAGGGAGGAGGGAGGAGGATGTCAAAGGAATATCGAGTTTTATTCCTGCCTCACTTAAAGTGGCAACAAATAATTGAACGATCTGGTTTGTTTTTGACAAGCTGGCACGTTTTTGCCTCCTAGGGTTCGACTCATCTTCATTTGCATCCCACAAAAATGTCCTCCAGAAGGCTGAGGAGGATGGAGTTGATTTTCTGTGAGGAGTTAGAAAAAGATGAGGAGGAGTGAAGGGAGGGTCGAGGCCCTCAGCTAATGGAGGGAGCAATTTGCCAGTCATGAAAGCCTGATTCATGGCAAGAGACTGTCTCCTGTCCTCTTTTTCTTGTCTCAATGCTCCAGGCGTGTTATTACCTCTTAGTCACCTGGAACCAGGAGGACAGCAATCCCCTCACTCCACTCCTCTGCTGTTTCTTATTTAGCTAGCTATTTCTTCCAGATGAATCAGAGCTTTCCATATTTAATGTTGTTCTCCTCAAAAGGGGTCTTTAAAGAACTTCTTTATACTCTGCTTCAAAGTCTCCTATCAGGTGTTGCTACACCCTCCCCAGTCTTCTGCAGCAATGGATGCATAAACCGAAGGAGAAATCCGATAAATCTCAGCAGCTCGTGAGCTAAATGTTTGCTAAAGAAAAACAGCGTCACAGCTGTGGACAGCAGTGTGGAAGTGTGTACTATATGTCACGTCAGTGTACAGTACGTCCATGTGTTTCTAAGTGCTCCGGCCTGACAGACTGATTGCTCAGCCTCTTGCCCAACTTCCAGCTTCAGCTGCAGGCAACACTTCCCTTCCGTGAACCTTTGGTTGTGGGTCACTTGCTGTCTGACTGACTGCACATCAAGTTGGGAGGAAAATCCCTCCTCTCTCACTGGAGGGAGCACATTACGCTCGTCAGAACTGGGGAATGAAGAGACGAATAAATAGGCGATCCTTGTGGTGGACTGTGTATAAATAGAGAAAATCCCTCTAGATGATTCTGGTTGGAGCACAAAGCAGCCGGATGAGTGGACAGTGTTTGTGCTTTGTTCTGCTTGTGTACTCTGGGTTTTAGCTTGTTTTGGAGGATAATAGGAGGAATTCTGTTTGATAATGAGTGTTTATGTAAAGCGAACAGTTGTTGGTTGTGTTAGCCAGGAGGGGTGGACATGCTTTACTTCCAGACAGGTAGGACCCACCCACTTAGCAAACAGTCTCAGACACTCGGAGGGACAAATGCTGACAAGCTTTATCATTTTATAGCTGCTCCAGCACTTTTCTGTAATCCACTTTTTATTCTGGGTGGGGACCAACCAAAACAAGCATGCTTTATCAGATGACCAGAACTGTGGAAAAAGCTGAACTGGCTATATTGGTCTGGAGTTTGAGAGATTTAAGACGTTAGCGTTGCAGCATATCAAAACATGTACTTTCCCAAGCCACCGAATGACTGAAAAGCAAACATTTTCTGCAGATGAGTGACACGAAAGTGCTAATTAGCTGCAGGAATAATGGCAACTGAGCACCACCTGTGATGACCACTTTTGTCCTCAGTGTTTTCGGGAGCAGGGTGTTTTTTTTTTAAGTTCATGCTGACTCAACAGAAGTTAGCAACTTTATTCCAGCTAAGACAGTCCAGCCAAATCAGTGAGTGTGGATAGGAAACATCTAGCAATTATACAAAGAGCTGTCTCCTCCCTGCACCCTGTGAACCGTGGTGTTTTCCTCAGTTTGTGACATCTTCAGCAGTTCATAACAAAAAAAACCCCAAATGATTTAGATGATCAATCAAGAGTCTTTTGGATGATCAGTCTGCGTCTTTCTTCTTCTGTTTCGACGAGGTACGGGAAACGATGTCATTGAGGAGCACAAGCACCACAAACACCACAACCACCATAAGAACTTCTCTCGCCATCACGGTTACTTCAACGACCTGAAGAGCTCGCAGCTCCACAGCCGACGCAAGAGGAGCCTTGGTAAGATCTTCACCGCTCAGCGCTTGCATCACGATTTGACAGCACAAAAATGCCCCGAAAGTATCAAATCTGACAGAACACTTCCAACCTAACAGTTCCCAGAGGATGAAACAGATCGTTTTACACTAATGTCATGCAAAACTAACAGTTAGTGGGTTCTTTTATGCCACTTTTTAGAGGATAAGAGGAACCCTAATGAAGACATCTACCTAGTATTTATGGCAATCAAGGGAGCATGAGAGAGCAGGCTCTGTGAGGTTGACGGGGATGTCTGACAAGAAGGCTTTTAATTGACCTGAGGCTTGCAGATCTAAGGCACGCATCGGGAGAGAAATATATCCTTGAGCGTGGAAATTCCAGGCATTCAGGGTTCAAGTTGCAGCTCGCCTGGGCTCTCAGTCAGATTTCTTCATAAAACGCCACGCGGTACGATATCTGATCGAGGCGTGGAGAATATCATAGCATGTGCAATGTGTGTGTTAAGACTGTCTGAGCGCCCTCCATGTCTGTCTTAGCGGCTCAGGGTGAAGTGGCTGGTGGTATTTCCCATATCTGTGCCACATCATAAGATTATGATATAGTGTAGCACTTTGGCAGCAGCCTGTAAAAACCCTTACATTCTATGCATGATGGGCATAACATCTTAACAACATAATCTAGCAGACTGATTGTTGTCTGCCAGATCTTTAGTTTGGATTTCCTCGCAGATGATTCCTCCAGGCAGCAAAGTTGTATGATCTGCTGGGTTAATGCCCTGGACTTCAAACAATGGAGCCCTCCTTGACTTCTCCATAGCTGATATGAGATAAGCCTTGTGGATAACATGGATTTTTAACAGTTTTCAGAAAAGTTGGATGTCATTCACCGATCTGACATCAAGTAAGCTCTCAAACAATGAGAAAGGAATGTAAGCAGTTGTGGGTGAAAGGAGCTGATTACAAGCGTACATCAACACTCGGGAGAATGTATCATCAAATTTCGACACGCAGGCCGAATGTGTTTACGCGTCTTGTCTCTCTTACAGTCGAGGAAGCAGTCCCGGCGGTGTGTAAGACACGGACTGTGATCTATGAGATCCCCAGGAGCCAAGTGGATCCCACCTCTGCCAACTTCCTGATATGGCCGCCCTGTGTGGAGGTGAAACGCTGCACGGGCTGCTGCAACACCAGCAACATGCGCTGCCACCCATCCCGCAAGCATTACCGCAGAGTGAAGGTGAGGCAAGGGTGGGTTCCTTACTAACAGAGCTACCGATCAGTTCTGTTCTGACCATTGGATGTATAAGAAAACTGAACTGTGACCCCCTCCCCCAATGCATTCCAAACAGGAAGTACCTGTTGGCTTCAAGAAGCCAAAATCCCATAGACGTCTATTGAGAAATAAACAGCTATAACTCATATTTGTCAAAATAACCATTCTTGCCCTGCTACCTTTTCCTGATAATCCTATTTATTTAATCCTATTTTGTTTGTTGAAAGTTATTCAAGTTGTAAACTGACCAATCAGATGGCTCAATAAAAGCATGTGGTGCCCGCTGGCCCCTACATCCAACATTTGAAACATTTGATTAACACATTCTCCCAATCCCACTTTCAGTGGACGGGTTGTGGACTTAATTCTGATTAGCGACAGCCCAAAAAATGTCACTCAGACTGACTCTGACCGGTCCCTGCTTATTGGCATCGTCTGGCTTCAATATGGGGATGTCTGCAATGAGTTACATAGAGATGCTACGCTAGCCTGTTGCTATTGTCGAAGTTACGTAAAGAGAGTTGCCATATTGGATAGGGCAGTGAACAATAAGACGTGGCTTAGCAGAGACAGCAAAATGACCATAAAATGCTTAATTTTGGTCCGATTTTCAAAAGGAAAAAAATACTCTGATCATTAAAAAATAAGACCCAGGCCATGGTATGAGTGTTTTTGTACAAAGTGCAACAAACGAACGACATTTCAAAAGTTTCTATTGATACATAAGTAATTATATAGGAAACGCAATGCATATCTGATGCATGATTTTGATTTTATTCAAATTTATGCACAAAATAAGATTTACACAAAGTGTTAGACTCCTCCGTCCATGTTTATAAACAGGTCGGTGGGTAGCCGACATTGCTACAAACCCCTTGTGCCCGTTATGTATGGACCGGTCCCATGGTGGAACGCGGTCAGAGCGCACTAGAAGCAGTGGTCGACAGTTGTGCCGGTATGTAAAATTTTTCACAGACCAACAGTAAAATTTTTACATGTGAAAACATTGTTTTTCCTGCTGTTTTTTCCAGTTGTGCCACATAAGTAAACAGGCATCTAACATCCAATATGGCGTCCAACTTTGTGTACGCAACAAGCTAGCGTAGCGACTCCAGCCTATATAACTAATTGGACGTTCGTGTCACGAAAAAATGGGGACTGAATTGATTTAATTTGGTTGGAGCCATGAGTAAGCCATTTTTTATTGATGATGTCACACTTGCTCGGTCCAGTTCTCTTATACAGTCAATGGTTCTGACACTAAATGTGCAACATCCACCGCAAACACCACCTTTTTCACAATATTGTCCACTAGGTAAGTAAAACACACGACTAGTTTCTGTTCTGCCTGGTCCTCTACATCTACTTTCCAATATTTGGAAGCCAAATGTGCCCCCCATCCATCCGATTTCTATCTCCTTCTTTTAGCAGATCCCCACCCTCCTCCTCATTCACTCTGTTGCGTGTTTGATGAGAGTCCAAGGTGACTGCCAGAACAGAGGCAGGGGGGACGGGGGCGGTGTGGGCTGTGAAAGATGTCTTTTGGCACTTGTAGTCAGGGCTTCTCCTGAGGGACCAACCCCAAAAAGGGATGCTCCTGCCAAGGTTAAGACATGTAGGAACAGAGCGGGACAGAGAGGAAGAGAAATGTCTCCTGTGTCTAGAGAATGTGTCACTAGCTGTTGCATGGATTCTGCTCAGCGCTTTGCTTGTTTGGCCTGTCGTCTGTTTGGGAAGTTCTGGCGTGCCCAGGGAAGACAAAGTGGCAAAGAAAGAGAGCGGAACAGAAGAAGGGTTCTCTGTTAGAGCTTCTTTGGCACCTTTTCCCTGAAAACATGTCCCTCTGTTAGGGATCAGAGTGACTGCAGCTAAGATGTATTTGTAGTATATTTATTCTGCAGACTGTTAGCTGGTAGAAGTCTTTGTTTGGAGGTATTTGAGTTATGAGGCCTGCTCTATAAGAGTATGAGACAGCCAGAGAATAAACAGGATATCCAGGAACAGTTTGACTGTGTTTGTCTTCCTAAGTGAGTCTATATCTGTACTTAATTATCTCTGCAGTCTTTGTGATGTTGCCCAGCCACGGGCACTGCGCTTTCTGCCTCTTCTTGTGCCAGATTTCATAGATGCTGTCTTGATAGACTGGCAGAGTAGTAAAACAAATGCCAGTCTTTGGGAAATGAATGCCGTTTATAGACCTTTCAGTGAAAATTGATTTTCTTTGCATGGTTTTTGTAGAGGGCAAACAAACAGGACACAGGTTTATGATCAGAAATGCTGACTCATCCTGCAGTGAGACAGTCAATCCTTGATACACAACAGTGTCAGTCTGTCTGCATGCAAGCTCATCTGGCTACATGTTTGCCAGACTTTTGGTGTCCGCCATCATCAATAGGAGCTTTGTGTCTGATCGGCAGTGAAGAGGGATGGAGGGACTCTGCCGGCATGCAAGATGCTGTACAGCTTGATTCCTGGAATACTCGAGTCAGTGCTACTTTGTTCATGCCCCCCACATGAAGCTGAGGACAAAACCAGCATACAGACTTGATGGGTTGGGGTTTTCTGGGTAGTTTTAGCCGCTGGCTAAAGTGGCCTCAAAGAATTTGGATCCCGGAAAAGGTCATCTGTCCGGTCAGTGCATATTTACCACACTGGGTGTTAGAAACATCGTCTCATGCCAGCTTTAGCGTTCTGTCTGACCTCTTAGTTTGAATAGCGGGTCGCTCCGTCCTGCAGTTGACTTGTTTTGCTTTTCTTGTGTGCATCTGTCCAAATATATGTGTATGTTTTCCATTCTCATCTCCGTTTTTTGATCCACGAATCCAAAAAAACACAGCATGCCGGTGCATGCCCTGTTCTGCACAAGCCTGTCCTGTTCAGAGGTGGGGTAATAAAAAAGGAAACCTTAAATAGAAGCAGCCTGGGGAGGGAAAGGGGCAGCTCTTAAAGTCCCATTCTTTATTTTTTCCTTTTGTCTCTGTTTTGCCTCTCATTCTTCTCAGACTTTTTCTTTTGGAATCCCCTTTTATTTATTGCTATAGCTTGCTCATAAAACTAAGTTTGTGCATGTGCTTGTTGCTCCTGTGTTTCCTGGATGCCTTAGCTTGGAGTGAAGCATCGATGTGTAACATGCAGTCATGTCAAGTTGCTTTAGATTTAGATTTAGGGATTTTGCTTTTTAAGAAATATTTTTCTTCTGTTTGCTTCAAATTCCTGCATTTTTCTCCTTTTCTTTGCCCTTGCAAACATTGAAATCTTTCAAGATCATGAAATTCCTTCTCACCTATTCCTCACATCTTTGTTAGCTGCAGCTGTGTCCACCTTTTTTATTAGTCCTCTCAGTGGTTTTCACTGCACACGCTTTTTTGCATACTTGTTCTACCTCGTCTTTGTGCGTTCTTGTTTAGCATCCGAGCAAATCTGCATAGCTGCATGTTCTTCTCAAGGGCTAGGGAAAGCTGCGAGGAATGATGCTGGCAAAGTGTGAACCTGTCACTCATCCTCTTAGGACTGAATCCTTATTACATCCCGTCGTTTTCATTTATTGCACATGACTTAGCTAACATGTAGGCTTGCAAGCAGTTTACATTGAAAAATGGGTTTCTTTTACTCTCTAAAATTCAATGTACTATTTCTTTTCAATTATTTTCATAGTGGGAAGGAGGGCTTGGAGGCCACATGTGTTAAAATAGCAGAGGAACATGAGAACTACCAACATGGTTTTAATGCAGTAATTTGACACATTACTGTTGCAGTTTAGTTGTTTCTGTAATTTCCTTTTTGTTTAATAGTTCCCATTCGATCCCCGATGAAGTGAGTTCTTTGCAGAGGTCAGTGTGGGTCATCAGCACACATGCATGTCATCCCAAGCTGAGTGTTGGGAGAGAGTCAGCGCTTCACACTAGGAGACCCTATGAGGTCGTTTGTGTGAAGCTGCAGTCAGGGGGAGACGGGCGGCGGAGTAATGAAGTGTTGATGGCTGCTGGATCAAAGCGGAGGCTGACCGAGGCCGGGCGGAAACAGCCGAGGCGCTGAGTGTGGGGGTCCCCACATCTCTCAGCACCGGCCCCCAATCCCAACCCCTGCACACAAACATACACATCCACGGTTACCTCTGCAGATCCCATTCTGGGCTAAACGCTCGTGTGGTTGTGCGGGACTCGGACTTACGGGGTGTTTCATAAATAAAAAGCAGCGATACAGTGAGAATGATTTATGATCATTGGAGGGACAGGGTGCGGCAGGGTGGGGGCTTCAGAGAGGAATGAGGGGCCTCCCCCGTTTGAAGTCTTTTACAGCTGTGAATTATTTTCTCTTTGATTCACTCAGCTCGAGATGAGGAAGGGTGAGGGAGTTTGTGTGTATAGCTGTGTGTGCATGTGGGGCAGGTCACAGACCCTGGGAGTGTCTCGACAAAGTCAGGAGCCTGAGAGCTTGGCTACCGCTGCACAAGCTGGAATGCATCATCTCCAGCGAAAAAAGCAGAAGCTTTTTTTTTAAAAAAAAAAAAAAAAATTTTCACTTTTTCACTCCTCCCCTTCTATTCCCAGTGACTTCATCTTTTATGGACCCCCTTGGTGTTAGAGTCTGATTGTCTTTTATCCAAAATAGTTGTTCACTCCCTTTTTACTGTATTTTTCAGAGTATAAGTTGCATCAAACTAAAAGTCAAAAGAGCCAAAAAAGTTGCACTTTTGGAAGATCAGGAGATCATTCAATCTATTTTTTATGGTGATATTTATCTTTTTACTGCAGGAACCAATGTCTGAATGACAGCGCTTTCAGCGGTACTTCTGTCTCTCTGTGACTCAATATGATGACTTGCTGTCCCGGATTAGTCGGAGGAAAGAAAACGTAAAAACAAGAATTATAATGTCTCAATGTAAATAAGAAAAATAACATAAAGTTCAGGAGGAAAACAGTCATGTTTGATTTGGACGGACCTTCTTCTTCTGCGGTCCTGTCAGTAGCAAATACTGATATACACACCTACAGCGCCCTCTAGCGTTTGTTTGGGGAAAATTAGCCTATTTATGTTTTTAAAATAATCACTCGTTAAGGCGCTCATGAGTCCAAAAAGACAACATTAGTTTTCACTTTTATGAAACATTCTGAAATGCAACTATTATCTTCTCATTTTTTCCTACATTTTAGTGTTTAAATGTACAGATTGTCTTTAAATCTTGTGTAATTCAGAGATAGATTTGCTGCAAAAGCATTTTGAAGATGCATCATGAGTTTTTGGGTGTGCTTCTCTCTTGTTTTTAGATAAATACCTTTTCCTTCCTCTAACACTCCCTAAGATAACCTCAGTCAGTGGCGCAGCATGTTGTCCCAGGATGTTCAGTCTTTTCTGGTTCTCTTATATTTTCCCTCTAATTTCCAGGGACAGGTGTACAAACAAACCTCTTCTTTTTTTCTGGGCTGCAAACACTGACCGCCTCTGTAGACTCATGCCCCCATTGACCAGAGGATTGTAACCCTACCATGCCTGTTTCCATTCTGCAAACACATACATAGACTTTATTTATTTTTGCTTGCCTCTGTCACTGTTCCAGTTTGCCATGGCCCGCAGTGCACATCCACATCCCTGCTGTGTTATTCTTGGAGGGCCGGAGAAAAACTTTCCCCTCTGATGGGCTCTCGACTGTTTTTTTGTGCTTAGGGTATTCCCAATTAGCCTGGCTGGGACAATGGGCTTCACAGGGAGGGCTGCGGTGACACAGGAGTAACCGAGGGGGTGTAATTCCCAGAGCCTTGCGTCTCACCCTAAAAACCTCTGGATCTCAGCCACTCAGGGGACTTTTTTCACATGGCCCAGGCTTTCCAGGGAGTCTACAGTCATTTGATTTATGCAAGCAGAGTGCGGGGCCCCTGTCCACTATTTCTGATTTATGTTTAATGTGGGGATTAAGTGACATTGAGGCAGAGTAGAAGTTAATTCACAACTGAAGAAGTGGCAAACTGAGAAGTAAAAAAAAATATTTTTTTAAGAAAGAAAAGGAGGAAAATAAGATTATATGAATGGAAATAAACCTGTTTGCATGAAATCCTGATGCTTGAGGGGTCAGCAGCCATGTTTTTAAATGTGTGGGAGCGTGCTGCCTCTATAGGTTTTTGTTTGTGTGTGCATTGGTCATCATGAGTGTCAAATGTGGCTTTCTGCTTCCTATTGGTCTAAACCTACCCCAGCAAAGACTTTCACGTAACCAATGGCAACAGAGCTGCTTCTTTCATCTTTTCCCTCATTTTTCAGTGAGATAACTTGATTAAACATGAATCAGCACTTTTCTGGAACCCCTTCGCCATTCTGTTCATCGGATAATAACAAGCTATGGATAACATCTTCATAGTGTTAGATTCCTTTCTACAGTGATTAATTTATGACAGATAAATGTCATCTCATTTAATCCGTGATTATTCTGTCTTCCCCCTCCTCCAAAAAACCCTCTTTTTGCACTCACACACACCCCTCTCTAATGAGAGCGCTGGTTCACCTTCCTCCTCGCCGCTCTTCTCACTCTGGCCTTTCACCCGCTCTCCTTCTCTTTCAGGGCTCGGTAACAGCAAACACACCACCAATAAGCCAGACACCCTTTGTCCTCTGTTTGCTCACCACATACCTCTCCTGCTTACTTATCCTCTTTTCACTCCCTTTTTTTTCCTTTCTTTTCCTTCCATGGTTAGAAACTGTTGCAAAGGAGTGGCTTCTCAAGCTGGTGTTTCCCTACTTATTCCTCATTTCCAGCTACACCAGATCAGCCTCCAGCTACTGTTACAGCCCTAATCTCTTTGCTTCTCATTTGCCCACTGCAGAACAGTGCTTTCATAACACTATTAATTACTGAAGTCTGTTGGCTAATATCCTTTCTCGTGCTGCAGATTTATTGAGAGAGGAATATTGCATCCTGTTGCTTGGGGCTCATCAGTTTTGGGCCGGGATGTTACTTGCTTATGGTGCTCTTCTTCAAGAGCCGCCTCTTATGACTTCTATTTAGCTTTCATCTGAGCTGATGTGTTGACATATGCATAACCTCCAGTCAGGGCGACTAGGATCTCGCTTCCTCGTGGGAAGAATAGGTCCTGACAGGGTGTTACCTGGAGTCCCAGGAATTCTTGTCTAGCTTTTAGTCTTTATTAGGTTGTAAATGTTGCCGTCTGAGCTTTTAGTGTCCTAAACAGGACCAGAGAGTCTGTACTTCTTTCATGCTTGCTATGCAATACATAACTTATCCATGTAGGAACATGGCTTTAAACCAACATGTTCGGACAAGACAAATGAGCTGAGGTGGGTGTCTGTTTGGATGTGGATGCTTCAGTCATGGAGCAGGGGGGATCTCCCAGTTTCTTGTGTCCTGCCAGATTTAATCTTCCCACCATCTCAATGTGTAGACCCCCCCCCCC